>NC_081411.1:757392776-757725276 GCF_030272615.1 Cryptomeria japonica
AACCAGGTAAAAGCACCAAATTGTGTCACGTTTTAGGCTAACTTATCAGCACAAATGAATTTAAGTAATTCTAACTAAAAGTTAATTTTAGTCAAACATATGGTCTATATAGATTCATTATAGCTAAGTTATATATGGACCACAACTTTTCCAATTGGAAGTGTCTACTAAATGTATATTTTATACCACTTTGGGTCTAATTGCCCCCAAAAAAAAACAAAAAAAAAACTCGATGTTTCAACAACTCCTACTCTTATAAATAATATTTTTTTTGAAATGTAAAAATACCATTTTATACATCCATAAGTGAATTTTCCAAAATATATATCTTTGAATATTTTAATTAGATTTTTATATTTTATGTTTTATTTTTGTTGAAAGTAGGTCATTAGCACTAAAATATAAGGTTGATTATCTTATCAAGAAAAAATACTTAAATTTATTTAAAAAATTTGAAAAAAATAATGATGCAGTAGAGAAAGGAATCTATTGCAAGGTGATATAATTATTTTTTAATTTGGATAAATAAATAAGAAAAAAGTTGGTGGGACTTGGAAAGAGTTATATTTCAGCACACATAATTTTTTAAAATTTATTAAAAAAAATATATTTATAAAAATTGTAAAAAATATATCGATGCACTAAAGTTTCATGTTATCAATATATACAAAAAAATTGATGAAAAAAAGTTAAATTTACTAAATAAAGTATTGTGTCTTGTGTAACTTCAATTTTTAGCATTTTATCAACAACTAAATTATAGTGTTTACTTTATAAAAAACTACATTCAAATAATTTTTGAAAATTTTGTTAAAATTGCAAACATAGAATAGACAAACGAATATAAATTTAATTAGTTTACATCATTTCAAAATTCAAAACAAATATTTCAATTTCTATTGATTTGCTTTAAAACTTTGAATTAGTATTGACCATTTCCTTTATAAAAGTGTGACATGGCTTTGTACTTTTACCCAACCATAATGGGGGCCCATAACATGAAAAACAAATTTCATTGTATAATTTCAAAAGGGAACCGCTCAACAAAATAAACAATAAGAATATGTTTCTCAAACCATTGACATACAAAATCAAATTTTGGAATGGGTAAAATGACATCCACAAGGGTCTTAGAAGGCATACATCACAAAATATATTCAACACAAATTTTTAAGGGTCCTTGTTTGGAAGAGGCATTCGTGAAAAATGAAAAATATTCAACACCCATATAAACAAATAGGTTGAAGTAGGCCAGCCATATAAAATTTAAGCTCCTTAAATAAATATGGTATGACACAAGAAAGAATAATGGTAAAAACCCAAATTTTGTAGAACAAAAATAAAAATCCTAGTAGAGCTAACTAATTTTTTCTTATCATATTTTCACATTTTAAATAAGTATTCAATATAAATTTAAAGAGTTTTAACAACCAAAGTGTCTAGAATTGGAAGTAATTTGAGTCAAGATTTCATAAGGATACACAAGAATTAACTCACAATTGATTATGTGTGAGATAGTGGATTTAATTAAAATATATTTACAAAAGCTAATTATCTATATATTTATCATTTTTAGGGAAACACGTGCCTACATAATTAGTTAAAATATTAAGAGTTTTTGCACAATATAAAAGATAGTGAAAGAATAACATAAGAATAATTAGTATTGTCATAATGTGATGGTTGAATTGTGATGTTTTGATTTATACCACCAAGTTTCAAACTCGCATTAGGGATGAGATTCCCTATATGTGCCCTCACTAGTAAATGGCTTAGGTTTAAAATATATATCTTTAGAAAAATAATATCCAATGTGATATAAAATAACTACACATAACTAAAGTCATCTAAAACTAACATTACATATATGTTAAAAGTGCATGATCAATAACCTACAATGTCAAACTAGATAATACTTTCAATCAGACAATGGAGTGTAATGAGTATATATAAGATGGTGTAGAAAATTAATTAGGAAAAAAATGGTGTATTTTTTGTATACCGTCACATAATACATAAGATCCATTGGTAGGCCATTTAGTACATGAAATTTTTGTGCAACAAAAAATTTAATGCATAAGTGATAGGTTTAAATCAATTATGCATCCACTTATAAGGATATAACCAAAATTGAAATAAAGCTTCTCAATATTGATTATAATTAGGTTTCATCAATAATAAGATCATGAAATATTTAAAATGTAGACAGAGCAAGGGAAAGGGAAAGACAGGAAAGAAAAAGGAAAGATAGTAGAGAATATATATAAAGAGAGAGAGAGATAGAGGTATTTAAATAGAAATAAAGAAGAAGATGGAGATGGATATGGAGGTGAGGAAGGAGAGGGATATAAAGAGAGGGAGAGAGAGAGGAGAATGAGAGATAAATAGAAATGAGGTGGATAGATATATATAGAAGAGATAAATATATAAGGGAGAGGGATGCGTAGATAGAAAGATAAAGATAGAGATATGAAGCAGTATAAGGAAGGGATACAAGGAAAGGGAGATATATATATGATTAGAGAGATTGAGAGATAAAAAGATAGAAGTAGAGGGAGAGATAGAAAAGGAAGTATAAGGAGATAGAAAAGGAGATAGACATGTCTATATATAGAGAGGGAGAGAGGAATATGGAAGTAGATATGAAGATAGAGGGTGAGAGTAATAGGGAGATAAATAGATAGAGAGAGTTGTTTGGAGAGAGAAAGGTACAAAGATAAAGAGGGAGAGATAGAGATGAAGAGATAGACAAATGTGTGTTTGTCTATGTATTTATGTATATATGTCTGTATGTATGTGTATATATATGTGTACATATATATACACATACACACACACACACACACACACACACACACACACACACACACACACACACACATATCACTATTACAAAAACAATAATATATGACTAAAAAAACCCAAAATTTGTAGAAAAATGACTAAATTCGATGACATGGCGATTGGTTGTTTTGATTGATCAATTTGGTCATCGATTTGGTTATTGATTTGGTCATTGATTTGGTCATTGATTTGGTCATCAATTTGGTCATATATTTAGTCACTAATTTAGTTATATATTGGGTCATTAATTTAATTATTGATTGTTGTTAAAAGGTCATGTTTATTTAGTCATTATAGTAATTATTTGTCATATATTTAGTCTTTATTTTAGTCATATATTTACATCCATTGGTAGTATATTTAATCATTTTTATTTATTCATAGTATATTTAATCATTTTATAAGGTAAAACTAATATAACATTAAACTCTAACTAGATCATAAAAGTAAATAAAAATATTACATATATGAACAAGCTACATATTAGAATTAAAAGATTGATTGAACATCATCACAAACAAGGTAATTTGTAATAAAAAAATATAATGCAAATATGTATATATAAATCAAGTTATAAGATGTCAAATTTGTCTAAGGGTATATATGTAAATATAATAAAAAATATCAAAGTTGTCTAAGAGTTTCCAACTCTTTCAAAATATTCAAAGTACTGCATAAAACAATAAGAAACATGATAAACATATTCAACTATATCATTTTCTGAAAATATTTTAATGGCCACCTTGCGAAGGTTCCCTCTTTCTCTTTCAGACAAATGACTCCATCTATTTTGTCTTCATAAAGAAGAGGTATGCTACTTGTGACCATTAAAATATTCACATTTGTGTTGCCTATTCCTTTTAAGTTTACTTCATGTAGAATATATAGGGAGTGAATCCTCCCAATGCCAACATCAAAACTATCAAATAGATCCAACAACATAACTTTATCACCTTCATTGAAATTATCAGTGCATTTCTACAAAAAAAAAAAAAAAGAGGTTATATTAATACATATGTAATGATTACTTTTATTTGCATAATAAAACAACCATTAATTTAATAGTACGTGTGTTAAAATAGCAAAAATTAAATTTCAAAATAATTGCAATGATTCCATTAAGTATTCACATTTGAGTGGAAGCCTATCAAACCCTCATTAGGGTAGCTCGAGAGGCATTAAAATGTAACCAGAAAAGCCTTTCGGTGAAAGAGCGATGTCGAGGAAATAAAAAAGGCACCTATCGAAACTAAAGTTTCATCGAAAACTCAACATCGATGAAAATAACAATGGTATTGCCAAAGAAAACTTTTTCGATGAAAGGATGATGTCGAAAGAATCGAATGAACTCTTGGCGAAGGAAAAAATTCATTGAAATATGTATTGCGATGAAATCATGCCAAATTTCAGAGAAAGAAACTCGTCAATAAAACAAGGGTTTCGATGAGTGGGATAAAAAACTTATCGAAGTAACATGTTCCATTGAAACGAAAAGAAAGCGAGACAAGGACATCAACTTGACCCTCAAAGTATCTACCGAAAGAACAAGTTCTATCAAAGTATCTAGTTTGATGAAAATGGGTACAGTGTCAAAGAGATGGTTTCATCGATGAAAATGACATGGTGAAATCCCAAAAGCATTTGCCGAAGCACGAGACTCATTGAAGTGGATATGAAGTGGGGCCCTCTGACCGGAGTCACAGATCGATGAAATGGAATGAGATCTCATCGAAGTAAAAGAGGTTTCAATGAAAACAAGCTATCGAGTAAAGCATTAGAGTGCATGGGGAAACGAGACCTTTAATAAAAAATCTAATATAGATTAATTCAATGGATAACTCATTGAAATATGGTTGTCAATAGAAAATGCATATTGATAAAAGGTAAAAACACTTGAGCAAAGAGAGAATTTCATCAAAACAAAATAAATTGTGCTGGGTCTATACTAAAGATGGGCATTGATGAAACTAGGGAATCGAAGAAGATGAAAATAAAGTCATCGAAGGGGTAAGTTTCAACAAAATAAGAGTTTCCTTTGAGAAGTGTGGCATACTCATGCATTGAAAGGCAGAAATCAGCAAAAAAGAACAATCAATCTGTCGGGAAATATTATATGAATCCAAATGAGTCACATCATTATAAATTGAAAACAAATTTCTTAATGACCATTGCATTACCATAATTGTTCAGGTAGCTAAATTTGTCAAGGAAATAAGGAATTGGTGCAACAGGGGTCACAAAATTCTTCATGGAAAGAAGTAAAAAATGTATGTGCTTCTCAAATTTTCTTGCCTTCTTTTGATTTGAACATAAATATGGAAGGTTCGTCATGTAGGAAAGCTAAAACAAAGAATAACAAAGAGCCTCACCCTCTTGAAAGCAAAGAATAAAAGATAAAATGACAAAAAAGGGAATGTTGGCCCTTAGACCAAGAGCTAATAGACCAATTCCCTCTCTCAAGTCACTGGTCTAGAAAGATTAAGAATAATGATGAGGGATTGGAAGATAGATACATAGGGGACATTTGGACAGAGGTTCAATGGCATGAATTATTCATTTTTAGCTATGCTAGAAGGTTTGTAGTATAACCGGAGTGCAATATTTGGAAGCTTAATCTAGGGAGACTTATCGTTCCCAACATCTTTGTGAATATAGAGCTGATAATAGTGTTGGTAGACAAGTATGACCGACAAACACAAAACATCTGTGACTATAAACTATAAAGGGAACCGCCTATTGTCAATTGGTAAAGAGTACATTGAGCAAGTTTTATGTCTAGAATGGGGGTATGAGGGTGAAGTTGACGCCAAAAAGTTGGTTGATGCATATTAAAACATGGAGAGAACGTATAAATGATGAAGACTCCCACTACACATACCGAAGACCGAAGGAGCTGTGACTTTGTTTGTAGATACTGACAAAGCCCCATTTGATGTTAACTTGTTTTCTCCCTACTTTAAGTTCACCTATTATTGTACTGCACAAGTGTTGGGCATGGAAGCCTCCCCATTAATGGACATTGTTGCTATGGTGATTTGTGTCAACATCCAATCAAAGGACCCAAGTGTAGACACATAAAAATATCTCATTGATCATGTCCTAATTATTCCTCTAATTTATTAAATATTTCTTTAATTATTAAATTAAATTAAGTTAATCTTATTCTTCTAATTTCATACTTCCTTGTCATCTTACTAATTATTTCTATTTCCTATTCTTTTACCATTTAATCATTTTAACTATCTTCTAATATTAATTAAATATTTATTATTTAATTAATTCTGATTTGTTCCCCAATTTAAATAATCTTTATTATTTAAATAAATTAATTCTCAATTTCTATCTCTAATCATCTAATCATTAACCATTTTCTAAATATTAATTAAATATTTATTATTTAATGAATTATGATTTAAATCATTTAATTAAAATAATCTTTATTATTTAATTAAATTCTATTTCTAAAATAATTAAATAGTTTCTTTAAATTATTTAATTAACTAATTAATTCTTATAGTTCCCCAAATTCTAATTTCATTCAAATTTCAAATTCTTCTAATTCTTTCATTTCAAATACATGTGCATGATTTCAAAAATCAAGTTGAAAATCAAAGTCAAGTTGTAAATATATTCAAATACTATATTGAATTTAAAATAAATTCAATTATTTCAATAAATCTAATGCAAAGATTTAATTGAAAATCTAAGTTAAAGTTCAAGCACATGCTAAATTAATTAATTCAATAAATAAATTAATTAAATAATTATCTCTCCAATCTCTATTTCCATCTTTTAGTTAGCTTTTTCTAAATAAAGCTTTCTTTTTCATCCTCTTAAATTTCCTCCAATCATTCTTTTTCTTCCCTCAGTTAGCTTTTTCTCAATCAGTTAACTCAATTAATCTACTCAATTTATTCTATTTCAGCTCTAAATCAGCAGTTCAACTATCAATCAACATGTGAGCTCACCTAAGTTCCACCTCTTGATCAATCTGTTCCCCCTTTCAATCAGTCTTCTCCCAAAATCTATAAATTGAGCATTCAATCTCTATTCTCAAGAATCACGAACTTTGAATCTTTGTGTCAATTGCAAGTTGGCAGTGCAATATCTGAGAGTCATCATATTATAGAGAAGATAAGAGCAATGGAAGTTATACGTAGTCACAGAATAGGGAGTTTTGATTGATTTAATTTATAATTCCTATTTCTTGCTTCTATGTTATTTCATTGTCTATTTTTTTGAATTCTTTGATTAGATAGGGATTCATGATTTCCCTTTGATTCTAATTGATATATTTTAAAGATGAGTTTATATGCATTACATTTTGGTGAACCCGATGTGAAAACATCTAATTAACCTTCTTTATTTTTTGTGTTATTTTTCCAGATCGTATGGATTTTCTTCCTTTTTTGCAAGTTTCACAGATTTCGAAAAAGACCTTTTCGTCACAGATTTGTGGTTTCATCATCATGCAATCACATAGACAAGACTACGAGATTGACCTTTCAGGGTCATGTAATCGACCTTTTAGGGACACGCAATCACCTTTTCAGGATCACGCAATCGACCTTTCAGGATCACGCATTCGCTTTGATATTATTACGCATTCTGTAGGAAAATTGTTGTTCTGTTATTTTTATTCTTATTCCCTTTCTGTTCTCTGATATGTGTAATTCTGCATAAAATTAAGTAAATCAAGAAAAAAATCATTTTTATTGCATCTTTTTGTTATAACAGTTTATGGCACGTAGGGTACAATTTAGGATTTCCGGTGCCAGAAGGACAAAGGAACAAAGAAGGCAGGCCAAAAGCTATTAGAGAATTCTCAAAGCAGAAAAGCGGATACAAAATTTGGACTTGACCAACCAGCCATCGATAGATATAACAACTTCGTTCTCTCATATGAGGTGAAATATGAATTGGTTAACATTGAATGGATGATGAGAGACCTAGCTAGAGCCTCACAATCTGTTTTGCAAGTTTCTGATCAAAATTAGCTTCAATCTTTAATTTTTTGTGTTAACTACTTATGTATCATGCAATCTCCTTGTTATCATCACACAATCGATCTGTTAGGATCACACATTCTCTTTGTCAGGATCACACAATTGAGCTAACAGAATCACACAATTGCTTATGCAGGGTCACACAATTGCGCAGGTATCATCATGCATTTGTTTCTGTTAATTTTGAGTTCTTTGTTTTTTGTTGATTTGATTTTACTACTAATCATCTATTTGCACCCTATGGCGAATTTGAAGAAAGGATTGAATTAGTATTAGATCAATTGCACTCATGCTCTCATACTTCATCTTTTGGGGCTTAAAATTAACATTGGTTTAAATTGACATGCATGTATAACACTTCAGTTTGGGCTTAAAATTAACATTGGTTAAAATTGACATGCATGGATAACACTTTAGTTTGTGCTTAAAATCAACAATGGTTAAAATTGACATGCATGCCTTCACATTTCAGTTTGGTTTTTAAAATTGACATGCACATGCGCATTCAACACCTCAATTTGGGCTTTAAAATGAATGTGAATCAGGCTGCATATAGATTAAGTCACATTTGATTTTCTTAAGGAAAAGAACTTTTATCATGTTTGGAGTGGACCTAATATTGCATTGACTACCTTTCCACCCGCCTTCAGGGTCTTGGGAGAAAGGAAGGACGTGACAACAACACTCAATTTTATTTTATTTCACGTAGAGAGAGGTATCTTTGACTAGGAATTTCATCACCCCATAGAGGTACTTTGAATTGGGATGCATTGGGGATATCATCTCTCCTAGAGTACTCTCAAGCGATTTTTTCGAGCCGCTATATAAACATACTAGTTAGGCGGCTAGATTTTTGAGTGAATTTGACAAATGTGGGGGCCTTCCCTGCACCAATAAGCTCAACTAAAGTCTTAAGTTATTTTCTCTGAGAATCAGTTGTTGGATCCGGACTCCTCAAAATTTTACAATAAGAACAACTTAGTAGCCCAAAACCCTACATTTGGTGATTCCATGAGTGCGGATCGTACCCCATAAATACCCTTCATGTACCTTGCGTTATGATACATAAATCCCTCGGTTATAAGATCTTTGGATCTTCAGGGTAAGAGAGACTGGCATGCCTAAGAAGTGTGTGTTGTGGAGTGGAGCCAGTGCTGCCCGACTCTCTATCTGTTCATTTTGTTTCGGTATTTCATAAGGGCCTCATTTGAATGGTTTCCAATTTCTAGCCTAAGCTTGTCTTCTGTGTCTTTATATTAATCATTGTATCAGACCAGTATTGAGTTATTCATTTGGGCTATTTCAGGCCCTGTCCTGCCTATCCCTGAATTCTCTGAGATTGTTTGAAAAAATGGTTTAGTCAGTTATATCTACCTCCAAATAATTATTCTCAGACTTGGAAAACCACAAAACTTGTCCTACACAGAAAATTACTAAAAACAAAGTCCATTTTTGAAACGTCAAAACTCAAAGCTTTACACACTTGTGACCATAGGAAGTCCTTACATAGTCCTCATCATCGTCCTAGGTCCTTGCATAGTCCTCATTTACATCCTTATTATAGTCCTGATTTACCTCCTAATTCCTTCCATAGTCCTCATTTACATCCTCATTAGTGTCCTAATTCCTTGCATAGTCCTCATTATGCCCTCATTATCATCCTAAGTCCTTGTATAATCTTCATTTATGTCCTTATTATCATCCTTAGAAGTTGCATAGTCTTTATTTACATCATTATCATCCTCATATACGTTTGTCTTTGTTCATCATCATTTTCATAATCATCCAAGAAAGTCATACCCCAAATGTCCAAAGCACAATCAGAGGATCAATCAAACTCAACCTCAACTCAAACAAGTTTGTCAAGTTCAACAAATCAAACATTGACACATTCAGAGAAATGGAGAAAACATATTACATGTGATCTTAGGTCCAAACCAATTAAGAAAACATCATGGATTGGCATTATATATTTCATAGGGAAGGTGGATGATTCGTCCCTTCCATTCCTATTCCATTGCCACCCATAGAAATATTAGCTCAACAAATCCAAACTTTGCAACAACAAGTGATAGACATGACTAGTGCTAACAACCATAGGGGTTGGTTAGAAAAAATGATGAGAGAAGTGATGACCACAATGGAATCAGTATCAGGCAAACCTCCTTCTTCTTGTGAGACCATTCAAACATGCCAACCTTCATTCTTCAACTTGAAATCATTCCTACCTCAGTTCAATCCAACATTCAAAGTACCTCTTTCAACCAAAATCAAACCCCATTCAACCAAAATCCAAATCAAAATTAACACCCACCCAACATTCAAACCTCATTCAACCAAAATCACACCCCTTTCAACCAAAGTCCAAATCAAAATTCACACCAACCCAATATTCAAACCTCTTTCAACCAAAATCAAACCCCTTTCAACCAAAGTCCAAATTAAAATTCATCCAACCAAAATCAAACCTCTTTCACCCAAAATCATACTCCTTTCAACCAAAATCAAATCCCTTTCAACCAAATCCCAAATCAACCATATCTATCCACCATTTCATCATTCCTTGAAGTCACACAAGACCAATCTATGCCATCTCTATCCAAAAACACAACCTCCCAAGGGCTATCCATCGTACAAATCCAATCTAATTCAAGTCCTAATTCAGAGGATCTCATTCAAAATCCTTCTTCATTAGGAAAAATGTTGAAACATTCCAACAATCTCCCATGCATTTCCAAACTCTTTCCCTGTGTCAAGAGGATGATCGAAAATCAGAAGAAATGAGTCTTGAAACAAATGAAGATCAAGAAAAAACCCTTCCATCCTACCCAATTTTTGATCAAGATCTCACCGACCAAGAACCTTATGATGATCCCCTCGCTCTTTTCTATTCCATTCATAATCAAACCCTTCCATCTCAAGAACAAAGTGTCATTTCAAGTCCCATCCAACATCCACCTCCTAAAAAATATTAGGACATCCCTTCTATCCTTCATAATAAACCCTTTCAAAGACAAGATCAAAGCATACCTTTACCTTCATGTCCTAAACAAGATCCAATTATTTCTCCAAATCTTGATCAAGGTCTCTCCATCCCTTCATCTCCATGTTATAATCCTCCATGTTCTTCACAATATTCCCTCTTAAATGAACTTACCATTTCTCCTAGTCGCCCTCATGATCCTAATCCCTCTACACAAGTTGTTCATGAACCCCTTATCAATGAAATCACAAATCTAGATCAAACTACACAAAGCAACTTGTTAACAATAGTATGTAAGTCATCATCAAATGTCAATGTAGTGATAAAAATAAGCATAACACCAACTAATGAGATCAACAACTGGTTGACTTCATCATCCTCTCCAAGTGCATCAATAGAAACAAGCATAGCACCCGCTCATGTCACAACTTCAAAACTAGAATTTATTTGCCTCATATACCCACACTTGATAGACTAGGGGCAAGAGAATCTAGCACAGTTGGATGACTTTAAAAATGATAAAGCTATAGCTGAATTTAGGGGTTCTAGAGGTAGATTTCCCTCCGATGATCCACAAAATCCAAAAACTAATAAAATCAACATTAGAGATGCTGAACATGTACAATTAGTTGAGTCCTTATATCCTATTGGGAAAGACATCTTTATTCGACTCTTGAAACAAAGACCAATGAACTATCTGCACAAAACTCCTTGACCCTATGAACAACATGCACCTTAAACGATATTATACCTAAGGTTTGGATTAGTTTAGGTTTTACTTTCTGCATTGCATACCATTATTCAAAGCACAGTATCGAATATAGTTCCTTTCCAAGAAAATCATATTGATTTTCATATAGCAGCATCAATAAAACAAGGCAACTGTCCAAGTTGGTCATTTGTTTGCATTCAAGAGAAACATGGGTCATCTCCTTTCTTAGATATTCGAACATGAAGTCTTTGAACTCCTAAGGTCATTCATCTTAAACATTACCCTTTGACGACGCTTTACTTATGGTTGGGTAGTGACTTCACTATTTGAGACTTGTTAACCAAAAATCTATCAATTTCTATACCTCAAACATATTAAGAAAATATCTAAATTCATTCTAGACACCTAGTTGATCATATTGTAGACACCTAAAATTGTCATGTATAATTAAATAAGTATTTTTATTTATTTAATTCCTTTAGCCTAATTCTTCTGTTAATTAAATAAATCTTTATTTATTTAATTAATTCATTTATCCTCTTCTAGCCTTATTTCTCATTTAAATAAATACATTTTTTTATTTAAATTCTCTTATTTCTAAATTAAATAAATATCTTATTTATTTAATTGATCCCATTTCTTCTATTAATTAAATAAATCTTTATTTATTTAATTAATTCATTAACCTTTTCTACTTATGACACATGTCATTCATCTCTTAATTCCTACACTACCTACCCTCTTATTATTTTCTTATTTCTTTTACCTACCCTCTAATCATAGCCGACCATTTATCTTTTACACCTCTTAATCTTATCCCTCCATTTCATATAGTGTCTTCTATATAAGGAGATGCTTCCTTCATTATCAAACCCTAACTAACGGACTGATCAATTGACGCCACTACGCTTTTGAACTTTCATATGCAATCCTACTTGCAACAACATTTCCATTCTTTGTTGAGCTTTTGTGCACATACAAAATCTGAGAGCAAATATATCAAGCAAGATCAATGGAGATAGGAAGAATGGAGATCCAAACCCTATTGGACATGTGATGGTATAATCTTTGTGATTTCATTTGATTTGCATTATCTTAGGTAATCTTCATATGTAATGGTGGATCTTTGTTGTTGTTAGGCTAGGGTTTTTTTGTTGAATTCATTTAGTCTTTCAATATTGTTGTTATCCATTTTCACCGTATACATTTTGGCACGCCTGGTGGGACTCTTGTCCCTTTTGCATTTAACATCTTTTGTTGCAGATTTTGTGTTTTTAAGTTGCAGATCTGACATTTACGACAACATTTTGATATTTTCGTGTCTGCATGCTTTCGGGTCGTGTTTTTGACTTTATGCCGCATCTGCACCTTCAATAGTATTTTTTTTTTTGTAGATTCTAGGAAACACGTCTGTGTTCCCTAGTCGCGTTTGTGAAGTCTTCAGGTGCGTCTGTGTTCAGGAACCGCGTCTATGTTTAGAAATTGCATTTTTGTTAGATCTAATTGTGTCTACGAATTTATAAGGCATTTGTGTTTCTGGTAACCATGTCTGTGCGCAGTTGTTGCATTTTGATTTCTTTGATCTGGTTTATATTGAGGTAACATCTTCAGATCTAGCTAATGAAATTGGTCCAGCTTGTCTTGAAAGCAAAAGGAGAAAAGAAATCGTTTTGTTGAAGGCCCCTATTTTCACAAAGTCTTTTGGATCTAAAAATTTACCTAACTTGTGTACTTGCAGGAAGGGGTGATCATTTGAAACTACTAATAGATCTTTGTTGCAGAGCATTGGCAAGGGTTTTTATTATGTGCCTTATTTTCATAGACTAGCAAACACTTCAATTGGTGCACTAAAATTGAACCAGTGTCTTTTGTGTCTTGAGCAATAGGCTCTTTTTTGCTTCATCTTTAGAGGGCCTGTCTCCTCGTGTGGTCATTAGGACTACTAGTGAGGAGAGAATGACCCAAGTGGTAGTGAGGAAAACCCACCTCTTCTGAACCACTATAAACAACTGTATTCATAGTGAAAACTATGGATAACGTGTGCTGATTAGTTCATACCAACACTATGTCTCCCCATAAACCTGTTTGATCAAATTCATTTGAACAGTTGTAGGGCGTAACCCCTATCGGCTATGAGCCTTGTGTATTTATAGAGCTGAAAGTGCCACATGTATGGCCACACAAGCGGATGCCCCTACTAGCACCTTTTTGTTTTAGAAGCCAAAATCCTTCTAATTGTTGGGGCACGAGGTCAGACCTCTAGAGCGGCCCACAAACATACGGTTCTTAGTAGAGATACAAAGTTCGCCACGAGGAGTTTTCATGGGGACTGATGCTTGGCTGCCCCGAGAAGTGAGTGCTGAGGGTGGAGCCAATGGGGTCAAGCATCTAAGTATCCGCTCTGAATAGCGTAGCCTCATGTGGGAATCAAAAACTATTGTCCTAGCCAGCCATAAGAATTGTGCTTAACTTATTTTAAACATTCAAACATTCAAGAAAAAACATCAAAACATTGTGTCTTTTGTGTCTTCAAGTGTATGCAAAACAATTTTACATCAAACAACACACTTTCTTTTGAGTCATTTTGAGTCGAAACACCTACAAACATTGAGTCTTCATCAACACCGCGTCCTCTTGTCATGAAAAACAGTCAAACATTCAGATTGGGTCACAACAAGTCACTTCCAAGATTAGAAAAATTGCACAAAGTTTTTAGAAATGCGTCTATGTCTGACAGAACCGCATCTGTGTCATATAACCATGTCTGTGAAGGACAGAAACATGTCTGTATTCTCTTGAGCAACATTGCACTTACCACATCTCAGAAACGTGTCTGTGTCTGACAGAACCACGTCTGTCTCATTTAAGTGCATCTGTGTCTGATAGAATAGCATCTGTTTCATTTGAGCACGTTTGTGAAGTATATAGGCATGTCTATGTTCAGAATTGAAAACTTTCATAATCCAACAAACAAGGAACAATTAGTTTCAGACTTATTGAGCTTCCTAGGTATCTCTCTAGGTTTTCATATAGCATTCAACCTATCTTTGGGTCTCATAAAGTCCATCATTGCTTTACACCTTACATTATGTTCACATTTGTCTAAACTTGAATCAAAAGGTCACTTGCTTGTCCTCATCATAATTTGTCAACACATTACATACATGCAACATTTTTCTAAGTGGTCCCTCATCAAGGTCTATCACCTTTGGGTCTCATTTGGTCTTACTTAGAGTCAAGGTCAACTTACCTCATCAAGAGAAACTATCATCTCTTTGGAAGCCACACCTACTCTACTACATACATACTTGGTCTTACACTTTGGACATTGCAAGTAAACCTTAGACTCATTTACATTCCATCCAAATCTTAGTCTTCCATACTCTTTCCATTTTCATCTAGTCTCACACATCTTGGTCAATACTTAGTTCATGGTTGAAACCCGTTCCCAAAAATCTAGGAGAGAAACTAAAGAGGCTCAAGAATCTACAAACATGAGTTCCTATGAGTATGACAATGATGTCTTTTTCAATTTTGATCATACTACATTACCTGACATGGATGCTTATAGAAACATTCCAAATGTTGAGAACATGGATACTACAAACAACAATGATACACACAATGACAATATGGACAAATTTTCTGTACATTCAGTAGAAGTGGAAGACACCATTATGGATCCCCGTTTCAATTGATCGGTTGAGGAAATAATTAGGAGAGATAGACAATACTTCTTACAAGTGATGGCACAAAGTGGAGCCAACATCCCTCATGATTTTGACATGTCTCAAATAATGGAAAATCGACCTTTGCAACAACCTCACCTCAATATGGATAAAAGGAGGCCTAATCATGGAGGCAATAGAGGACCACATATGGTGCTTGAATCACCATCATCTTTGTTTCAAAAACCAGAGGTCCCATACACACATGATCAAGCATATGATACTCACCTTCGCAGACCCTTATGGAAGTCTTATGCAGAAAGATATACTCAATCACATACCAATACTAAGGACCAACCACCAAAGCAATTGGATATCCAAAGGCATGTTCAAAATTTGGACACAAGGAAACCCCACATCAAATTTGGGGGCAACACACTAGAACAAACTCATGACATTCCTGTAGAGTATGGTATACATGGACAAAGCAAATATTCCATTCCTCACCCTGACTCTATACCAAGTGGTCCATATACACAACATCACTATAGACCTCCTCCATATGAAAATGTGTATGATCAATATCATCCATATATGCAACATGCTCCTCCTCCACCCAGTGGTTCAAGCATGGGGTATGGTCCAAGAAGTCGGTCTCCACCTAAGAACAGTTTGGAACAACAAATCAAGGATTTACAAAAGAAAATGGAGGACATAAATACACCGAAGCCAACTTACACAATGAGAGACATATGTCCCTATCCATTTGACAAAAGCATTCCAATGCCTCCGTTCCCTACACACTTTGTGAAACCTAAGTTTGATAAGTACAGAGCCAAAGGAGATCCTAAGGCACATATAAGACAATTTTTCACAGCTTGCATTGAGGTAGCAGTAGAAGAGACATATTTGATGAGATTATTCCCACAAAGCTTAGGAGATCAAGCTATGGAATGGTTCTCCCAACTTCCACCTAGAATTAAGTCATGGGGTGACTTAGCAGAGGCATTTATCCAACATTTCTCATACAACATAGAGACAAACATATCAGTCACTACTTTGTGTAGCACCAAAAAAAAGGATGGAGAATCTTTTTCATCATTTTTACAAAGATGGAGGAATCTAGCCAGTAGATGCTCTTGTGAAATCCCACAAAAACAAATGGTAGAAATGTTCACTCAAAATTTTAACAAAGACATTGGCTATTTTTTAAGAAAAGCTTGTTTGTCCACCTTCAAGGACATCATTGAAAAAGGCTTAGCAATAGAGAAGGTCCTAATTGAACAAGGAGTCATGAAGATATTCAAAGAAAACAAAGAGGACTTTAAAGGAAAAGATAAGCCAAGATTTTGGAACAAAAACAAGAACACAGTCAGTGATGGTGTTGTGGATGCCAATACAGTGCAACCCAAAATCATTTTTTCTAGATCAGGCTCTACAAACAATCAAGTGAATACTCAAACAACTTCCAAATCACAAAGGAAGTACACTCCATTGGGAGATCCACTTGAGTCCATTTTCAAAAAGCTAGTGGCAAACAAGATAATCACAATTCTAGATTTTCCTCCATATGAGCCAAAGGTCAAACCAAATTGGTGGAATGATGATGAATATTATGAATTTCATAAAAGCAAGGGTCATAAGGTAGGAAATTTCCATTGACTGAAGAACATCATACAAGATCTCATTGATAGAGGTGACATTGAGATTGAAGGACACTCATCCAATCAAGAACATGAGATGTTTAAGGAACCATTCCCAAAACATGACAAGGGAAAATCTAAAGCCACAAATGACCAGACCAACTATACCAGAGCATCTTATAACTATGATTCAACTATCAATCATATTTCGATGGACAATTATGTCTCTACCATTATCATCAAGGACAAAAAGCCTGAGAATTCTACCCAAAGACCTAAGATTGTCCTAAAAGGCATTGGATCTTCTTCCGAACCTACCTCTGAATGTAATGTTACAACTCGCCAAGGTAAATTCACTTTGCAAGGTGCTCCAGCTAAAAACACCGCTTCCTCATCAACCAAACCTGAGTATGACCTTGTAGAAGAGCTAGGGAAGACACCCGTGCTTATCTCAATCCTTGAGCTCTTACGCATATCCCCCGCACATAAAGCCATTCTTGACAAAATCTTGAGAGACACTTCTATCCCTACTGATCTAAACGTGGACCAGTTTCAATACATGGTGGGATACCTTTCCATTTCACACTCCCTTAGATTCATAGAAGCCGATGATGCCTCCGTAATTCAGCCACATAATACACCTTTACACATTGAAGCCTTCATACACAAACATCGAATAAAACGAGTCTTGATAGATGGAGGAGCAGGTCTAGACATTTGTACATTGAGCACTATTAAACAATTGGAATATTCAGAAAAAGATGTGAATTCTACAGACAAAATTACCATCAAAGCATATGATGATGAAGAATGTTCATCCAAAGGCACAGTCACCTTACCTCTTATAGTTGGGCCAATTAAAAAAGATGTGGTTTGTCAAGTCCTAGAGCTGGATCTCACATACAACATATTGCTGGGATGCCCATGGATTCATGAGATGAGCGCAGTCCCATCTACATATCATCGATGTATCAAGTTCCCATACAATGGAGTTGAAGTGATTGTCAAAGCTGACCCAAACCCATTCATATATTGCAACAATCTATGACCTAGATTAGAAATAACAATCCTAGTCAATCGAGAAGTTATTCCTTCATCATTATATGTTGATCCTGAATTTTTGAAAACTTCTACATCAAAACAAGCAAAGATCAAAGAAAAGTTTAAGATTAAAGACTTGGGATGTGGTCAGTATATCTTTCATGTTGATCAATTCCCACTATCTCCTAAGGTATTCAATCAACATGATTAATATACAAAAAATTTGCAAGGAATTGGGTGTGAACCACCTAGTGTTGTGGTTACTAAGTCTGAATGCAAATTTCCTCTAGTGGTGCAAGCAACTCTTGATATCAATAGTCCTAAGAGTGGTTCCAATGAAGAATATATTGAGTGTATCAATAGCCCTCTTGAGAACTCACATAGCCTTACCATTTCATCCGCTCATTCCATTTCCACTCTGCTCCTAGACTTGGATCGACAAGAATCACAAAATTCCTTACTAATTGGGGATCAAAAATCAAGCTTTGAAAATAAATATCTAAAAGTCAAAAATAAAGAAAAGTCCTTTAGTACAAATCAAAACCAAAAGCTATTGGACTTTGCAAAAATCGAAGTCAAGGATAAAAATACTATGAAGAAAAAAGAGCAAGAGATGATCTCCCCTAATATCAAAATAATTGGGGGAAAAGTTCTACAATTTCAAGTCAAAAGATATACTTGTTGATCCTAAGTCTCCATCATGCTATCCTACTTTCACTTCTTTTCACAATCATAAGCCTTCATCACTCATCCAGTTGTTCAACACATCCATTCCCTTCTAGCGATACATCATGGACCTTTAATGGATCTTCCTCTAAGAACTTTGTTGTCAAGGATGCCCAAACTTCTTTAGGTGACATGCATACGGGCTTGTGTAGTCCACACGCTAGTAATTCTATCTCAATTCCTTTATCAAGGAAGACAGTCACTTGAGCTACACATCATTCAGTCAAGGAACAGTGTAGCTACAATCATAAAGTCAAGTCTTGCACATTCGAGGTAGGTGACTTGGTTCTTAGAGAAAATCCTAAAAATCAGCAAGACAAAGAGAAGAAGGGCAAATTCGAACCAAATTGGCTTATTCTTTACATCATTACAATAGCCTATGGCTCAAGTGAATATCATCTCTCAACTCCAGATGGTGAACCTTTGGAGGATCCTATCAATAGTATGCACCTTCGCAGGTTTTACACATAGCTCTTCAGAATATCCCAATATACAAAATACAAAAAAATCAAAAAAATATAAAAAATACAAAAAAATCAAAAAAATTAAAAAATACAAAAAATCATAAAAACATAAAATATTGTTACTTGGTGAAAACCTGGCAAACAGGAGCCTTGTGACACAAAAAAAATTGAAAAACAGAAAAACATTTCATCCAACGGTGAAAACTGGGTCACCAGCGCCATGTGTAGAGACATTGCTCCTCCCTCCTTCAGGATTCCATTTCATCCTATCACTTTGTACACACTCACAGCCTATCCATTCAGAATAAACTTACCCATTCTTATCATGGCTTGTTATTGATCTACCCAATATTGGTTAGCCATTCATAATAAACCTCCCTTTTCACCCCTTTTCATCCATAATAAATCAGCTCCTATCTGTGGCTAAGGCAAATCCTATGTCTAGTGATGGGTGTGGAACTGAGAGCATCACACGTTCTGAGGAGTACAGTTTCTTCCAGTTTCCTTCGGTCTATCTGCACACAATCTGCAATAAAGTTTCATCTTCTCTGCAATAAAGTTTCATCTTCTCTACAATTAAAGTATCAATTTCATGGATTCAATTAGTTTCAGATGAGACACAACAGCAACAATGGACTTCAACAAATCAAATCTTTCAACAGACTCAGACAACATTATGGTTTAGTGCTATCTATTCATTTGTGAAACTAAACATTGTGACCACAATCAAATAGACTTATACAAGTGACAAGGGACACTAAATTTGAGGATGACAGTTGTTTGTTGGTGTCGAGTCTTGGTTTTCTTTTGATTTTATCTTTTGGTGACATGTCTTTTAGCTTTTCCAGGATGTCTCTAACTAGATATTCTATCTCCCAGATGTCTTTGACTAGAAAGGTGAGGATGGGGTATCATCACCTATTTTTCTTTTGTTGTCTGTGGATTGTCTCGTAGTAATACTATGACTTGTCCAAGGATATGAGGACACTGAGAGTCTAGTGTGAACTAGGGCATTCCTTGTTTGTGACTGTCTTATCTCTATGCAAATGGGTACAATGACTTTATGGGTCAAACATATGGCTAGATTGTCATAACTTACTCGCCATAATAAAGCTCAATGATGATAAAGCACAAGAAGCTCTTTCACTTTCATATCTTCTATCTTCCATCCCCCTTTCTTGATTGACCTCCATCGTCCTTCCTGAGTCTATGTAGCCTCCTATCACATGACTTAGTATAATGACACACCAAAAACATTTGCATCTCATGTAGTTGCACCTTCATTACCACATATTAAGCATTTCATACATACATATAGATATCACAATTACATCACATTCTGCACACAACACATGTTAGTACATTCTACATTCTCATCATATTTATCTGCATTTTATACATTCACATTTGCATTGGCATAACATTTAAAAACATAAAAGAACAAAAATATTGCATTGCATCATATACATATTTGCATCCATATCACAAGCATCACATAGAAACATACATCATGAAACATCTCATCACATAGGTACACATGCATATAGCTACTGCAAAGATGAATCATCTCACATATATATATATATATAATCATAAGTGTCATGATACAATGATGTCAAAATCATATGGCTACAGTCACCCGAATGTGTCTACATCATCATACAAAAAAGGTACAAAACTGATACATAGGGAGCCCTCTAAGGCTATGATGAACTTCCTCCCTCAGAGCCGCCTGGCCTCAATGGAGTCTGAGCCCTAGAAGGACCCACCCCAGGATCATCTCTCTTGTCCCCTCTATCTGGTGGTGGTGGAGGACCCATAACCCCACCGCTGGACACCTGTCTCCTATCCCTCCCTCCAGTGGTTGTCGCTGTCCGAGATGGTTTACAGAAGCTCCTAGCTCACTACTCTGGTGGCACAAATCCATAGTATAGGTCTCTCCAATAGCCTATCTCCTCCCTGGCTCGCAGAACATAAGCATAACCAACTCCTATGTCCTCTGTTGCCTACCTCCCTACCCTCAGTGTCATCTCAACCTCTATATAGCACTGAATGGCCTGATCCCACTCCCACTCTATGTCGCTCAGCTGTCTCCTGAGCCTAGCTATCTCCCTCTCTAGATCCTGGATCTCATCTTCCTGTCCCTGACATATCTCCCTCAACTCCTGTAGCTCATCTTGCTCCTACTTCTCTCCCCCCTATACCTGTGGCTCTACCAATGCTTGTACCTATGGCTGCTCTTGTGGCTGCCCCTGCCCCTATCTTCATCCTTGCCCCTGTCCCTGTACCTATTTGGGACCCTATGCTGCTGGCACCTATAATGGTAAACCACCTCGACCTCTCACCACCTGAGCCTGTCTCTCCTCCCAACCCTCTCTTTGCGGAGCCACTCTCTTCTCTCCTATCATCCCCCACCTCCTTCATCAAGCTCTACCTCCACCGTCTCCATCATCATCCTCATCCCCCCACCATCTCCATCTATCTGCTCCCCTGGGTCTCTCAATCATGGAAATGGATGCTTAGCCAAATATGCAGTATACTCTGCATCCATCCCTACATCCTCTATCTCTGGCCACATATCCCAAGGCATGGGCACCATCTCTACCAGCTACATCACTGCCTGATCATATGATAACAATGGTCTGAAGTGTGCCTGATCCTTGACTATCCAAGCATACATCCCAGAACCCTATGGCATCTGCTGAATCCTGCTGAACTTCCTACAAACCCAGTCAACCAACTGCCTCTCTAGTACATAGGGAGTTCGCCCAATCAGATACCTACTCCTGAAGGTGTATGGCACCTCCACTGCATCATCCTCCCAGTCCTCGCACTCTCGGTATGGCCTCCATACCACAGTGTCAATCTCATCGATGACCCTGCGCTAGTGCTCTAGTCTCTCGATCTACGGCTAAGATGTAATCATATCATATAAGTGAAAAAATTTGCACCCATGACCCCTACCTCTGAAATGTATCAGATGGGTCACTAGCAGATGCTCATAAGCCCATACCTGTAATAGTGTCACTCTGTAGCCCAATCCTACGGATCCATGGTATACAAACTGATGAAGCTCATAGTACAAGTGTGCCAGCACGCACGATCCCCAGACATATCTGGTATGCTACATCACCAATGTCTCCAATGTTCTCCCCTAGCCCACAGCCAACCCTCGTGTCACCCAATCTGGACACAGGAACCCACTGATCACTCCTACTAGTAAAAATGGTAGTGCCAATCCTGTCTGTGTCATGGTATCCCACGCCACATGTCCTACCCTCATTTCCAATCCCAGATCCTAGAACACTCATCTCAGGGCATCCCTGTCTCCCTCTCGATCATAGGGTATCAACTCCCCATCGATCGATATCTGTAGTATCCTATATACATCCTCTAAGGTGATTGTCATCTCACCCATTGGAAAATGAAACGTGCATGTCTTAGAGTGCCATCTCTCAGCCAGCGTAGTCAGTAATCCCATGTTTGCCCGAAAATCAAGCACATACAGAATGAATCGCAAACCCATAACCTCAATCACGGCTTTGTCCTCAAATGTTAGCTCTGGTCGTAACCTCTGAGTTGATGGGAATGTCTCCCGTGAATCCAACATAGGTAGGTACTCCTGCAGTTAAGCAAATCAGCTGTGTCAGTTAAAGTGGCATTCGTTGTTCATCACAAAATGCTGCTTATTAGACTAGTGCTTATATCTATCATTAGGTGCTCTATCCTAGTGACACTCACTGTTCATAGTGTTGCTTCTATCCTAGTGGCACTCATTGTTCATTACAAAGTGTTGCTATTGATCCTAGTGGTACTCCCTGTTCATCACAAAGTACTACGTATTTTGCACTCCCTATTCATCACAAAGTGTTGCTCATATTTGCACTCCCTGTTCATTACAAAGTGCTGCTCATATTAGTACTCCCTGTTCATCACAAAGTACTATGTCTTGGTACTCACTATTCATTACAAAGTGCTGCTCATATTAGTACTCCCTGTTCATCACAAAGTACTATGTCTTGGTACTCACTATTCATCACAAAGTGCCTCGATATGCCATATCTTAGGGCCTCTTCTTGAGTAGTTTCCTAATTGGCAACATATGTTCTATCATAAAATTGTCAATCCTAGCACTATTTGCTATTCTAGTCTTTCCTAGAGGACCTGCTTGAGTGTATCCTCTCAGTATCTTATCCAATCGATAATGTATGTTCATCACAAAACTGTCGATTTTCCCTTGAAGACACAAATGTGCCTTCATGACATAAACACACTTACATATTGCATAAATGTGCGTGCTCTGCACAGACACGCCTGAAATACATGGACGTGCCTATGCTTTGCACAAACGCACCTACTCTGCATAGATGTGCCCACATAGCACAGGCGCTTGCATTTGACACAAATTCCTTTGCATTCATAGATGTGCCTGACACAAACACAGATGCGCCTAGCCAGCCCAGACGCGCCTAGCACTAGCACAGACGCGCCTAAGCATTTTTTGACCTTGTTTGACATACCTAAAATGCATTTATTGTGCTACTTGACATGAATTTATGACAACATTTATTGTGAAAAAATACAAGGATGTTTTGCGGTACTCATCGGCTCTCCTGCATCTGTTGGCCTCTGCAATCGGTGAATGCGATCGAATCTATGCACCATTGCCATCGTTGTTGACTGTTGCTACTCTATTCTCTCTCTACACTCTGATCTCTTGGATGTGTGGATGACAATTAGGATGTATTCCTCTCATGGTCTATCTTATAGACTGCCCTAGCCCTAGCCCTAGCCTTCACTCCCTGAGTCAATCTTCATTATCTCATGACTCCGTCACTCTATCCTATCTGGTCAGTCCATTCTAGCATTTCTTTCTTATCAAGAGATTGTCTACGATCTTTCTAGACATTTTCATCCAATCTCTCGAGGGGGCATATCATTCCCATCTTGGGGCAACTTTGTATCAGTTCATCTTATCTTCTTTGAATCAACATGATAAGTTGCATTCTCTCAAACAGGGGCAAAATGTAGACACCTAAAATTGTCATGTCTAATTAAATAAATATTTTTATTTATTTAATTACTTTAGCCTAATTCTTCTATTAATTAAATAAATTTTTATTTATTTAATTCATTAATTTATCCTCTTCTAGCCTTATTTATTTAATTGATCCCATGTATTCTATTAATTAAATAAATCTTTATTTATTTAATTAATTCATTAACCTTTTCTACTTATGACATATGTCATTCATCTCTTAATTCCTACACTACCTACCCTCTTATTATTTTCTTATTTCTTTTACCTACCCTCTAATCATAGCCGACCATTTATCTTTTACACCTCTTAATCTTATCCCTCCATTTCATATAGTGTCTTCTATATAAGGAGATGCTTCCTTCATTATCAAACCCTAACTAACGGACTGATCAATTGACGCCACTATGCTTTTGAACTTTCATATGTGATCCTACTTGCAACCACATTTCTGTTCTTTGTTGAGCTCTTGTGCACATATAAAATCTGAGAGCAAATATATCAAGCAAGATCAATGGAGATAGGAAGAATGGAGATCCAAACTCTATTGGACATGTGATGTTATAATCTTTGTGATTTCATTTGATTTGCATTGTCTTAGGTAATCTTCATATGTTATGGTGGATCTTTGTTGTTGTTAGGCTAGGGTTTTGTGGTTGAATTCATTTAGTCTTTCAATATTGTTGTTATCCATTTTCACCATATACATATATGACTAGTGAAAAATCTCAAATTCTACTTCAGCATCACTGTAATTGTCACACCCAAGTAGGTTTCATTACTTACAAGTCAAGGTAATAAAAACATAGAAAAAAAGAGCTATGCCAAATATTCATCTTAAGGCAAAAGGGCAATGATATATAACTGAAATATCACGCATGCAAGTGCAACAAAAAGTTTGGGTATGGGAGCATATGAGTAACTCCATCAGGGCTATAAATGCCTGCTAGCAATGGAGCAATATCTGAGAAATTACAGTCTATAACATCGTCGGAGCTCTAAAAGCTTGCTAGAAGGGAGGCTCTATTCGGGATGCTTTTGAAGTCAAGATAATCCATGTAGCTAGTCATATAGGATGCTAAGGATCTTTAGTGAATACAAGAGAGGGAATTAACTCATCTGCACACACATGGGCAAAAGAAGATCAAAATTTCAAGAACTAATGGGGGAGTTTTTTGCGTCTCCATTTGTAAATCCTATTCACTAAGTATGTTGATTTGGATGTTCCAAAGGACCTTAGGGATCGATTGACCGCTTATCTATGAAATGTTTTGCACCTCCAATTAAATTGGTGTATTACAAAGGCTACAACAAACACAATCAACCTTGTTCGAATAGGAAATGTATCTTCATCATGCATATTGCATTAACATAGGTCATGTCAAAAATTTGTTATCTCCACATGCATTCTATAGATCAACATGTCATAAAGGTCTGCACATTGGGGGAATCACTGAAAAAATTCAAAAAAAGAATCATATAACGTCCTCTAAAAATATCAAAAACATTCATATAAAGTCTTGAAAAAATCCTAAAAATCATACAACTTCATTCGAAAATATCAAAATCAATCCAAAAATATTGAAAAACTCAAAAATCCAAAAACACAGAAAAACTCAAAATTCAAAAACGTTGAAAAATTAAAAATCCAAAAACATCTGCAAAAGTTCATGAAAGTACCTAAAACATTAATAAAATTTCTTGAAAAAATACCAGAAACATTCAAATATCAATCCACATAATCCAAAAACATTGAAAAATCTCTTGGAAAAGAACTAAAAATCGAAAAATCAATCAATCAAAAAATTTGCATTAAAATTTCTTGCGAGAAACAAATATCTAGCAAATCCTTCACACGAAGTTAACAAAGGATACGACTATCCAATTAAACATCTACAATCAACTGATCAAACTATCTTATCAATTGTATCATATCCATATCAAGTGATCATTATCTTGTCTTAAACAGAAGAGGATACACTTGAAATTAGACAGATCAGTCTTAAATGAGGTCTGTAACTTTCCGAGATCAGACATTATCAACCATCACATCAAGCAACTAAGAACGAAGGCACAAGGTAAGTATAGCTTCTGAATTTTGTACGGGTCAGTCTTTATCTTTTATAATTTGGTGACAAATTATGTTCCTATGCTACTTAGGGATGTCCACAAGTGACTAGAGGAGCCATGATGGGAATTATCTTTTTCTTTGTTTAATGTTTGTGGTGTGAACTGATGAAGTTCTAGGGAAATTGCTCTAGTGGGTGTCAGTGATAGGAGGATTCAGCTATTGAATGCCACACATACCTCAAACCCTAGTGTATTTCCCAGAATAGAGGGGTTCACTCCTTGTCTGCTACGTGTTTGTTTCTACAATGAGATATCTTTACATCTTGATTCCTTATACCCTTATGTGCTAAGCTCCATTGTTCAATAACAAGGCTCAGTGATGAATATATATTGCACAAAAAAAATGACACAGGTTCATGAATCAATCATTCTCATTTCATCTCATTTGCTTATTGCTAGTTTGCTGGTTCTTTTCTCATCATCTCTTTCTAAATCATTTTCTATCATCGAACATTATTCTATTTCATTCTAAGGTTCAATTTCTCATATTCTAGCTCAATATCATCTTCACATCACCTATGTCTATCTTTAATCAACTAAACATTCTTGTATCTTTTATCTCACATTCTTCTTTTTTCAAGAGATCATTCATGTCTTTAATGCACAAACAATCTCTCAAGGGGGCATTACATCCTAAGTATCACCGAGGCATACTAGGGCAGAATTTTTCATTTTCATTGAAACAACATTGCTCTGACATTGTCTCAAAGAGGGGCAAATGTAGACACCTAAAAATGTCTCACTGATCATGTACTAGGTATTCCTCTAATTGATTCAATAATTCTTTAATTCTTTAATTAAATTAAGTTAATCTTATTCTTCTAATTTCATATTTCCTCATCATCTTACTAATTATTTCTATTTCTTATTCTTTCACCATTTAATCATTTTAATTATCTTCTAATATTAATTAAATATTTATTATTTAATTAATTCTGATTTATTCCCCAATTTAAATAATCTTTATTATTTAAAAAAATTAATTCTCAATTTCTATCTCTAATCATCTAATCATCTAATCATTAACCATTTTGTAAATATTAATTATTTAATTAATTTTGATTTAAATCCTTTAATTTAAATAATCTTTATTATTTAATTAAATTCTATTTCAAAAATAATTAAATACTTTCTTTAAATTATTTAATTAACCAATTAATTCTTCTAGTTCCCCAAATTCTAATTTCATTCAAATTTCAAATTCTTCTAATTCTTCCAATTCAAATACATGTGCATGATTTCAAAAATCAAGTTGAAAATCAAAGTCAAGTTCTAAATATATTCAAATACTAAATTGAATTTAAAATAAATTCAATTATTTGAACAAATCTCATGCAAAGATTAAATTGAAAATCTAAGTTAAATTTCAAGCACATGCTAAATTAATTATTTCAATGAATTAATTAATTAAATCATTATCTCCCCAATCTCTATTTCCATCTTTTAGTTCATTTTTTCTAAATAAAGCTTTCTTTGTCATCCCCTTATGTTTCCTCCAATCATTCTTTTTCTTCCCTCAGTTAGCATTTTCTCAATCAGTTAACTCAACTAATCTATTCAATTTATTCTATTTCACCTCTAAATCAACAGTTCAACTATCAATCTGCATGTGAGATCACCTAAGTTCCACCTCTTGATCAACCTATTCCACCTTTCAATCAATATTCTCCAAAATTCTATAAATTGAGCATTCAATCTCCATTCTCAACAATCACGAACTTTGAATCTTTGTATCAATTGTAGGTTGCCAGTGCAATATCTAAGATCAATCATACTATTAGGATTCCCACAGATACTGAGAGGGGGGGTGAATCAGTATCTGATCGGTTATAATATTTTCTTGACTTAAAACATGTAAAGCATATTAATATTGTATACCAACAAACAAAAATAATGCAATAAAAAAAGATAACAACAACCACATGAAAAACACACCATAACACAGTAGTTTAACGAGGAAACCCGGTGTAGGAAAAACCTCGGTGGGATTTGTGACCCACAATATTCACTTACTAGCCAATATGAGAATATTACTGCTACAAGAGGGGCCTGCACATGCAGGAAGGCCAAGTGCCTAGAGCTCACTTCTCAATTACAAAATGGGAAGTCTCACTGACTTACAAAATGGATTATATAAATCCAATGTCTTGTACTGCTTCAAAATAACATCTACTATGCTAGATCTAGTACCAGTTTATAGCTCTGCTTCTTACATAAACCCTTAACCTATAATTCGCATAATAGGTCTGCCTTATTTTGCCTAATTACATGTTCCTCCATTACTTACGTAATTGTTGTACAATGATCTCTTATATATATGAGTCATTTTACAATTTCCCAAGTCGTCTTACAATGATTTTACAATAATAAACAAAATAAATTACAAACAAAATTCCTGTCGGCTTTTGTATCGGTATGCTTTCTTTCACTGCCAGTGCCGGTGGTCTGTGTGTCGGTGTAGAATCTGACTTTGCTGGTTCCAGTGGATTGCCTTGCCGGTGTCATAGGATTTTAAGGTTGCCATCAATGACAAAACCTTCAATCACCTACAATGTCTCATTGGAGTGTGCATTTCCCAACAATCTCCCCCTTTGGCATTGATGGCTACACTTATGAGAAATATTCAAAAGTGTATCCAAAAATTGAAGTCCAAAAATTGTTACCAAAAATGTGTTCTCCCCTTGAGCAGATGATCCCTAAGTTATTAGATTTTTCTCATACCACTACTCCCCCTTTGGCATCAATGACAAAGGTTGTAAAAGTGTCAATAGAGTGTAGTTTCCTATTTCAACCTTGTAACCGATTGGTTACAATTTGAAAAAGATCTACCAAAACCAGATTCAAGCTCAATGAACTTTTTGTTGTCTTTTATTGCGGCCTCTATCCTATGAAATGTACCGTTGAGGTGTTCCATTTGCTCTGCCAGTGTTTTTTGTCCTTGAATTAGGGCACTAGATATTTCTTTCATTAAGGTGGTGAGGTAGTCCAATTTTGGACTTAGTCTCCATTTAAGATCCTTAGCCTTACATTTTATTCTTTCCTTTTCTCTTTCCAGCTTTAATAGTTCTTCCTCAAAACCTGTTATCTTCTGCTCAAAAACTGATAATGAATCAGATGAGTTAATGAAATTGTCAGGTAGTTGATTTATTTCCTCCTGTATTTTTCTGATCTTCTTGTCTATATCAACTGTCAAAAAGTTAGTCTTACAAGTATCTCTGTACAAAGTTTTGAATTCCTTTAATGTGATACATAATTCCGGTAGAAGTGTGTCAGACTGCCTTGTACATTTCTTTATTTTTTCCTCAAAGAATTTGTGTTTTTCCTTCTCTAATCTCTCCTTGAATGCTTCCTCTTTTATTTGTTCAACTGTCAAAGTGTTTTCAGTAATATACTTAGACAAAGTGTCAAGTTGACTCAAAGAATCTTTATTATCTACATTACATTTTAGAGATATCATTTTCAGAATTGGAATTGTATCATCTATAGCCTTGTATGCTTGTGAGCTACAATCTGTTATTTTCTTTAAGGAGTCCAAAAGAACTTCTGTTACATTAGTTGATTTGAATCCTGTAGTTGAAGTGCCAACACTCTGTATCCCATCGATGGGAGCAATATCCTTGCTTGTGGTAACCTTTGGTAGGTCAGTTTGTGTTTCCATTTCCTTAAGCAAAGGTTTGTCTTGCTCAGCTGATGGCGGTGGTACTGACTCTGTGTGAACGTGTTGTTGTGATGGAGCCTTTTGCTCTGCTTGTTGTTCTGTGTTACCATCTGCCAGTTTACCTTCTGTGTTATCTATTACTAGTGCCTCGCTAGCCATATATGTCATTCCAGTTGTGTCCTTATCTACCATAATGTTAACTCTCTGAGTATCAATGTCAACTGTGTATAACACCTCAGAGTTTGGATTTGTGTCCTCTTGTGGTATCTCCATACTCGCATTAGCCAGTTGACTTTCAGTTGTAACTACTGGTGGAGTATTCAAAGACGGTGGGGATAAGTTATCTTTTATTTTTATGCTCGGAGGTCCACCAACCTTGCCTTTACCCTTATCCTTATCTTTCTGATATACTTTGATAGATTTAGGATTTCTATACTCTTCCTTATTTTCTTTCTCAACAAGGAATATGTCCCATGCATTAGCAGTTTCCTCTACAACCTCATTTACTCTACCAACCATAAGTGCTACATGCCAGTGTGCAGTTGAGAATACTGTCTGGTTAGCCTCTGAGATCATATCATCTATTTCCTTTGGTGATTTGACTAGATAAACAGCAAGTAGTTTCTCAATTTTTATTTTCTTATCAAGCTCTACAACAACTTGCCTTCTAGCTTCAAGTCTCTTAAACAGTTCTACCGGTAATTCATCTAGAACTTGCATAAAAAATTTCTTATAGATATCCAAGTGTAGAATTGCACTATTTTCAACTTTCTCCTTGTCATCAACTGATAATGTATCATATAATTTGTTGATGTTTTTCAGCTGTCCATCCTCTATTATTTCATCTAAAAGTTTGTCAATTGGACCAATATTTTGTTGAGTCTTTTTCTCAGGTGTTAACTTTTTCTTCTTTGGAGTTGTCTTCTTAGCCGGGGGCCTTATTGCTTGTTGTTTTTGTCTGGTTCTTCTAGGTGAAGGTGTGGATACCGGTGAAGGTTCTCTTTTCCTCACAACTCTTTTAAATGCAGCTCGCATATCACTCTCTGAAGAAGTTGCTACCGGTGAAAGGTGAGTTTCTGGCTATTGTGCTTGTAACTCTTCTTCAGTTATACCAGTTTGTTTAAGTACATCTTCTTTGATAGCCTTTGCTTGCCTAGATCCTCTTCTTACTATTGCTTCTACCTTATTTACTCTTTTCTTTGATTGAATTTGATTCTCAATAGTCTCAGCACTACCAAATACCTCTTCTTTTGGTTCCTTAGGTGCTTCCAGAAGGACTTTTGCATATGTTTCAATTATGTTGTCATCAGTTTCATAACCCATTTCAGTAATCCAAATGGTTCTTGGGAAAAAAAGCCTCCATCCAAATCTCATCCTTCTTAATAACAAAGCATATTTCATCCTTATACTTATTTACAATTGCTTTTGAAAGTCTGACTCTAGTGTTCATCTGGGCCTTTAATGCCTAAAAGTACTCATTTATATTCTTTTCTCTATTTTCACCCATGTTGTGCAGTAAATCAGATAGTTGTTTGCATACCGATATGTCAAAACCTAGATTTTTGTTGCCAATACCGGGCACTTGTTTTGTTATGTGCAGCATTAAACAGACAAGTAGGTTACCAAATCTAAATGTCCCCTTTTTGTCTTTCTTGATCTTTCCAAGAATATCAATCAGTTCATCCTTCAACCATTCACACACATCTATTTTTGCATTATCCTTGATCATATCATAAGCACTCTTTATGCATAAACTAGAAACTTAATTTAACCTATTTGCATGTGTTGTTTTGTAGCCTAGAATCATGCTAATGAATTTAAAATTGATGTCAGTCACATCATTTACTCTTAAAGACCTTTTATCGGACGTTGCACCTGTTAGGTTCATTACTAGGTCATTTGAGACCTTCTTTGTCTTATCAGGTTTGTTACCAGTGGAGGGTAACCCTATTACAACTTTTACTGCCTCTTTTGTGATTTTGTGGATTGAATCCAACCAGAAAAATTCACCATGAACCCTGCTTAAAACTATCTTTATAACATCCTTAGGGAATTCCGTAATACTGAGGATTTCAGTGAATCCTAGGGTTTCAACTATTTTGTGTTTAGGTTTCACATTACCGGAATCATCACAAATTATAGTTTTATACATGCTCTTGATTTCCTCATCACCTAATTCTTCTATGTGAAAATGAATGTACATTGTAGGGTCTTCTACAAAAACTACTCCTTTGGGGATTTGAGAAAATGCACCAACATTATCATCCTTCTTAACAATTTTAGGAACTAACTGAAATACGGGCCTAGGGCATTTGATTACTTTGACTACAGTAGGGTTTTCTATGAATTCAAGTACAAAAGAAGATGCCATGATTATAAATACCTTTCTCTACCTTAGGAATGATTGATTGCTGAATTGTTTTGCTACTTTTTTCGAAATGTCTTTTCTCAGAATTTTCACGCTCTTTGATTGTTTGAATGCTCGGTGAAATGAAATTGGAGCCAAAACACTAATTTATAATGTTATTTTTGCCAACTACCATATTTAATGCTTTCCAGTTAAGTAATCACTTAACTTATCTACCGGTATAGAAGTAATTTCAACTTGTCACCATCAACCGAGGGAATAATAGCATGTTTCACATTTGACTACCAAACCCTCAAATAAATTTTCTTCAGTTAGATGAAGACTCTCCTACCGGTGGAATGTTACTTTGTTTTACTGGTGGAGGAGTATTCCTATCAACATTTAGTTCTAATTTCCTAATCCATTGTTTTGAGAATTCTTACTTTACCTCTTCAACCTTTTCTTTACCTTTCAAACTAGTACCATTGTTGTTTACTGGTAAGGACTTGCTTCTACAAAATTTAGCAATATGCCAATTTTGTTACAGGCATAACAAGTCACATTGTTTTTTTGAATAGATTTCCCATAACCTATGCTGGTTTGTGTTCTGCGTTGATTAGATAAGTGTCCAAATCTTCCACAAACATAACATCTTACTTTCATTCTTCAATTTTCAGAATTATGACCAACTTTGTTGCATTTTGAACATTGACGAGTGGGTGTATTGGTATTCTGATAATTTATAGATCTACATTGATTTTCTCTATGACCATACTTGTTAAAGTTAAAGCATTTGCCATTAAATTTATAAGTAGTAGGTTGTCTTACCGGTTTGCCATGATCCTGTGTGTTTGCAGTATCGGAGCTTTCACCAGCTTCAAAGCCAAGTCCATTAGTGTCACCATCAGGTTTCTGATTCTTCAACAAGTCACCAAGCTCTTCTAAGATTTTCTTGAATTTTTCTTTATGTTTAGTTGCAGTAGCCAGTTCTACTTCCAAGATACCTTTTTGTCTCATGAGTTCATTTGAGTCATTTTGTGCATGCATCAAATCTATCTTCAACATATCATTTTCATAACTAAGTCTTGTATTTTCATTTGCAGCATCATTCAGTCTTCTAGTCAAGTCTTCTTAATTCTTCTTTCTATCTTCAATTTTTTTACAAAATCTCATAGTCATATCCTGCATCTCATTCTTTGTTGTCATGTTTTCTTGTTTCAGCTTATTCATCAGGTCACTAAGAGTTTCCTTTTCATCATTCTCATTTTGCATCTTTTCAGAAAGTTCTCTTCTCTTATTTCTTGAAATGGTAAGATTTTCTTGAAGTGCTTGAATAATATCCTGTGCAGCTTTTAGATCATCTTCAAGTTTGATATTTTTCAATTTTTCTGCATCATAGTTCGAGAGAGCTACTTCTAATTGCTTCATCAAGTTTTCCATCTCTATCAGTGTCAAGATCTTCCTCAAGCTGTTAGGCTTCTGAAAATAGAGGACCAAGCTTTGATACCAATTGTTAAGATTCCCATAGATACTGAGAGGTGGGGTGAATCAGTATCTGACCAATTATAATATTTTCTTGACTTAAAACATGTAAAGCATATTAATATTGTATACTGGTAAACAAGAAATAATGCGATAAACAAAGATAACAACAACCACATGAAAAACACACCATAACACAGTAGTTTAATGAGGAAACCCAGTGTGGGAAAAACCTCGATAGGATTTGTGACCCACAATATTCACTTACTGGCCAATAAGAGAATATTACTGCTACAAGAGGGGCCTGCACATTCAGGAAGGCCAAGTGCCTAGAGCTCACTGCTCAATTACAAAATGGGAAGTCTCACTGACTTACAAAATGGATTATATAAATCCAATGTCTTGTACTGCTTCAAAATAGCATCTACTATACTAGCTCCAGTACCAGTTTATAGCTCTGCTTCTTACATAAACCCTTAATCTATAATTCACATAATAGGTTTTCCTTATTTCACCTAATTACATTCCTCCATTACTTACATAATTGTTCTATAATGATATCTTATATATATGAGTCATTTTACAATTTCCCAAGTCAGCTTACAATGATTTTACAATAATAAACAAAATAAATTACAAACAAAATTCCTGTCGGCTTCTGTACCGGTATGCTTCCTTTCACTGCTAGTGTCGGTGGTCTGTGTCGGTGTAGAATCTAACTTTGCTGGTGCCGGTGGATTGCCTTGACGGTCTCATAGGATTGTAAGGTTGCCATCAATGACAAAACCTTCAATCACTTGCAATGTCTCATTGGAGTGTGCATTTGCCAACACATACCACATAGAAGAGAAGAGCAATGGAAGTTATACACAGTCACATAATAGGGAGTTTTGATTGATTTAATTTATAATTCCTATTTCTTGCTTTTGTGTTATTTCATTGTCTATTTGTTTGAATTCTTTGATTAGATAGGGATTTGTGATTTCCCTTTGATTCTAATTGATATATTTTAAAGATGAATTTTGCATGCATTACACCAAGGACCTTTGATTATGCTTCTTACTTATCTCATTCCAGACATGATTAATGTGAATTTTAGATACTACTCTTAACTTATGTATATGTTGTTATACGTTGGTCAGGTATGTGCACAAAAAATGTGGTACGAAAAGTGGACACCACCCAAAAAAACATGAAAAAACAAGTAGTGCATACGTGGTTCTAGAATTTGAAATCACCTCGTATGCGCTTAGGTTCAATGTTCCCGAGCCTAAAAAAGATAGTGCGTATGTACTTATTTTAGGAAAGTGAGCACGTACGTACTTATTTACAAACAAAATGGGTCTTATTTTCCCATGAACATGATATTTTTCCTCCATTTCCTCCACAAAACTGGAAACAGGCTACCTCAGTTCTCCTTCAGATGCTATGGATCAAGGTTAGTTTTTCTTAATTTTTGTCTTTCTTTTCCATTTACTCAATTTATTTTACGCTTTGAATTTAATTTCATTAATTTTGATTAGGTTTTTTTACTTTTTGTTTCAAAAACCAGATTCTTATAATCCACAATAAGAACAACAAAATGTAGCTCCTAAAAACCCCGAATAAAACCTACAAGATACACCTCCAGTTCCTCATTTTGACCATACACCTGAAAGACAGGAGCAATTGATTAATCAATTAGGGAAAAACACGTCTAAAATAAATAGACTGATTAATAAATTGAAAACATTTGAGCTTGAGCATCATAAATCCCTCGCCACTAGCCTAGAAACACTAGCTAGCGGTGTCATAGCCACTTCCACACAAATTACAAAATGGGAAAACTTTAGAGATAGGTGTTGTCAATAGTATGCTGATGGTTATTAGATGAGGGAGTGAAAAACAAAAATATTAGTAAAAAACAAATATTTTTCCTTTTTGTTGATCCTAAAACTGGTGAGTCGTTGCCTCTTAATGCAAAGAGGTTTCCCATACATTGATGTACCGATGTGTAGATGAAGAATCTCTTTTAGCAAAGGTGGTGGATGGTCTTTGATGATCCACCTTCTAATAATTATGAGGTGTCATTATATTTTGTGAGAAAAGTATACTGTGAGTTTGTCCTCAATGTGCAGCCAAACTATTTTGACATGAGAGAGTTCCATGGTAGAGTTGGCAGCTCTGCCCAAGATAGACCTAGAGCTCGTAGGTGAGTAGCCCCGGAGAGTCGTCACCCCCTAACACCCAAAACCAAGGTGCATCAGGTTGTCCCAATAGAGCTGAAAGAGTCGATGGAGCTACAGATTCTTTTGGTAGTCAAAGCATTGACTGGTGCCATCATCCATCATGGGACATTGTTAGCACACCCTCTTGTATAGGATGATGAGCCATTAGTTGCTCTAGGTGGTGACAAAGAGCCCATTCAACATATGTGTGTTTGTTGCTCAGGGATATGCTTAGGGATGGATGATGAGGCCTCTGTAGATGGATCCACATCTCATTCATGCATGATTTCCGAGAGTTGATGTCAGGCCCACACTACTGAGGATTTGGCGCTAACAGAGGAGTTGATGGACATAGTGTTTTCCCATCAGTGACAAACCCAAGTGTTTTGATTTGAATTCATAGCATTTTATTTATCAGTCACTTTGAATTTGAAATTACATAAATAAATTTTCATTAATACATCGATTTAAATTGAGACAAATAATATGCATTTCAGGATGCAGCAACAGTTTTTCATACTCCTCCTATAGCTACTATAGCTACAACTTTGATGCCTGAGGTATAAAGTTTGTAACATGTTAAAATAGAGCAATACACTTTAAATTCAAAAAAATTACAAGATTTTTTAACTATCTTTAATGTTTGGTCTAATTTTTTGTTTGTGGGTGTTGACAGGGGACCAAATGTCCCAGATTCATGACATCATGCTCTCAACGATCAATTTCCATCTACAAGGCTATATGGTATCATACTTTGTACAACCTTTTTTGTGTATTGTTTTGATGGAATATGCAAGGAATTTCATTTTAGATTTTTAAAAATATATTTAATATATTAATCTGTACTAATATCTCATGTTATTTTTTTTTTTTAGGGCACCCCCTCCATTTCTCGACCTCATCCTAAGCAAAATAATTCCTCGAAGATGCCAAAAAATGGGAAGAAGGTAATTGAACACATTTTTAGTTGTACAATTGTTTGAAAATGTTGAAATCAAGTCTTAGTTGGGGTTTGTAGATTGATTAGTATTTTTTTGTCTATTTTACATGTACAATGACCATTCAGCTATGTGGATTTTTTAAATGCACCTGATTTGCTTATGGATTGAGAGAGGGTGGAGGTATGTATCTCTACTTTATTTTCTTGATTTCATGATTGTATGCACATGTAAATGTGAACTTGTGATAAATTATAATCTTATTATTTTTTCATATAGGAAATATCCATAGGTGCTTCATCAATGATGAGCTCTCATCAGTACTTGGGAGAAGCATCTCAGGATCTAGTATATTTTTGTTTGATATATTACATTATTTGTTTTTAACCTACATTACTTGTCATTATATTAATTATATTTAATCTTTAATCATATTTTGTATAGGTAAGAGTGAAAGTTTCTCCATCGATGGTAAGCCATCCTTAGTCCATTGGAGAAGCATCTCAAGCACCGGTACATCATTGTTCTCTATAATATAGATTTTAAGTGTTTTTGATGTATTTATGTTAGTACATTGTATTAATTCTATATTTCATCTACAATAGCCCCCTTCATAGTTCGGCCATAACGTGGATCCTTTTAAGTTTGTCTTCAAGAAAACTCCGAAGAGTGACAAGGAGAGGAGAGAAAAGACATTAGTTCCAAGATCAACTGATGAGGTAATCTACATTTCAATTACAAAGGAATTATAGTTAAATGCATAGTTATGTTGTTAATTGTGAACTATTTTCTACAAAAGAATTATAACTTGGCTTTTGAATTGTGGTTTTGCAGCCATCTACAAAGTCGTGTACTGCATCGAAGAAGCTCGATTTTGATGATCCACCACAAGTTTAGGATCATATAGTGTTAGTTGTGGTCATAGAATGACCAATACATGTAGATATATTCTATATTTCTATTGTATATTGATTTGGACATGGCATATGCCACCTTTTTGTAATACTTGTATTGACTTGGAAGACATGCCTTTTTTTGATATAGATATAAATGTTGATATTTGATCCAATAAATGTATACTGAGTTCATTATTGTGTATTTGCTATATTTGGTGGCTGCTGGTTTATAAATTTAAATGAATATTTGCCTATGTAAATAACAATATGAATATAAACAACAAAAATTGACAATATGAATATAAGCAACAATATGTGTGTGGTGTGAGAGCACCCTCACGCTCACAATGGTCAAATTTTGGTTCTCCTATGAATAAAATGATGTCACAAGTGCATTTGAGTGGGTAGGTTTATGCTAGGAATTCCCCTCTTGTGCATCTCAAAGCACTGGAACGTTGAGAGTCATAACCTACTGGCGTGATCTCTCAAGTGCCCTGAGTCCAAAAAAATATCAAACTGTGATAGACTGTTTCTTCCAATTGATGACACATATGATCGATCCTTTTGAACCTATGGGGTTGCGTGAGGCTCCTCTACAATGGCCTATCTCAGTTTTTGATGACTTAGAGCTATTTTCAATTGGTAGCATTTTTTTGCCTACTGCAAAAATCGTCAATTGCATGCAATGCAAAGTTGCAAGATAGACTAGAATTGATTCGGTTCATTGTGTGTACAAACCAACATTATGAGAATGTCTAGTGGGTAGGTTTATGCTAGGCATTCTCATCTCATGCATCTCAAAGCACCGTAATGTTGAGAGTCATACCCTAACAATGTGATCTCTCAAGTGCCTTGAGTCCAAAAAATTGTCAAACTTTGACGGACTGTTTCTTCCATTCCAAGATACATATGATCAACCTGTTTGAGGTTGTGGGGTTGTGTGAGGCTCCTCTACAATGGCTTATCTCATTTTTTGATGATTCAGAGCCATTTTCAATTGGTAGCATTCTTTTTCCTACTTCAAAAACCATCAGTTGCATGAAATGCAAAGTTGCAAGAGAGGCTAGAATCGATTTGGTTAATCATGTGCACAAATCGACGTCACAAGTGAATTGGGGTGGGCAGGTTTAAGATAGGCATTCTCATCTCATGCATCCCAAAGCATCAAAAAATCTAGAGTCATACACTACCGGCGTGATGTACAAGTTGCTTGACAACTTTTTTGACAATTGTTTTGATAATAATCATAATTTTTGCTCAAATTGTATCTAGACTCAATCTATGACTTGTATGACCTGGTAATGACTCAAATAATTCTCCATGATTATACAAGAATCAATAATTCTCATGATTGACCTTTTCAATAATGGTCAAGTTTGATCTTATCACATCACATAAACTCAAAACATAGTCATAAAACATAGACACAAAAAATAGTCACAAAACATTGTCACATATTATTCAAAAATTTGCCTCTGAATATGGTCAAATCAGCTCTTGGCTATTTGAATATACAAAAAAATGTCTTACAAATCATCTCATGGGCTTTTATACAAAATTTTGTATTACAATATGTGTGGTTCAGCTCATCGCCATTTTAATATATAAAATTTGGCATCTAAATATGTACAAATCAGCTCATTGCCATTAAAATATACAAAATTATGCCCCTAAACATGTAAAAAATAGCTCATGGGAATTTATATATATAAAAAATTAATACAGAACAATTCGTCGATGATACATACAAAATTCTCAAAGTCATTCTACTCTGAACCGTAGAATCAATCAAGTGAGCCTTCAGGATTGGCTCTAACCCGTATTGTGCCAAGTATTGCATCATGGTTAGATTCATGAACTTTCCATAAAATATTGTTATGAGGTCTACCACGATACTTCATCAAATGAATATTTGTTGCAACAACAAGGTTAGAGAAATGAAGAATATGTTTGTGTGTTTCAAAGTCCTCTAAAAACCAAACATCATAGTTCTTGATAGGGTATATCCTAAGCCATGTTCCTGTCATGACAACAGACCCTAATGGGTACTCAATACCCTCTCCATAAATGATTGTGGTTGTCAATTTTGGTTTTAGGTTCAACACAACGACACAAAAAGTAATATATTCCTTCTTCATTATTCTCTTTTGCAACAATTGCATACACATGACCTGGATTTTATAAAGTGATAATTAATACCAAATATAAAGTGTGGTGTACAATTAAATGAACCAAAAAGAATACTTGCAAAAAAATTAACTCAAAAAATCACCTAAATCCACTAGGTCGGATACATGGTCAAAATCCATTGATGTCGCCATCTGGCTCAATTGTACTGCTTTGGTAATTTGATATGTATCAATGGGAACCAATGGTCTACAAGACCATTTGTCAACCAACTCTTGTGATTCACATTCCTCCCATAAACAATACATACATGAAGAGCAAAAACATACCATTTGTCTTATATAAATTACTAGTGAACTTTCATTTGAACTCATAAATGAGTGCATGTCACTCGATCCTGCAGCTATACAACAATCTAGATAGTTTTCATTGTTAGATTTAGTGATCAACCAAAAATATCTACAAACCTTTGACGTATCTGGATTACCTAGACCCATCGTAGACTTACACCATCACACAATTCTTTCTGCATCTATCAACTCAACAGCACCTTCGTACTTCAATTCTTCTCTATCTAGATCTCGTTTTACACATGCTCATGCACCATCGTGCTCTCCCTTACCATGTCCAGCCTCAATGAAATTCCAAAAATGTTGTACACTGCTTGTCATATGCATCCTTTTGAACCAATAAAACATCCTTGTATTCTTGAATTATGCAGTGCAATTATCTGACCATATTAAGTGTAGGTTGTATTGTATGTTTCTTTCCTTTAAGTTATCATAGAAAACTTTAAATCATCCTTGTACAAACTTTGATGAATGAGTATGATTATCACTTAATTATAATTGATACTCTCTTACAACCTTTCTATCCTCCTTTGTGCTATCATTAACATGCATGAATGTTATGTGTATAAAAATAGAAACTTGTGTAGAATGATAATACATAGATTGCACTTCATTTTGAGGTTGTAGTATATAATTTTCAGCAAAGTCAATGATAGAGACAATGGTGCCAAGAGGAAATGTGTCCTTACATAACTTGAATTGCTCATCTAACCATCAAGCTCTATGTGTATGCATTATATACTCATAAACTAGTTTCTCTTGAAACATTTTCATAAATTCAGCTACACATATATAATTTTTCGCTAGGTCACATCTCTTGAAATCTTTTCCATCTTCAAATCCATATGTGACTATCTTGTATTTTCCAAAAGAAAATAGTTTCCCATCAATTTCATGTGTGCTCTCCAAATGTACACATTTTGGTAAATGTTGCAAACCACCACATATAGCACAAGAACCTTCCAAAAAAGGCATGTTATAATAAATACAACCATAATGTCTATTACATTGCACACTTGAAATAAACTCTCTTACCGACTTAGGAGGTGCTTGTATATTGCATTCATGCAAAACATCATTAGTGTGCAAAGTAGAACAAATATGACAAAAAATATCAGTGCATGGAAATTCAATATGCATCCTAGAACAACACGTGGTGTGTACATGATTAATGTTAATATAAAAAGTTTTTTCCATTTCAAAAAATCTTTGAGAAATTCTTACTCGAGGAAACGTTTGAAGGAATATTTCATAAAATTTTACTTGAGTCATATCCAAATAGTGTTTGGCATGTGGCTCACAATTTGTAGAACTGATTCTCCTTCTAACAACATCTCTTTGGTTGGGCGAAACTCTTTTGTTGTCATGCTAAAAATTTTCAATTAATTTTCTTAGTGCATCAACAACAACCTTGTCTTTGTGTGGTAGTCTACCCGAGAATTCCCAAAGAGAATTATTTTTAGGTTACTCTTTTTTTTCTCACCTCTATAATTCTTTACTTAATGTCGTTCTACTAACGTTTAATGACTTGTTTTTCTTATCAAATGATCTTTTTTTATTTTCTTGCTGATTATGGTTGATGTAATGACACGTCGAGTAGCATTACAATCTTTAGTACGTGATTTTGAACCAATAGCTTGATATGCATCAAATATATTTCTCACAGTAGTTCTTTCGCTGTTACTTTTAGATGATCATAGGCCTACAATTCTCATTATCTCTCTAAAATTTAAATTTTTAACCATTTGAATAATTAACTAACATCTTGCGGTTTGATTTAAGTTTTTAAAATAGGGTATGTGCAAGATCATGAGAGGCCAAAAGGTGGCGATATTCTGACTAAATTTTTTATGATAGGCTGATTGAAAAATATCTATAACTTTCAACTGGTATCACATTTTTTGAATCTGAAACATGTGTCACATTCTATGTTTCATATACTATAGGATTAAAAAAAGAAAAATTGAATTTCATAAAGTTTTGACCAAGTTATGGTGGTCAGACATATGAGTTTTTTATATTTTAAAAAATTTAGAGTAAAAAAATCATAATTAATTATTTATTTCAAAGAAAAATATAAAAAAATGTGTCACATATGGACATGAGTCTTCTACTGATAGCTAAAATATTATGAAAAATTATTATTATTTGACTATGATAAGGGTGGTCAGACACACACCTGCTTCTTATCTTTTTCATAAAATTTTAGTACTACTACATTGAAATTTTATTTTTTTGTCAAATAGATTTATTTTTTTCAAAAAACAAACTAGTAGCTTAGAAACTACATTCCATTTCCTATAGATTCTATTCTTACATATTTTTTAAATAATGTTGCTAACTTATTCAAAATTTTACGTCAAGTTTCCAAACTTTGTTTTCTAATTTTCATTGCCACTTAAGAGTTTGTTTGGCCCACCATGATCCTGCACATACTCAATAGTTTTTCCATATTCTTTTGACCATTCTCCTACAAATTCATTCATTCATTCTATTGGGCATTGACTTCAATATATTCTCATCAATGTCAATTAGATACTTTTGTTTCCTATGAATGATTCTAGGAGGTGTTAACATTGGTGCATTATGTACATTCAATTCATCAAATAGAGAAGGTGTATGTTCATCATTTAATTGATTATTCAATGTGGTATCTTCTTCAATTGCATTAGGTTCATATGGTAAATCAAATGTCTCATCTTCAATTGCATTAGGTGCATTATGTTCGTTTGGTAAATTGAATTGGGATGTTGAAGATGACATACCTTCTTCTCCCATTGTTCTTACGTCATGTAATTTCTTCATACACTTCCTTTGTCTTTCCTTTTCAGCCTCTCCTTGTTGCATTGTTTCTCGCTTGTTCTTTCCCATGGTTGATATCGATTGTCCTAAATAGAATCATATTACATATATATATGTAAACAAAAGTTCATAAAAAATAAATAACCATAAATATATATCTTATCATTAGTTTTTTGAATCAAAATTATTAAACAATCACAATAATATTGACAAAAATAATAAGAACAACAATTCAATCATTTGAAATCATGCAAAAATAAAAAAATCACTTACTTCTATGTATAAAATAGTGATAGAAGTGTAGCCATAGTTGAAGTGGGGCCTTCAATGACCTCAAAAACTTCTTCTGAGGTCGCTGTGGCTCTTGGGAAAATAAAACTATGTCTAAGTACCTCGTATGCAGTATATTAATAACTATGTGCATGTTGGTAGTCCCTAAAATGTTGGCAATCCCAACGGTACATGCTTAGAACTCATAATTAATGTAAATGTGCTCCTACACCTTAAAAATGTTATGGCAGAGCAACGATTTAATAGGCTTAGTACCCTGTACGTGCTATTTGTAGTAAAGAAAATGTGAAGGAAAAGGGAGGGAGGGAGAGGAAGGGAGGGGTGGAGAGAGGGTTGGAGAGAGATAAGAAGATAGAGAGGGATGGGGTATAGAGGAAGGGATAAGGGTAGAGAGAGAGAGAGAGAGATAGAGAAAGAGAGAGTAAGAAGAGAGAGGGATGGGGTATAGAGGAAGGGAGAAGTAGGGAGGGAGAAGGGGAAAGAAAGACACAGAGAAGGGGGGACAGAGAGAGAGAGACAGAGACAGAGAGAGACAGAGAGAGAGAGAGTATGGAGAACGGGAGAAGTAGGGAGGGATAAGTAGTGAGGGAGAGAGAGAGAGAGAGAGAGAGAGAGAGATGGGGTTGTAGACACCTAAAATTAATTAAATTAATATTTAATTAATTTAAGCCTATCAAAATAATTAATTAATTTAATTGTGTTATCCTTATTCCTCTCAGAATCAATTAAATCTAATTTAATTAATCCTCTCACTATTGTCCAATAATTAATTTATCAAATAAATTAATTATTCCTCTATTCTTCTAAAGTCCCCTCCAATGATTATTTCCTCTAAACCCACTCAGTCATTTAATTATAATTAATTAACCTAGTCATGTGATTCCTACAAATCACTTTCCGTAATCTCACTCAACCTAATTAATCCTTCTAATCATGCTTATCATTATCCCTCAATTTTTAATTCCCACTCATGTCATATCAACATTGAGTCTCTCCAAGAAATTCAAATTTCTTTGAATCCCTCAATGCATCCTTATTTTGGAATTTTTAATTCCTCATATTTGAAATTCAAATTTCTCCCCCCTTTTTCCCAAGGAATTTTTATATTCCTTTTTATTTTTCCAAGATACCCTTGATCCATGCCTTCTATCTAAAATCAAACTCAACCCTTCATGATCAAATCAATCTTGGCCCTCCATTGGCCTTCTCCAATCTATAAATTGGAGCCTATTCTCCTCACAAATAATCCACTTCTCATGCATTGTCATGCTGCTCTTTTCTCCTCTCTCTTCTTTCTTCAATATTTCAATTCAAATCCATCCAAAATCCATCCAATAATCCCATTGAATCCATTAATCTTGTTGAGCAAAGGAGATCAATCCACATCCAAATCAAGCAAGGAGCACATCAAGGGGAGCATCAAGAGCGCATCCTCATCATCCATCCATTTCATCAAGATCAATCTGAGGGAGAGGTCAAAATAGCAAGGTATAAATGGTTATTCTTTGTGTTTTATGTGTTTGAATGCTTCATTTGAATAATAACCATCTAATCCTACCTTGCTACGTTTTGAATGCTTCAGTTGAATACTAACCATCTAATCCTACCTTGCTACATTTTCCCCTCTTTAGAGGTATGGAAGAAGGGAGAAGGGGAGAGAGGGAGAGGGAGGGAGAGAGAGAGAGGGAGACAATACACATACATACACACATATGTGTGTATATATATACTTAATATATTTATAAAATATATTATATATTATTATATACACATATACATAAATATTATTTATTATATATTTATATACTATATGTATATACACATATTATATATACAATATCCTATTATACACACTCCCAAATTTTAAACAAAAGTTGTGCATACTCGTTGTTTATATTAAAGATAGAGCGTACATGCTTCTTATACCATAAGTACCCCGTATATGATTTTTATACCATAGGTACCTCGTAAGCGTGTTTGACTATGTAGGCTTGGAAATAGGTTGTATGACAAAGCTATAGTTTGGAAGTTTGATTTCCCTCCATTTCCCTCCTTTTTGATGTGTTTTATTTTATCAAATTGGTTTCTCGACTTTGTCATCATTAGGTTTACACTTCATCAAGTGGGTATTTCTAAAATTGCCACCATGTTTTCACCCATCTTTTGAGCTTTCTAACCATATAATTTTTTTAAAATTTGAACAACAATAACATATACTATTGAATTTGTTTTACCAGTGTCTCCATAGTTCTCATAGACATACGTGCACCATTAATAACTTTTGAACTACTTATCCAAATTTTCAAAATATTATACATTATTGTAGTGCACTTGATTTTTTACAATTAAACAAAATAAATTGTATTTTTGATATTTTTAGTACAACTTATGCTTCACGCAGGAACGGGTACCTAATTTTTCAGGATGTGATTGATTGGAAAAATCATAAAAAAAAATACACAACAAAAAACTAAAAAATACACATCTTCTAGTGTTGACTCCTAATATATTTCTTCCAAAGGATTTGTCAAAATACTAAATCTAACTATGACTTTTTTGATGAGCACGTCGGACACTATGTTATGTTTTTAAAAAAAAAATAGGGTCTATTTTTCGTGCGTGGAGAATTTGACCCCCTTGATATTATTCAATTTTGAAAAAGTTTAGTAGTTTGGAAACTAGATTCAGAGTACTACAATATTTGTTGTTTGATTATCTTCATATCTTGAGTGGATGAATTTCAATTTTTTCCTCCAAGTTCAAGGTCACCTGCTTTCAGACAAAAAGTGTCCACTTATACCTCCCTTTTTGACCACCGTCTTTGTGCACTTACTCGGTTAGGATATAGGGCTGCAAACTCAAGGTTTGTCCATTAGGGAGTATGATAGAGTAGGAATCTGCAAGCTAGTGCAACTATGGTTATCAACTTGTGACCAAAGATACATTAACAACCAATACATCCACTTTGAAGAACATTTTGTGAAACCGTTATACAAATTGATTGGACATCCATGTGATTTTTCACTTTCCCCTCAAATTAACAAATTCCTTCAGCCTAAATATTTTGATGAAGAAAGCCACATTACCCATAATTGGGGGGATTGGTCCTATTTCTTGGATTACAAACAGATTAAAGTGTATGGGTTAGAGGGACAACCTTACTTATTGTCTATGACTCTCCCGAACAAAATTGCTTATTTGGAAATCATTAGGCAATTGTCTATAGCCAGTGCCAAAATTCTTACAAATCATGGGAAGTGGTCAACTATGCTTGGCTTGTTGTCCTTTTCTGATTTTCTTTTTAAGAGTTCAAAAATTTATGGTTTACTGCAAAATAACTTAGAATATTTCCACCTTGTGAAAGGAGACCCTTGACCTAAGTTTGATCTAGAAGGATATATGTGGGGGGATAGAATGTCACAAAGATTGAAAGTCATAGAACATGTGCCATTAATGATTGATGAATTCATCAAGAATGTGGAAAGGGAGGAAGAAATCAAGAAGAGGTCAATGCACGATAAGGTAGCTAAAGCATATGAATGGAAATTGAGGAGGGGAAATATCAACAAAGAAATCCTAGAAGGAATTGATGACCTCGTGGCCAAAGAAAACAAACTAATGTCTCATGAATTAGAGATTCTAGATAATGCAATGCCATTGTATGTCTTTAGAGAAAGAATTAAAGATCCTAGGCAGACTACTCCCATTGCCCGCTTATCTCCTGAATCCACTACTAAATTTGTTAACATAGAAGAAGATGTACCACCCACTAGGTTTGGACTTGATCACCACATGGATCTAGCAATAGGACATCCCTACGAGATGGAAATTGATGATGTCAAAATCCTCGAGCATGAGGAATTTGTTTCAGATCAGGAGTTTATTAACACTCTTGAGTTTGAAACCTTCTTATATAAATACAAAGGTAGGATGATTAGGCATCAGATGAGAAACACAAAAGCAAAAGGCACTCTACAAATGCTGCAAGAGGAAATCAATGCTAAGAAAAGAGAAATGACCCTTGAAAGAGGAAGACAACTCCTCAAGGACACTAGTGCGATAATTTACGCTAGGTTGGAAATGAAAGTTTCTATTATGTTTGACAACTTCAGGAGAAAGCAACACAATAATAAGCAATTGTTACCAAAGGAGGTTGATAGGATCTTTATAGGTTCAAGGTATGATCCAGAGTAGAAAGCCTTATTGCTATGGGCTCTATATCCAAGAGACAAGAGACCCCTACTAGTAGAAAAAGATGAAGCATTTGGCCACCTCATGATCCATCAAGTTGGAAAAATAGACCCTACAATCACTTCCCAGTTAAACCTATATGTTGTGAAGATAAAAAAAGAATAAGTTGAGTTCTTGGTGGGGGAAAACCAAAATGTCAAAGGCCTTTATGAGAAAGCATAAGAAGAGAAACAATATTGGCAGGATAAGGCATTACAGTTGGAATCGACCCCAAGGATTACAGAGGTTTGATTTTCTACTTATGAAACTAATAAAGATTTACTTGAAATAATCCAGGATGCTTCATATTGGAGTTATAAGAGAGAGAAGGGGAATAGATTGCTCAAAGCAGCATAGGCTCGCACTATCAAGCTTATTGATGACATAGTTGATGCTCATTTTAAGGTTATGCTAAAGTATTCTGAAGAATTCTGGAAGATGCACACTAGTACCATCAAAGCATACACAAAGCATATGAGGTTGTCTGAACGGATCTAGGACATCATGACCACTCACAACTCTATGACTCCAGATGATAAGAATGAAACAGATACCCTGCTAAAGGCAGACAATGAATTCGAGAACAAGTTGAAAAATGCCATCCAATTCTTGGAGAATGAACAATTGATCCAATTTCCAACCATGTTCCGTAATGGAGATCTCATGTCGTTGGGAGACTAGCAACTTCAATTGAAAGGTTTCATGAGCAGAGCCAAAGGGTGAATCGATGAGGATGGGGATCTAGCTCCATATGTGATCCGGATGATAGAGAGATCCTATACCATAGAGAGTGCAATGAAGAAATGGACCTCAGACTTCTAGTGTTACTAGGATGATTATTATATCAATCATATTGACATACTTAATTTGTTTATGTCTAAGTTTAACAAATGATAGTTGTTTAGTTCAAAAGGGATGCACCCCTTCATTTCAAAAGACTCGTGATTCTCAATATATGAGAAGGTTTTGTAATACTAGTCATCATCCGATAGTTTTAGATCTCTGGAAGAATTTATGAAGACTTTGTTAATATAATACAATAGACTTTTCTTTCTTTTGCGCAAGTTGTAGAACATAATGTCGTGGGTATGAATTCCTTGTGATATTATCTATAATAGATAAGGTTGCTTGAATTTATTGGTGTGGAATGCTAGTGAATGTAATGTCCCTTCTTATGAATTCTTAAGAATAAGGAATTATTTAATCACAGATGACTTCTTTCTTTAAGTAATTAACTCAAAACCTTCATGAGAACTGATATATACAATAGTAGTTACCACTTATACTAAGAATGATGGTATAATCTGCTATATTGATATATTTATCCCTCTAATTGGTACAGTTGATATTTGAAGCAATATATGATTGACAACTATTATTGGGTTACGATAAAGTGATACTCATAACTCATAATGTATGGTCCCTATAAAACTGATAACATATAATATCTTTTCTATGTCTGAAATAACAATGGGGATTATGCAATGACAATTTTCTATTTAATATTATGGAAATACCATTCTGTTGTCCATGATAGAACTATAAACTTATGTTATCAATCTTCTCTTTGTCTCTTATGGGGATGATGATTAATTTTTGTGTCTAATTATTCCTTTCAAGTATGCAAATAATAGTGTTGTTTCTAATTGTTGACTTCTAATCATGCCACCTGAATATGCAAATGGTAGTCGCTTGCTTTGGGCCGATTTAACCACAGATACCAGTTAAAATAATTAGAGAAACCTTATTTGTAATGCATAGATCAGTTATCTATGATCAACCTTATGTATGGAAGCTTATCTAATAGCCAAAAAAGGTATAAGAAATATTATTTATTAAATGGTTCATATAGATTGTCTTTGTTATATATCAAATGATCAAACTTAAATACAACGTGTCCATTAATAGCCAAGTCATCATGCTCTAGGATTGAGTTGCAAACTTGTGTTGTGCATAGGGGCCAAATACTTTTTAATGTTCCCTATTTGATGTTGTCATAGTTCAAATTATTTATCAATCATTAAAGAATAAATTATCAATTTATCATACTAGATAATTAATTCTTCCATCCCTAATCCCTAATTCTTAATTCAATATAACAAACTCTATTACTACTTCATCTTTAAGGAAGGAGGAGGATATGTATGTTACCAAAGCGCTTAGAGACCAAATACACTAGGTTCCCTCAAAGTTTATAGATCCAAGCCCTTAACTATCTTGTGTCTATACCCTCAAGGCTTATGGGTTGATGATCCCCACCCTCACTTGGGACTTAACCTATTGCTTGGATTTAGACTACCCTTCTTTGGAACATCTTGTTCCCATTTTCTTAAGTACTGCCAGTAATAACATGGTTTAGACTATAAGCATACTAATTTCTTATGTATTATGAATATATATTATTATTATTTATTATTCAATTATATTTCAAAGTAGGGACATTACAGTGAATGTTATCTTTAATTTGATTAAATATTCAATTTGATCATCAGAAGTATGTTGGCACAAAAGACAAAACAAATACTAAAAGACAAAAGAAAAGTAAAGGTTTCATAGCACTGACCTAAAGTTGAGAACAACTACTACTATGAATATCATTCACTATTAGAGTTATCTTATATTTGCTAATAATGATTTATTTAATTATTAGTCTATTATACTCTACTCTTAAGCTAAACTTATGCTTTTAATAATATGGTAGGTATTTAATAATTATTCTAATAATTAAATACACTTTATCCTTTTAAGGTTGCACATATCTAGGGTTTCACATTTTCCTTTCATAAGGATTGTATTGTAATTTTCTATTTCATTCCCAATTTGAATGATAGTCTTTTTTTTTCAGAGCCATTATTATGTTTATGTCTCCAATCTTTTCTTGTGACACGTATTTTGCTTCCAGGTGCTCTTGGGATCTCAAAAGTTGTATTTTCTGAACTTCTTCATGGTATTAGAGTCTATATCTGCTGTTGCTTGTTCCTAATTTTTTTTCAGAAGATTTTCTTTGGAGGCAAGGATTTTAATTTTTTTTCTAAGTTTTTAATTTTGGATGTGGGGCACCTCTCAGTTTTTGGGCACTTTGAGCTCAAATGGACCTCACCGGTGAACTCAGCACACCTAAAAACCCCTATTTTCATATAAAATTTGTCCAATTTGGACAACTTTAGCTCTGGGAATTGTTTTTTGATTTTGGCCCTTCCAAGGAAAGTTTTACGAGAAATTTTAAAAAAAAATGTTTTGGGCAGTTTCACGACTTGCCCAGACTGGAACCCTCACCATTGACTGCTGGGGCCTGTCCTTACGGTTACTGTCGGCAACTGCCAGGAGCTAGGGAGTTGCCAAGAAACTAGGAGCCACTAGTAGCTCCGCCTACCACTAGAAGCTCCGGTGCAAGTCACCTAGCCCACCGCCTGGGACCCGCTATTGCTGCCCAACCCACCACTTGGGTCCTACCACCACCTCCACCTACAAACCCTGCCGTCTGGAAGCCTTGCAGCCACTACCGCACAGAACTCCAACTGGACACTGCCCCCTGCCCCTTGCTCTGCCCGGCTACCGCCCAATAACCGCCTGACCACCGTCTAGTCTCCACCCAACATCCACCCAAACTCCACCTCCTTGCCACCAACAAGGGAGCCTTTTTTTCTTAAAGGAGTTTTTGACAGGGTATTGGTCTTTTGGCCATAACTTGGGCAAACAGAGTCATTTAAAAAAAAATCTTATATCACCAAAAATGTCTTTTCATGCTCTATTTAGATCTAGAGGTGAGATTTTCAAATTTTTTCATTGAGTTCCTACTTTTTGCCATCAAAATTAGAGCTCTTTCCTACACTCTAGGAGCCCTAACTTGGGCAAACAGACTCCATTTTGAGAAAATGAATAGGTATTGGAAAGGTCTTAGAGAGCCCTATTCATATTTGGGGTTACTTTGTCTATAAAAATCACTAGGTATACAAGATATTGTCTGACACATTATTTAGCTCTTGTCTTGTTTTCTGGCTCTTAGATTGTACTGGTTTTTTTGGTTTTACATCTTGTGGGGGGTGTTATTTTAGTACTTTCTATAATTTACTTCAGAAAATCAGAACACCTCAAAAAAAAAAATGACCCCTTCTGCATCGTCTATGTAGTCTGAAAGATTACTTAATTAAAAAAAATCAAGAGAAGGTCCAAGTACACATGGCAAATTCTTTAGTTGATCTTACATTCCAGAACTATCATCTCTGCAAAGCTCATATGATGAGGCTTCTCAAATCATGAGGGTTGTGGTCCTATTTGGATGCGGATTAGCCTCTATTACAACATCCTTTCTAGATTCTTCAACACATGAATATGATGGATGAGGCTATGGGTGTCATCTCCTTACATGTTTCAGACAACTTTATCTTTCCCCTTGATGGTTTTCTCACTCCTTGAGCTATGTGGTCTAAATTTGATACTCTCTTTGGTACTATCAATGAGTTCACAGTATTATAGATTGAGATAGAGCTCTCTTCTTTGTTACCTGAGTCCTTTCCTCACATTGAGGAATTTCTGAACAAGTTTAAAACCACCAGATCTATCCTACACAGTTGTGGTAAAACTAAGACAGCCATAGAGTGTATGTAACTGATTCTCTCTAAGCTTCAAGGTCCCTATCAAATATTTGCTTCCACATTTTATTCTACTATGGATTCCTTGGGTACATGCTTCACCATGCCTACTTTTTATGTGTTTTGTGATCGCTTGAATTGTGAGCAGGCTCACCTATCTCAGTTGGATACTCTCACAGGATCAAAGCACAAAGCATTGGTTCCTCAAACATCTAAAGAGAGTAAGAAGTAGAAACTAAAGCCTAAGAAGGATTCAGCTGGCAGCGAGCATTCCTCCAAGTGACCATCTAAGTCTGATTATAAACCAAAGTCCTATCCCAAATAAGAGAAATATTCTAAGTTTGGTGAGTGTTCCTCTAAGACTAAGAATAAATCTGATGAATTTTGTAGTTTTTGTGGCAAGGAAGGTCATCCAGTTTCCTGATGTTGGAAATGATTAGAGGCTTTAGAAGAAGCCATGCAGTAGCACCATATTTCTTCTCCTCAGCCTCCCTCTTCCTCTTCTATAGGGAAAGGACATGCTCTTTCTGCATGAGCTATAACTTCTGCATCCACTTGGATTGTTGATTCAGGGGCTTCTCACCACATGACACACTCCTAGCAGCTTGTTACCTCACTTTCTCACTGTAATACTTTACAGATTGTAGTTGGTGACTCAGCACAACTTTCGATTTTAGGTTCAAGTTCTATTCCACTGATAGGTGGTTGTTTTCAGGATGTTCTTTTGGTTCCTAACATTTCAACGAACCTCCTTTCTATTTATTTGATTTGTCATTCTAACTTTGCTAAAACAGTTGAGTTCTCACCACATGATGTGGTTATTAAAGAGCTTTGTGATCTTGATTTGGTTCTAGCACCTAGTAGTGATCCCTATTCTTGGTTAGACTAGTTTGATGAATTTGATAGTCCAAATGGTTCAAGTGTTTCTCTTGTAGTGCATGCAAATTCAGTGAGCAGACTTTGGCATCAACGTTTTGGCCATGTCAATTACAGATACTTACAACAAATGAGCACACAGGAACACTTAGATCATTTCCTACAAGTATAGCCACATGTGCTAAGGCACCCTTGGATTTGATACACAGTGATCTTATGTCATTTCCGACTCCATCTTTTTTAGGGTCCAAGTATGTGCTAAAATTCATTGATGACTTCTCCTGATGTACATTGGTGTAATTTCTTAAGTACAAGTGTGATGTAGTTGATTCATTTTGAGTCTTTAAGATATTTGTAGAGAAGCAATCTAGTCTTTCTATAAGGAGGATACACACAAATAATGGGAGAGAATATGTGAATTAGTTTCTTACAAATTTCTGCACAGAGCATGGTTTGCAACATCAGTTATCAGTTCCTCACACTCCTTAGTAGAATTGTGTTGCTGAGAGAAAGAACTGAACACTATGGGAGATGGACAATTATATTCTTAAGTCATATTGTATGCAGCCTACCTTTTGGGTTGTGGTAGTTAATTGTGCCACTTATATTTAGAATTGGATGCCTCATAAGGCATTGCGCTAGATGACTCCTGAGGAGGTTTGGTCCCATGTCAAGCCTGATGTTTCATCATTCTGCATTTTTGGTAGTGAGGCTTGGGCATTTATTCCAGATTTTCAGTGGAAAGCCATGGAGAGAAAGAGTTGACCACTCATTTTTGTTGGCTATTATGAGGATGTTAAGGCATACAGGTTGTTTGATCTTGATTCCCGAAAGGTCCTGTTTAAGCAGGACGTCCAGTTTGATGAGTGCATTCCTTAGATGGATTCTCCATCACCAACATCTCCTGCACTACCTCCTCCTCCCTCTTCATCTTTTGAGGATTCCTTATTCTTTGAGGATAATGGAGATGATGGTCCATCATCATCACCACCACCTCCCACAAATCAACCTATTCTCAAGTGGGCCTAGTGTACAGTTGATGTTGTTGGTTCTAAGGTAAGTGATCCTTCTGACACTCGACGTACTCGTGCACAAACATCTGGTTCTAGTCTTCTGATTCATGCTATTTTGGATGATCCTCAAAAAATTTTAGAGGTGATAAGTCACCCAGAGTGGGATAGGTCCATGGATGAGTAGTATTCTTCTTTGATGACGAATAATACTTGGGATCTTTGTACTCTTCTAAAAGGTAGAAAGTTGGTTGAATTCAAGTGGGTGTATCATACCAAGTATGTTGTATATGGTTTTATTAATAAGTATAAGCCTCATCTTGTTGCGAAGGGGTTTCCTCAGGTGGAGGGTATTGATTACTTCAAGACTTCTGATCATGTTGCCAAGATGAATTCTATTCACTTTGTACTTTCTCTAGTAGCTTCACAAGGATGGACAATTTTTCAAATGGATGTCAAGAGTGCCTTCTTGCATGGAGACCTTCATGAGGAGATCTATATGGACTAGTCTCAGAGATTTGTGCAGGATTCCTCTTTGGTTTGCAGACTTGGACATTCATTATATGGTTTCAAACAGGCCCCTCGGGCCTAGTATGAGAAGATGGACTCTTTCTTTCTCTCCACAATTTTCACATGTTGTCATTTTGATCCCACAATGTAAATTCAGCATCAGGGGGATGATATAGTTATCCTTGTGCTATATGTTGATGATCTCATCATTACAGGTAGCTCTTCCTCCTTGATTTAAGATATTGAGAGAGACTTGATGGAGCAATTTGAGATGACAGATCTTGGCCTTCTGCACTATTTTTTGGGCCTACTAGTTATTCAGTCTTCCAATGGGATTTCTATACTTCAGTAGAATTATGCTCTTGATATGATTCATAGGTTTGACGTGCTTACTTGCAAGCTTTCACCCTCACCTTTTCATTTAGGTATTGTTTTGTTTGCCACTTATTCTACACCTTCCATGGATCCTACCTTATACAGGCAATTGGTTGGCAATTTGTTGTACCTAGCACATACATGTCCATATCTTTCTTTTGCAATTGCTCTTGTCTCTTGGTTCTCCCATGATCCTCATGATAGCCATTGGGAAGCAACCAAACATATTTTGAGGTATATTCGGGGCACTACACAGTTTGGCATTCACTATACTTCAAGATCGCCTCACATTATTGGCTTCATTAACTTAGATTGGAAAGGTGATGCTCATGATCAAAAATCTACTTCTGGCTTTGTTTTTTTCCTTGGTTTTGGTCCTATCACATGGTCTTGCAAGAAGTAATCTACTATTGCATTATCATCTACAGAGGCTGAGTACCGAGCAATGGTGTTAGCTAGTCAAGAGGTTTTATGGCTTCGACAGTTGATGACTGAGTTTGGGTTCCCTCATGATAGTCCTACTCTTGTTTGGTGTGACAATAAAAGTGTCATTCACATTTCATGCAACCCAATGGAGCACCATAAGACTAAACACATTGAGCTTCACATGCACTTCATCAAACAATTGATTCAGGATGGCTTTCTTATCTTGGGGTATATTCCTACAGAGGAGTAGGTTGTTGACATCTTCACTAAACCTTTTGCATATTCATGCTACCTTCAATTGCGCTCTATGCTTGGGGTGAAGGAAGTTGTCCTTGGGGGTGTAATACCCTAAAAATGATCGTCTAAACCATGGGCCCCTAATCTTGACAACATCCCAAGGTCCTAACCAAAGGCAATTAAAATGATCTTGAGCACACAATTAAATTCTAAAATCATCAAATGTTACATGGAAAATAAATCAACCAATATTAATTAAACATTTATTTAATTAATTGATCATTCCAAGTAAATCTTTTTAAAATCAAATATCTTATTTATTTTATTAAATATCCTAGCATATTTAATTAAATAAATCAATTTGCCATAAATCTTCAAAAAAGGAATTAATTGACAAAAAAAGAATGAAAATTTGAGAAAAGAAATCAAATGGAGATAATCTTGGAAATCAAATTAAAAATTGAAGAAATATCTCAAAGAAAGCAATTAAAAAATTTAAATATTAAAATTGAATGAAATAGAGTAAATCATTTTTTTTTTCTGATTTATCTTAATTTTAATCAATTTACTTTAAAACTGAGAAAATAAGCCAATCACATCAATTCACCTGGATTGTGCTTCCTCTTAAAAAATCTTAATCGTTCATCATTTGATCTCAGCCTTTGGTTTCTTTCTGAATTTTCTATAAATTCAGCGTTCATCTCTTATTCAAGAATCCTAGACAATTTATTATTATTATGTTTTTTTCCTCTAGGTTCATTGAGATTTGTGCATTGAGATATTACATATTAGTTATTGCATCCTTAGTTAATCATGTATCTTAATATTACTTAAATCATGTTAAATTAATCATGCATATCTAGCTTACATCATGCATATCTATCTTAAATCTTCCATATCTAGCTTAAATCTTGCACATCTAGCATAATCTTGCATCCATTTAGCTTAAATCTTGCTTTCATTTAGCTCAATCTTATGCACACATAGATTAAATCCTTCATTTAGGTATTGTCTCATCATTGGATAGCTTAGCAACCTGAAAGCAATCTAAACTCTCATCTACTAGAAGGCAATAGGTTGCTTTAAAATGGTTTAATGTTCATTATTATTGATTATCAATTGACTAACCATGCATCTAATGACTTAATTGAAGTGTTATATATTCAGATATAGATACCAAATCCACTTTTCGTACACATATTTTTGGTGCCCACCATGGGGCACGAAATTCTATCTTTTGACCTCAAAATCACTTCTTTTTTTCTTTAATCTGACAGGTCTCATCCATACAGTCTTTGATAAACATCGTATGATTTTAATTTCTACATCATACAACATTCTAGGAAGATATGTGTTTTATCATGCTGGTCAGGAAAGGAGCTCATACGAGTTTCTACTCTGATAATTCGACTTTGTGTTTTGTCGTCTGGGCCAGTGAGAATTCTTGTACGAGAAGGTATAATATGTCGTACAAATTTATGATTTATCATTTCAAAAATAGTGTACTTGCCAAGGTTTTTTCATGAATTAAATTTTGATTTTACTAACGTTGATGCTAACCCTGGTTTGTCTTCTATTTACATGAGAGTTTTACAGCCTAACCAGTTTCTTGTAGGATGCTTGACAGAGAATTTATCAATCAAACGTATGCCTATCAAATAATAAAAAATAACATGACTACTGATGTGTTTTTTTTGTAGGTTGCCTAAAAGAAAATCAACCAAACTTCAATTTTTCTTTAAAGTTCATTTTTTAGGCACTTAAATTTCTATCTAGTTAAAGAATAAATTTTTCTTTCATGTTTTTGGAAAAATCAGAGAGGTAGGAGAGTATGCTCTTGTCTTTTTATAGACAATCAAAAATCTAGACCCTTGAAGCTTTTTCTAAATTTTGAGATTTTGTGTACCTTTAGCAAGCCTGTCACATTGGGAAAAAGTAATCACCCTGTGAAAATGACCCAAGTGAGTATAGTTGGAACTGAGCATTCCAACTCACTATAATAAATAGGCCTCAGGTGATTAAAGTCTCACAGGATGGGATTATTTGATTTTTCTCTTTGAGATCTCTCATATCGAGCATTTTGTAGGGCCTCACAGTCTCAATCACGTTTACATGACTACAACTTATTTTGGTACCTTGTTGAGCTATAGGCCTCAATAATGCTTGCATGACTTCAAGGGGTAATTTAAAATAGAATTACTGACTAAGAACCATAAGATAGAAGCTACCCGGTTCACCTCCGAAAGGGGGATAATATTTGTGCAAGAGAGATAGTAACTCTCCCAAGACACTTGTCATATCATGCGCCCATTAGCACTTGGAGTAGACTAATACGACATTCAGAATCCATTGCATGATACTTAGAGGCCATTTTCTGATTATTTATTAGGTGTGCACCTAAATCAACAAGCAAAGGTTTTCTTTTCTAAGCCAACTTCCATAGGGTTAGCATGTTGTGATTGGAATTATTATACATCTTGCGTGTTTTCTATGTTTTCACCCCTAAAACTGAAATTGAAATACTAAAAAATAGAGAAAACAATATCAAACAATTCAGTGATAAACTTTGTCCTTGTCCAAAACTAATCTCTATCAGTCATCGAAACATCAGTCCTTATAAAAAACTGGTAGTCGTCAGTCGTTCACAAACTCATCCTATCTGAATTTTGTTTCTGTCCAGTTCTCTATCGTCCAAGTTTCTTGAATTGTCATCCTCCTAGATACATCTTTTCGTACGAGCTTTCATTGATCCTAATAGTTTGTCATCTAGATTTATAAACTATGTTGTACGAATCTGATAAACTTGTTGTCACTATTTTGATATTGGGAGTATTTTCCTTTTGATCCATTGATTTGTTAGGGTTTCAATATCTTCTTGGTTCCTTAGGGTTATTTTTCTAAGGGTTTAGGGTTCTGCACTTCAAAATTTTACATTATGAAGGTATTCCCTTATGTTTCCTCATTACCTTTTTCAACTTAAGTGGAAGGGTCAGTCTGTCATTAGAAAGGAGCCCCTTTTTAGTCTTGCTTTAGGTGGGTTATAATAATTCTTTAATTTTTCACCTTATTGCTAAGTTTTGATTTCCTCATCGGGTTATGTAATGATCGTGCAAGTTCCTGTTGATTGGGTGGATGTCACCATTTCATGAAGGAAAGTTTCTTGAAGTTTACCCTTCGTGGATCAACGACTAAATGGTGGGACCTACTTCTTTGAGAGTGTTTGTGCAGGTATTAAAGCATCGACAAGTTCCAAGATGATCAATGATTGTTGCTACTCCGAAAATCAAAGGTGTTTGAAGTTTACTCTTTATGGATTAGTAACTAAATGGTAGGACCTGCTTCTTTGTGAGTGTTTATGTGGGTGTTAAAGTGTCGACAAGTTCCAAGATGATCAATGGTTGTCGCTACTCCACAACACGAAGGTGTTTGAAGTTTACCCTTCATGGAGTAGCGACCGATGAGCTGGTGGGTCCCACTAAGGTAGCAATGACGAAACGGGCTACGTGGTAGACCAGATGGCAAGAATAGGAGGTTTGCACAAGGAAAAGGGTGATCTAAATAGCATGACATGTGGCTCCAAGGTGTTTCCAAAAAACAAAGTTCGTTTAATAAAATGTCGATACTGATGAAACCCCATGTCTGATGAGACACGTGCGCAGTTTGCCGAAGAGGCAACTTGGTCGAAAAGGAAGTGATCCAGTTACCAAAAAAGTGCACATGGTGGTCATAAGATGGAAACCGCCAGACTCTTGAGCAAATAAGTGATTGACATGTGGATACATCTACCAGAAGTTCACTGGCTAGTGGAGTAACATGAAGGGCCCACTTTGAAAGCTAAGGTGGTTAAAGGTCGGGCAGGTTTGATAGTGATCAGCAGTTGTCACTATACCGCAGAGGGAAATAGCCCATCCGTTAAGCTTGTGAACCAGCAACAAACCGCTAGCGGCCATGGTTAGGATAAGTTGTAATGGTGAATTGTCACGGTGAGAAAATAAAGTCCGAGCATGTTTAGGATCCATTAGCGGTTGTCGCTATACCACAAGAGGAAGTTGCATGAGTCTTAAGCTTGTGAACGAGTGACAAACTGCTAGCGGTAGTGGCTAAGGCTAGGTTTAAAAGGCAGGCAATTGCAATGAATGTAAAGGTCAAGCAGTTAGTTTCCTATCTAGTGGCGGTCACTGATCCTCTATGCGAAGGTGTTTGAAGTTTACCCTTCGCGGATCAGTGACCAAGCGGTGGGACCCATTTTGAAGCTAACGGCCTAAGTAAGGTAAAGAGGATGTAATTTGTGCATAATCTCATGATGGTCTCTAATCTACTATGTGGAGGTGCATGATGTTTACCCTTCATGGTTCAGTGATCAAAGGAAAACTGTTTAAAAGAATTTTGTTGTCCGTTGATGCCAATTTTTGAATTTATGAAAAATTGATTGCTAAAGCATGCCACTTAATTACCTCTACTCAAATCCTTAGATACTGCAATAAATCTTCCATGAGCCAAATCTTTCTATGTGCATTCACAATTCTTATAGAAGAACCAGAGCGCAGGGCAGAATTTCTCAAATAACAAGTACGTTTCTCATAATTGTGCTCTGTGATTGCCAACTGCTTAGTGTTGCTAGGTTTCTAAATTTCTGGAAAGTCTGTTGAATTTTTATTTAAAAAGGGGATAGTTCTTGAATGGTGCCATGAAGAGAATTCATAGGAAAGGTGAATTACCAGGAAAGAGCCATCTGTGATGACTTCCTAGACCAATTGACTTTATCAACTAACAGTGTAGTAAAATCAAAGGATCTTGTGCCCACATCTGCCCGCCTGAGAGTTAGCGATGATCTATATGACAAAGGGTATTGGCTAAGGGATGCCCAAATAGGCATGGCAGGTCTAGGACTCTTCAAGGTTGCCTTCAGTCAGATAAATTCTACCGCTCCAAGCAACAACATGTCGGAGCTAGATGTAGGAAAACTTATAATGCTTGGGGTTTTCATGAACATTGACCTCTTGACTCAAATTGCAAGCAATTATAACCCCGTTGCCAAGGTTATAAGGAGTGTAAATGGAAGGGCTCTGATTAAAATTAATGATGATGAATTCAGAAAGGGTTTTAGACTCAGTGAGGTCTCAAACTATTTGGAGCCTATCAATTTCAAAATGCTTGCTAAAGTTTATGAAACACTGAGGGATCATCTCAGAAGTGGTCCATTACAAGAATTATTTGCAAAGTTAGGAGGACTGACAGTGGTGGGTCTGAGCACAATGGAGCCCTTCTCCTTGAACTTCTTTACCCTAAGAGGTAAGGGAATGTAGTGGTCTCTATGTCAGATCTTTGAAGAGGATGTAGAGACAAACATGCCTACCCATTATATGCTTATGATGGCACAAATTCTAAACCCTTTCCTGGCTTTGACTTTTGATTTCACTCCTTACCTTACTGATGTCATTCATGAGGGCTTAATAGGGATAAATAATGCTAAGGTAGACAAACCTTTTGCATGGTATTCTCTCCTCATGCATATGTTCTTGTTCAAGGGTGCTGATTATTTTGCCAATGAGATGGAACTGATGAAAGCGAAGGATGGAGAGGAAATGTCGGTACAATTATGAAGCACTATTCTGTCTTGGGATAGAGAGGATGCTAGTTACCTTAAATTTGATAGATGTTTTGCATCTAGGCTAAAAATCCTTTTGTGTCTACAAAACCAAAGGATTCCTAAAGATCTCCTTGAATTACTCAGGGCCAAAGAGTTAGCTGAAGACCTTAAAATTGTGCACAACTAGGGTGACATTTACTTGTACCCAGTCTCTACTATTTTTAGAGTTTATGGTTTCAAAGGAGCTCCCTATCTTCTCCCTTAACAGGTCCCTTTAAACATTGGAATTGTAAACTTTTTGAGACAAATAGGAGGTCTGTAGGAGGCATAATTGACAAATAAAGGGAGGGGAACTATTTTCCCAACTCTCACCCTAGCATATCAGTTTGTAATTACCAGGGGTGAGTGGGTCCATTTTGATAAATTTATTCAACCATATAATTTGTCTACTGCAGTGGTAAGGTTTGTTGACCCAGAGTGTTTTTTCAATGACATGTTTAGGAAGAAAGTTTGATGTGCAGGTAAGGCCCATCAGTTCCATTTTCCCGAAGATTTGATCAGAAATGAGTTCAATTTAGATGAACAAGAATTGAGAAAGGAAAAGTGGATAGATTTTAAGAAATCTCTAGACTTCATTCACCAATTTGATAGTATCTATGATCCCTTGGCCAGTTTTACTCCTTTTGAGTAAAAGGTCAAGTTTCTGATTCTTTATTTTGAAGATTTAATGCAAACCTTAAAGGAGAAGAGGGAGGCTATATTAAAGAGTGATCCTAAAAAGGCTAAACTTATTCTAGCTAAGTCTTCCTATGCCAAGGCAGTGCTTCCAGGTGATAATGTGATGCATAGGAGACCAACATATAATGTGCTAATGCCAACAAGAGATGAGTCCTCCTCTTCAAAAGGAAAAGGACCATTAGTAAATGTTTTGGAGATCCAAGACTTGCCTAAAGGACAAAGGGTAGGAGAAGAGGTGCAAGCAAGTGAGCCCTTCTATTCTCCATCCCAATCCCCAATACATGTGGGAGATGAGCATGCAGTGGCAGAACAATTGTTGCAATTAGGAAGTCTTGGGGAAATTGCTTGCACTTATGAAGAAATGCAAGAAGGAATGTCGGAAGAACCCACAAGTCCCAAAATAGACTTGACTATGGAGGAATTTGTGGGAAAATAATTGGACCCTATCATCAAACAGGCTAGTGAGGAATTTTTGGCTGATAATAATTTTGTTAAAATAGGATCTTTTATGCAATTAGTTTGGAGGAAAAACATACATCATTTCAAAGAAAGATGTAAAAAGAGGAAGATTTAACATCCTCATAAAGGGACATCTATATTTGAAGAAGATGTCAAAAGGAAAATGATGACAAAAATTGAGGCCATTACCCTTGAGCAAGGGAGGGAAATGATAGAAAAAGGTGGGGTATTGATTCTCCCTGAGTGGAACATAGCTAATGCATTAATCCTTGATGCTATCAGAAAAGAAACAAAGCCCTTAGAGGGAGTGACTTTTAGCAAGGATCATGTTGCTTTGGTCATGTGGTCTTTGAGAAGAGAAGAAAGCAAGAATAGAAAGGGCTCCTCAAAATCTAGTTACTCAGGGGGCATGATTACAAAAAGAGTAAAAGACATAGGGTTGGTGGAGGCTGCTAATATAACTCTGGAGTCTGCAAAATTCAGTGTGGTTGTAGTCGAAAGAGAGGCCAAGGAAAAGACTGATCTCTAGGTAGAATTGGAGATGATCTTTAAGGCTTATAATGAAGCCAAAATTGAAATAGCACAAAATGATAGTACAATTGCAAAATTGAGGAGTCAGAGAGTATGGCAACATCAGGAAGGTGAATCTTCTACTTTGACAATTGCCTCCTCGCCAAACAAACCTCCAACTACCATTCCAATCATTGAGTTTCCTCCTTCCCCTATGACTCCCAGTTTCCAATCTACTGAGACTATCTAGGATGAAATGGAAAAATTGAAGCAGGCTCAGGCTATGTTTGCGAGTAAATATGAGGAGAAGGTTAGAGGCACAATTTTGAAGTTTGGTGACACAATAGGGGCTTCTATTGTGTATATATATATGAAGAGAGTTTTGAGAATGTTGACTTCTTTAAATGAGGATAAGGTTGTTCTGGAGCCAATTTTAAATAAATGGATGGCTAGGGAAGCAGATTTGGAACTTATGTGCTCATCCCATGAAGAGGCAGATGTTGATGCCACTATTAAATCCACCTGTGAGTTGGTAAGAGGTATGTCTAGGTTGGCAGAGAGAAGAGTTGGTTTAGAAAGAAAAGTGAACGTGTATAGGAAAGAGTATGCTAACCAGAAGTTTGAATTATTTCCTGGAGGTTTTGTTAGCACAAGCAAGTTAAAAGATGAAGAGGTATGGCTTGGTGAGTTAGGCCATAAATTGTCACAATGGCTAAATGATGTTATCAATTTAGATGATACATCTTTATTCATTCAAACAATTGAAGAAATTGAAAGGAGGAAGTCACATTATGGTTTTTTGGAGACAGAAGTTAAGCAGTTAAGGAACACTTGGAAAAGATTAAATAAGTTGAAGAAGAAAATTGTTAGTTACTCTTGGCCTAGTGATGACGTGTTTAAAGAATGGAAAGACAAATATATGATGCAAGAAGTAGAAGCTCAAGAATAGTCAATTGATGTTGCAGCATTTTAACAAAACTCAAGGAAGCTAGAAGTGGTTAGCTCTTGTAACAAATTGTTTCAGGCTAATCGGATTTTTGAGGAATTGAGGACACTTGGCACTCAGCCTGTGAATATTGAGAAGTCTTTTGACCTGTATCCAGCTGGTGAACTAATTGGTTTTCCTCCTATTTCCGTTAGCAAGAATTGTAACCCTCTTTTGAGAGGGAATTATGGTTATAACAAAATTTCCTAGGAAATTCCAAAGCTTGTTGCATCCATATTTCTATAAATGGATACCAGGACTATTTGGGAAATCATCACAAGAATTATGTAAGGAAACTCTGGCAAAATGTATTTAGGGTTTGTTTGGTTTCTGGAAAATCATTATTGAGTTGTGTAGAATTTGACGGAAAGTATTAATATACAAACTGGAGCATTCAAGTCTTAATTCCTATCATCTTCATGTCTTTATTATTTGCCCAGCTATGGTACAAAATTAGGGAGCAGCTAAAATTGAAGAAAAGGATGAATGGATCATTGATTCTGGATGTTCACATCATATGACAGGTGATTAAAGTAAATTCTCAACTTTTCAGGAATACAATGGAGGTCTAGTAAGATTTGGGGATGATAAAGCTCATTTGATTAGAGGAAAAGGAACTATATCTTTTGATGGTAAGCACAATACTGACAATGTTTAGGGTAAGTGCACAAAGATGGTGGTCAAAAAGGGGGGTATAAGTGGACACTTTTTTTCTGAAATCAAGTGAACCTGAAGTTGGAGGCAAAATTTGAAATTCATACACTCAAGATATGAAGATAATAAAAGAACAAATACTATAGTACTCTAAATGTAGTTTCCAAACAACTACACTTTTTAAAAATTGGACAAGATTAAGGGGGTCAAATCCTTCAAGCATGAAAAACAAATCCTTATTTTCCAAAAAAAACATAACATAGTGTCTGACGTGTGCATCAAAAAAGTCATATTTAGATTTAGTATTTTGACAAATTCCTTGGCAAAAAGATAGTTAAGAGTGAGCACTAGAAGATTTGTATTTTTTTATAATTTTTTGTTGAGTATTTTTTTTTAAATGATTTTTCCGATTGAGCACATCCTGAATATTAGGTACCTGTTCATGCACGAAGCATAAGTTACACTAAAAAATTAAAAAATGCAATTTTATTTTTTAAATTGTAAAGAATCAAGTTCACTACAATAATATATAATTTTTTAAAAATTTGGATAATTATATCAAAAGTTATTAAAAAAATGGTGCACCTATGTCTGTGAGAACTATGGCGACATTGGTAGAAGAAATTCAATAATAATATGTTATTGTTGTTCAAATTTAAAAAAAAATATATGGTTAGAAAGCTCAGAAGATGGGTGAAAATATGGTGGAAATTTTAGAAATACCCACTTGATGATATGTAAACCTGATGATGACAAAGTTGAGAAGCCAAGTTGATAAAGTAAAACATGCCAAAAAGGAGGGAAATGGAGGGAAATCATACTTCCAAACCATAGCTTTGTCATCCAAGCCTAAACAGAAAAAAGCACGTACGGGGTACCTATGGTATAAAAAGCGCGTACGAGGTACTTATGGTGTAAGAAGCGCGTATGTTCTATCTTAACTATAAAAAGCACATACCCACTAATTTTACTATAAAAAGCGCGTACGCACTATTTGTACTATAAAAAGTGTGTATGTGCTATTTTTACTATAAATAGCGCGTACGGGCTAAGTTTGTTTAAATTTTGGGAGTATGTATAATATGCTATTGTGTATATATATAATATGTGTATATACATATAATATATAATTTAAATATAATATAAAAAATAAAAAATAAATAATATTTATATATATATATGTATATAATAATATATAATATATTAAATATATATACCCACATATGTGTGTTTGTATATGTATTCTCTCTCTCTCTCTCTCTCTCTCTCTCTCTCTCTCTCTCTCTCTCTCTCTCTCTCTCCCTTCCTCCATCCCCTCTCTTTTCCTCTCCCTCCAATATATCTTCTTTTTGTTTGCATATATATAAGGTGATAACAAGATTGACAAGGTGGTCGGTTTTCTTTTATTTTTAAAGAAGATAGGATATAAAGTAGAAAGTTTGAAGAAAATGAATGTATTGGTTGGATAATATTTATGGGTCATATGGTGTACTAAGGGGTCATATGGTGTATTATGACCCCTTAGGTGTTGTTTTGGGTCATATTATGTTCTATGATCCCTTAGGACACCATATGACCCCTTAAGACTCCATATGGTGTCGCTATGGGTCATATAGTGTCCTAAAGGGTCATATGGTATTCTATGACCCCTTAGGATACCATATGATCCCTTACATGTAATTAGAGGTCTTATTGTTTCCTAAGAGGTCATGTGGTGTCCTTTGACCCCTTAGGACACCATATGACCCCTTAACACACCATAAAACCCATAACGAAACCATATGGTGTCCTGAGGGGTCATAGGATACCATATGACCCCTCAGGACACCATACAACCCATAACAACACCATATGCTATCCTAAAGGCTCATTTGGTGTTTTATGACCCCTTAGGACAATATTTGGCATCATCATAGGTCCTATGGTGTGCTAAGGGATCATATAGTGTCCTATGACCCCTTAGATGTTGTTAGGGGTCGTATTGTGTTTTAAGGGTCATATGGTGTCCTGTGACCCATTAGGACACCATATGGTATAGTTATGTGTCTTATGTTGTTGTATGACCCCTAGGACACCTTATGACCACTTAGGGCACCATAAGGTGTCATTAGGGGTCATATGGTGTCCTAAGGGGTCATATGGTCTACTACAACCCCTTAGAACACTATTTGACTCCTTAGGACTCCATATGGTGACATTATGGGTCGTATGGTGTCCTAAGAGATCATATAGTGTTTTATGACCCATCAGGACACCATTTGGTGTCATTATGGGTTGTATGGTGTGCTAAGGGGTCATATGTTGTCTTATGACCTCTTAAGGCTACATATGACCTCTTGCGTGCCATTACGGGTCATATGGTGTTTTATGATCCTTTAGGACTCCATATGGTGTCTTTATGGGTCATATGGTGTCCTAAAGGGTTGTATGGTATTATATGACCTCTTAGGACACCATGTGATCGCTTAGGTGTCATTAGAGGTCATATTGTTTCCTAAGAGGTCATATGTTGTCCTATGACCCCTTAGGATATGATATGACCCCTTAACACACCATACAACCCATAACAACATCATATGGTGTCCTAAGGGGTCATAGAATGCCATATGACCCCTCAAGATACCATACGACCCATAATAACACCATATGGTGCCCTAAAGGGTCATATGGTGTTCTATGACCCCTAAGGATACTCTTTGGCATCATTATAGGTCCTATGGTGTTCCAATGGATCATACAGTGTCATATGACCCCTTAGGATACCATAAGACCCCTTAGATGTTGTTAGGGGTCGTATTGTGTTCTAAGCATCATATGGTGTCCTATGAGCCATTAGGACACCATATGGTATCATTATGTTTCTTATGTTGTCATATGACCCCTAGGACACCTTATGACCACTTAGGACACCATATGGTGTCATTAGGGGTCATACGGTCTTCTACAACCCCTTAGGACTCCATATGGTGTCATTATGGGTTGTATGGTGTCCTAAGAGGTCATATAGTGTTTTATGACCTCTTAGGACACCATTTGGCATCATTAAGGGTTATATGGTGTTCTAAGGGGTCATATGGTGTCTTATAACCCCTTAGGACTCCATATGACCTCTTACATGTCGTTATGGGTCATATGGCATTCTAACAAGTCATGTGGTGTTCTATGATCCCTTAGGACACCATATGATCCCTTATGACTCCTTATGGTTTCATTATGGGTCGTATGGTGTCCTAAAGGGTCATGTGGTATTCTATGACCTCGTAGGACACCATATGATCCATTAGGTGTCATTAGAGGTCATATTGTTTCCTAAGAGGTCATATGGTGTCCTATGACCCCTTAGGACACCATATGACCCCTGAAGACACCATACGACCCATAACGACTTCATATGGTGTCCTAAGGGGTTATAGGATGCCATATGACCCCTAGGACACCTTATGACCACTTAGGACACCATATGGTGTCATTAGGGGTCATATGGTGTCCTAAGGAGTCATATGGTCTCCTACAACTCCTTAGGACACTATTTGACCCCTTAGGACTCCATATGGTATCATTATTAGTCGTATGGTGTCCTAAGAGGTTATATAGTGTTTTATTACACCTTAGGACACTATTTGGTGTCATTATGGGTCGTATGATGTGCTAAAGGGTCATATGGTGTCTTATGAACCCTTAGGACTCCATATGACCTCTTATGTGTCATTATGGGTCATATGGTGTCCTGAGGAGTCATATGGTGTCCTATTACCCCTTAGGACACATGCATCGATCCCTAGGATACCATATTACTCCTTAGAATACCTTTTGACCCTAGAGAGGGAGAGAGGGGGAGGAGAGAGATACACCTTAGAGAGATAGAGAGACAAAGAGAGAGAGAGAGACAGAGAGAAAGAGAGAGGTATAGAGAGATCTAAGAGGTGGATAGAGGGATTGGGAGAGAAAGAGAGACCTAAGAGGTGAAGGGAGGAAAGGTGAGAGAGAGAGAGAGAGAGAGAGAGAGGGAGAGAGAGAGAGAGAGAGAGAGAGAGAGAGAGAGAGAGAGAGTGCGAGATAGAGAGAGTCTGAGTGAGAGGGAGGAAGGGATGGAAGGAAATTACAAGAGACTAGAGAGAGAGAGGTGCAAAGAGAGGGAGAGAGGGACAGAGTGAGAAAGAGAGGTAATGAGAAAGAGAGAGAGGGAGGGAGAGGGGAGAGGGAGAGAATGAGAGAGAGACACCTGAGAGAAGGAGAGAGTGAGATAGAGAGGGAGATACTTTAGAGATAAAGAATGGGAGAGAGAGAGAGAGAGAGAGAGAGAGAGACTTAAGTGAAAAATAGAAAGGGAGAGACTTAAGTGAAAAATAGAAAGGGAGGTGGGGAGGTAGGGAGAGAGTGGGAAAGAGATACACTCGACAAAGGAGGAGAGTGAGATAGAGAGATAGAGGCAAATAGGGAGAGAGACTTAATAAAGAGATAATTAGAGAGGGAGAGAGAGAGAGAGAGAGAGAGAGAGAGAGAGAGAGAGAGAGAGAGAGAGAGAGAGAGAGAAGAGGAGAGAGAAAGAGATAGATAAGGGGATAAGGGTTGATAGTCAGAGATGTGATAGAGAGAAGGACAGAGACTTGAGAGAAAGAGAGTTAGAGGGAAAGAAATACTTGACAAAGGAAGAGAAAGGGAGGGGGAGGGAGAGGGAGAGAATGATAGAGAGAGACACTTAAGAGAGGGGGAGAGAGTAAGAGATTGAGATATTTGAGAGAGGGAGAGAAAGAGAGGGATATATGAAAGAGAGAAAGAGGGTGAGGGAGATGGGAAAGAGTTGAAGAGATACCTGAGAGAGGGAAGAAATTAGAGAGGGAGACGCCTAAGAGACAAAAAGGTACGGGTTAAGGAAGAGAGACGGGGAATGTAGGGAAGAGATGAGAGACATAGTGCTGATATGAGCATGTTGATTACTGAAATTTGACTAAGTCTAAAATTTATAAGAATACTTAAAAAACTAGAATTTGCATTGTAACTCTTAGAGATCTGGAACCACTCTCAAACATCCTGACAATATATACATAAAATATAACTTAAAGTATAAGTGACATAAAATATAACTTAAAGTATAAAGTATAAGAAAGCTAAAAGACAAAGAGAAATGTCACTTATACTTAAATGTTATATTTTATGTATATATCCTACTAAAAAACCTAATGGAATGCTATGTGAATTGCATTTTATTGACAGACAGAACCGCGTACACGGTTTTAGTTTTTAAACAACGTACATGGTTAATATTCTTTAAACCGCGTATGTGGTTAGTATGTTTTAAACCTCGCACGTGGTTTAGCTTTGGTTAGGCTCAGAAAAATGAGCCTAAACTTGTATGGGGTTCTTTAAATTTGAAATACCCCGTGCGCGTTTTGGTGTTTTTCATGTTTTTTTCTGGGTTCTCTACTTTTCTGACCACCATCTTTATGCACTTACCCTTTATTATGTTGAAGGTTTGAAGCATAATCTTTTGAGTGTTAGCAAATTAGTTGAAAAAAGGATTTCAGTTACAATTCAAGAATGGTAAATGTAAAATCATGAATAGAACTGGTTTGGAAATTGCAACCGGTAATTAGACTAGAGGTAATATCTTTCACTTGAATAACAATGAGAAAACATGCTTGATTGCACATATTGATGAAAGTTGGTTACAACATAAGAGACTTTGTCATGCGAATTTTGATTGCATTGTAAAGATCAGTACAACTAAGGTAGTAAGGGATTTACCTAAGATTGTAAAACCTCACAATCTAGTATGTAAGGAATGACAACTTGGAAAGCAAGTTAGAACAACTTTCAAGAGTATTCCAGAGAAATCCAATAATGTTCTTGATTTAATTCATACTAAATTATGTGGTCCGACAAGAACTAGAAGTTTACAAGGAGATAGATATTTTATGCTAATCATTGATGATTATTCTAGAATGTGTTGGGTTACTTTTCTCAAGGAGAAATCAAGAGCCTTTGGGAAATTCAAACTATTCAAGGTAATGGTAGAGAATGAAACTGGTAAGAAAATCAAATGTTTAAGGTCAAATCAAGGAGGTGAATTAACATCTAAGAAATTTAGTACCTTCTGTGAAGTGAATGGAATCAGAAGATAGTTATCAGCACCTCGGACACCCCAGCAGAATGGAGTTGGTGAAAGGAAGAACAAACGTATTTTGGATGTAGCTAGAAGCATGATATCAGAAGCAAACGTACCTCATGTGTATTGGAGAGAAGCAATGAATACATCGGTTTACACATTCAACAAAGTTCATATCAAAGGTGAAACTAGTAAGACCCCTCATGAACTATGGTTTGGTAATACCCCTACTCTTAAATATTTCAGAATATTTGGAAGAAAATGTTATATTAGGAGAGATGAGTATATTGGTAAATTTGATCCTAGAAGTGATGAAGGAGTATTTCTTGGTTATTCATCTAAGAGAAAAGCATATAGATGTTATAATAAAAGTGCAAAAAATCATTGAGAGCACAAATGTGAAGATTGATGAACACCTTAGAAGAGATTCAAGGTCTATGGGCTCTGAATCGGCAGTTGAGATAATCACAAATGAACCTATACAAAATGTACCAGTATAGAATGTTGTTCCAATCACACTAGCATCATCAGAGAATTCCACAGTGACTGAAGAACAATAGCAAGTGAATACACCCAGGTCTATAAGATTGAATCACTCTAAAATTCAGATAATTAGGAATAAGTATCAAGGTGTAATGACAAGAGGAAGACTGACAAATCAAGAGGTATGATTAATTTCTCAAATTGAACCAGCATCAGTTAATGAGGCATGTGAAGATAAAAATTGGATTAAGGCTATGGAAGATGAATTGGAAAAAATTGAAAAGAATAACACATGGACATCGGTTCCTCGACCTAAATACAAAAATGTAATTGAAACTAAATGGGTATTCAAAAATAAAATTAATGAAGATGGTAAGGTAATTAGAAATAAAACAAGATTAGTGTGTAAGGGATATTCACATAAAGAGGGAATTGATTACAATGAAACCTTTGCACCGGTAGCTATAATTGAGGCAGTTAGACTATTCCTAGCATTTACAACACACAAGAACTATAAAGTATATCAAATGGATGTTAAATGTACATTTCTGAATGGTGATCTTGAAGAGGAAGTTTACATTGAACAACCTGATGGATTTTCTTTCACAAATGACAAAGATATGGTTTGCAGGTTAAGGAAAGCTTTATATGGATTGAAGCAAGCTCCTAGAGCTTGGTATGCTAGATTGGACAAATATCTTTTAAAGCTTTGTAATACTAAAGGTAATGCTAACAACAACTTATATTTCAAAGTAACTAATGATGACATCTTGGTTATTGAATTTTTTGTTGATGACATAATTTTTGGAGGAGAAGATGGATTGTGTAAAGACTTTTCTAATAAGATGCAGGAAGAATTTGAAATGTCTATGATTGGGGAGATAAAATTATTTTTAGGATTGCAAATTTCATAGACTAATAAAGGTATATTGATATGTCAATCTAAGTACCTGAAGGAACTACTAAAGAAATTTGGTATGGAAAAATCTAAACTGGTAAGTATGCCTATGACTACAACTAACAAACTATCATTGAAGGATGATTCAACACATGTTAATCTGACAAGATATAATCTATGATTGGAGGTTTACTATATTTGACACAAATAAGACCTGATATTATGAATACAGTATGTATTGTTTCAAGATTTCAGAGTAATCCTAAGGAAAATCATGAATCAACAGTAAAAAGGATTTCCTGGTATCTACAAGGCACAACAAATCTTGGTTTATGGTATCCTAAAGATGAAAATTTTGATTTATGTGCATACACTGATGCTAATTGAGAAGCAGATGTAGATGATAGAAAGAGCACCACTGACGAAGCATTCTTTCTTGGTAACATATTGATTTCATGGTTGAGCAAGAAACAAAGTTGTACGTCATTATCAACAACAGAATCAAAATATGTTGCAACAACAACTAATTGTACTCAAGTATTATAGATTAAACAAATGTTGAAGGACATAAAGGTAAAATGCAAAGAACCTATAATTATTTACTGTGATAATATGGCAGCAATTGATATATCTAAGAATCTGGTATTTCACTCCAAAAGTAAACATGTTTCTATAAAATTCAATTTTCTAGAAAGAGAATGTTGAAGCTAAAGAAGTAGTTGATATTTTTAATTAGTTTTATGAACTAGTTGTATCTGGTTTTTGTATTGCTTTGATATTTGATGTCAAAGGGGGAGAGATATCCATGGAAAAACACATTATCTTTTGAGAGATTACTCATAGGGGGAGAGATTGTTACTCTCTGCATCTGTATTTTTATTTCTGGTAATTGATCTCTTTGGCAGATTGTTGGTTTTTGGTTTTTGGCAATTCTGCTTTGGCACATAGATGGGTTTTCCATCTTGTGTTTCCATCAATGCCAAAGGGGGAGATCATTGGTATTATGGATGTGTTGCATTGGTTTTGTCATTGATGTCAACACTTATCAACACCTATCTTTCTGGAGATCTTTGGTTATGTTTACCAACATTTTCAGTGGCTTATGAATAGTCACTGGTATTTGGTTCACCGACAGGTTATATTGTTCACCAACATAGAGGATCACTTATTATCATCTAAAGATTCCTTGGTTATGTAGAAGACATGGTCTGGACACTTGGTTTTGGTGATTTGGTTATTGGTCCAATCAAGTTGGCATATTTGTTGTTACCGGCAAATTGGTCTAGGTCATGGACCAGCATGCGTCATCTATTCCAGATCAGCATGACACATTGTGGAGATGATTTATTGTTTGGTTATTATTGTAAATGCATTGAGCCGACATGATGCATCACATATTGATTCATTTATAATTTTAATATTCTTAGTGAGCTGACCTACACATTTGGTCTTAGGTTTTGGTATATATGTAAGATCTCATTTGTGAGATTATATGGTAGAAAAGAAGGTTATAAGCTATTATAAGGTTGTAATATTTAGTATATGCGAATATAAGAAGAGCTAATCATGCATAAATCATTTGAAGATTTGAGGAAGGTTTGAAGAAGACAATCAGAGTCTAATCGGTACTGAATCCAGCATATGAAAATGCTATTTTGAGTAGTACATTATCTAGGATTTAATCATCCTATTGTAGTCAATGTGACTCTCATTCTGTAATTGAGCAGTGAGCTCTAGGCAGTTGACCTTTCTGCATGTGTAGACCCCATTTGTACACACATACTATCTATAGTAGTATCATCTAATTGTGGGTAAGGTTTCCCACCGTGGTTTTTTCCCTTACAGGGTTTCCACATACAAATATCTGTGTTATGTGTTGTGGATAGTATTTCTCTTTCTATTTCATGCATTAAGCTTCACCGGTATTGTTATTAACTGTTAAACTATCAACTAGCATTAAGTTTGGTTTATCGGTATTATGCATCAAGTTTGATCAAGTTATATGTGGGTTGATTTTAATAGACAGCTTATTCACCCCCCCCACCTCCCAGTTGCCTCCGGCTCTTAACAGTTTTATCTCAGCTCACTATGTCTACTTCAATCAAGTTCTAGATCAGTAAGATCTACTTCTTGATCAATTAAGTTCAAGTTCGGTATCTTTTCTCTTCATCGGTCCTAGTTCAATCAAGTTCAGGATCGGTATCACTTTCAATCAATCTGTTTAGTTTCATCGCTTCAAAGTAAAATGAATACCTCGCTCTTCAACTAGTTCATGGTCAATCAAGTTCCGAACTGGTATCTCCTAGACATCAACTATTATTTGAACCAACATATTGCTTACCCTAAAAATGGTCACCTAAACCATGGGCCGCTAATCTCGATAACATCACCAAGGTCCTAACCAAAGGCAATTAAACTAATCTTGAGCACACAATTAATTTCTAAAATCATGAAATGTCACATGGAGAATAAATCAGCCAATATTAATTAAATATTTATTTAATTAATTGATCATTCCAATTAATTTTTTTAAAATCAAATATCTTATTTATTTTATTAAATATCGTAGCATATTTAATTAAATAAATCAATTTACCATATATCATCAAAAAAGGAATTAATTGACAAAAAAAGAATTAAAAATTGAGAAAAGAAATCAAATGGAGATAATCTTGGAAATCAAATTAAAAACTGAAGAAATATCTCAAAGAAAGTAATTAAAACATTTGAATATTAAAATCAAATGAAATAGAGAATAAATCAATTTTTTTTAATTTTATCTTAATTTTAAGCAATTTCCTTTAAAACTAAGAAAAGCAGTCAATCACATCAATTCACTTGGATTGTGCTTCCTCTTGGAAAATCTTGACTGTTCATCATCATTTGATCTCAGTCATTGGTTCTTTTCTGAATTTTTTATAAATTCATCCTTCATCTCTCATTCAAGGATCTTGGAGAATATATTTTTATTATGTTGTTTTTGCTCTAGGTTCATTGAGATTTTTGCATTGAGATATTACATATTAGTTATTGCATCCTTAGTTAATGATCTAGCTTAATATTGCTTAAATCATGCTAAATTAATCATGCATATCTAGCTTAAATCATGCATATCTAGCTTAAATCTTGCACATCTACCATAATCTTGCATCCATCTAGCTTAAATCTTGGCATTCATTTAGCTCAATCTTATGCTCATATAGATTAAATCCTTCATTTAGGTGTTGTCTAGTCACTGAATAGCTTAGCAATCTGAGAGCAATCTAAACTAGCATCTACTGGAAGGCAATAGGTCGCTTTGCAATGGTTTATTGTTTATTATTATTGATTATCAATTTACTAACCATGCACCTAATGACTTAATTGAAGTGTTGTGTATTTAGATACATATATAGATACCAAGTCCACTTTTTACACATAGGGGGGTCTCATTGAGGCCTTCCTTCCTTACTTCATGTTGTTTTTAGCATGCTTTTCCCATCTCTTTTTGGACTAGAGTATTTTTCCCATGTGGTTTTCTATATTTCTCCGGTTCATAGAGATTTGGTTATGACTGGGTACCTCATCAGGCCTTGTTGCCAGGACCAAAATTTGCCTTTTTCATGTAGTTGTTTTTTGCTTTCATGCATTTAGGTTTTTAGCTACTCCCTAAGTTCATCTTAAGGGGGGGTGTTAGAGTTATCTTGTATTGGCTAATAATTATTTATTTAATTATTAGTCTATTATACTCTACACTTAAGCTAAACTTAGGCTTTTAATAATACGGTAGGTATTTAATAATTATTCTAATTATTAAACACACTTTGTCCCTTTAGGGTTGCACATCTTTAGAGTTTCATATTCTCCTTTCATAAGGATTGTATTGTAATTTTCTATTTCATTACCTCTTTGAATGATAATATTTTTTCTTCAGAGCCATTATTGTGTTTATGTCTCCAATCTTCTCTTGTGATAGGTATTTTGCTTGCAGGTGCTCTTGGGATATCAGAAGTTGTATTTTCTCAACTTCTTCATTAACATACTACTTGAATTCATCATCCTCGCTATCAATATCAGCAGCTCTATTAGCGTCAAGGTATTTTTGTTTTCTCATTTCTTTGGAAAATTTCTCTGCATGTATTTTAAAAAATTATCCATATGAGTAATTCATTTTAAAAATAGTCAACAAAAGGAAAAATTCCATAGATTCACTGTTCTATATATGATCAAAATAAAATATAAAGATGATATAGGTGAGAATCAAAATATTGAGGGATAGACTCTTACGTGATCTGAATCCATGGAATCATGGTCATTCTATGTAGAAATTATAAGCTTAATAGAGGTAGCCAACTATGAAAATTTCTGAGTGAGACTGTGTAAGAAACTCTTTATATCTTGTAACCCTTCATTTCAGTTGACATGATTTTGTGAGGCTCTTAGTGAGCATTCAATAGATGGATGTGAAATCTTTGTGGATAAACTAGATTTGCTCTTCACACTACCTACTTCTCTATTATTGTTTTCCACCTAAAATACAATGTCAATTTTAACATATAGCTAGTCCAAAAAAAAATAATTAAATTAAACAATATAGATTGAACCAAAAAGCCATACACTTACTCCTAATTTGTCGATTTTGTCTTGCAACCTGCCTCGACCAAATGACATATATTCAATGCTCACATTATCTCTTGCTCTCTTGACTTTGTGACTCATTGTCAAATATTATTCAAAACTCATGCTTTCTTTCAATGCCTCCCACTGTTTTGGAGATAGAGTGGAGTAGTCAGACCTCTGTTTTCCCTCCATGATTGCTTTTCTACAATTGTATCTAAAATTATTCGTCAAAAGTCTCATCTTGTTTTTATAATATTTACTTGAGATTTGTCTGCCAATAGTGTCAAAGGCATTTTCCAATTTTTGAATAACATTTTCTACACTCTATGGATCTTGGTCTAAAAATATGATTTACATATATCCAAATGTGCCCTACATCTTATGCCCAACTCAGTGGCCCACCTTGCAGCATTTTTCTCAATGGGTTCACCATCTCTTGACACCTCAACCAAGAATGCCTTCTTCGCTTCTAATTTTCTTTCTTTTGGATTCTTCTCTACAATTCTATATAAATATTGACTCAATCTCTTTGTGTTAACAAAAGCGGCAACATATTTTGTTAAACCACTACCAATATTTCTAGTTGATTCAGTACTTCCATCAAAAGTTGCTGATGCAACAACTTCACTCTAAGCCACTGGAACTTCATGCTCCTCTGCCACATTATGTGTGGCACGAGTAGGTAGATCGGTAGTGGTCTTATGTACATAAAAATCTTGCCTATAAAATTTTATTAAACATTATTAAACATATTATATACTGCTTAGTGGATTTGCAACTTGCATGTTTGTCAAACCTAGATGCGATAAAAAATAATTATTTTTTGTCACACGTTCTTCACACGAGTGCTCATAACCTGTGATTGAAACTTCAGAAATATGATCACTATCATCTAATTTGTGCCTTCAATTTTTTTTCCTCATTTCCTGATGTCCAAATAATCAATAATGTATAATTAACTCATCAAATGAAAGAGATCTCATTACCAGAAAAAATAACTTCATTTAAATAGTCACTCAGCCATATGACAAAAACAGTCATGCCAAAAGAGGATCTTAGAGCATTCTTAAAAAGTTAATAATTTTACTTCTAAGTGGTAATTAAATATTACTTCCCACTAGTTCTTTATCAAATTTCCAGCTAATAAAAGCTTTTCTTAGTAGAGGTGAACATCTAAAAAGAGAATAAAAATGGAATTAAGATACCTTTTCTTCCTCAAAACAAAAAATATTAGTCTGTGAATAAATTTGTGTACATAAGTTTGTTTTGTTCTGATATGCTCTTCTGTTTCACACACCACAAACAATAATAGTCTACAAATAAGTTTGTATAGTGATAATTAACTATCATAAAGACCATATATTTTAAACCCAAAGCATATCACTATCACAAAATACAATTATCATGCTTATAAATACTTCAATAACTTCATGAGAATAAAGCAAAAGAGGGATTATTATTGTCAAAGATCTTCATTTTATAATGTGGTAGTGATAATACAAAGAAACAATGAGCATTTTTAGTTCACAAAGCATATCTCAGTGAATCATAGTTTGATACATAGAACAATTAATCATCTAGAATAGGTATAAGGCAGTAACAAACATACCATGATAGTCATAGAGATAAAATATTGTCATTATATAGTAGTCCCAATAGATGCAGAGCAGTCCATGATACAAAGATAGAGTAAAGTATAATGGCTATCTACAAAGACATTTCATCAAATGCTTGTCTTGTAGTCATTACTGTAATTAGGCACAACTAACAATCACAGTGTAGCATGGTTACAATGATTTAAGCTAACATATTCATATAGAAACTTTGTTCAACATTAAATCTTTCAAACAAGTATTAGTTAGAAAGTTTGTGTCCTTACAACATAAAACAGTCTTAAAACAATATAAAAGTCTTAAATAATAGTCATAAAATGGGGCTCATTAATAATCATCTACCTTGCTAGCGAAATCATACTCTTGATCACTACTATCTGCATCTACTTGATTTTGTTCTTCATCCTCATTTGAGAAATGCAATACATTATCTCTCCCAATTTCTCCATTTGTAATCAAAATTTCTTCTTCAAACTGTCCCTCATTGTCTTTATCCACTTCTTCAAATGTTTCTTGTAAATTAGCATATTTTCCATTAGGCATTACATCGACAACTTCCATGAATTTTCATTTTGAACAAGACTCTGTTTGAATGACATAAGACCATCCTAGGATTCGTACCTCATCAATTAGAAATTACTGGTTAATTTGAAGAGGGGAGACATACGACTCATCTATCTCTGATAAAAACTGTTGTGTATTTGCACGCAGAAATCCATGCTCATCAAATTGTACCACGGATGGTTGGATCCACATATATTTTAATAATATAGGACTATTTTCACCAAAACCCACTTGAATAATATCTTGGATGAATCCAGCATTAAATTTCCTCTCATTTCAAAGAAGAAATTCAGCAGTAACAACACAATCACAATTAGTCTTTCCTTTATCTTTTTGTTCCACTCTTAAGTGACTATGATAGGCCCACATTACACTAAAATGCATAGCCCATAAATGTGGAGATTGTGAAAGTTCACTTTCCATTGTTGTTATATCGTGACCTCCTTCTTTTGCATCATTTATTACATTAGCAATCCATCCTTCAAATTTTGTAAAAGAATCACCTCCAATCAAATCATGATAGCTTCTCTTTTCAGGTCGATGTTTCATCCAAGTTTTATTCTCTTCTTCATATTTTATACATAAAATAATGACGTACAAATAGTAAGATTAATAATCCCATGGCCTCTTGCATTGAATATCCCTCAGACATGTTGTCTTCTGGTTTTTCCCTAGCACGGAATTTTGTTTTCAAATCCTTCATATATAATTCTATAGGATACATCCATCTTGTTCTTATTGGGCCACAATGCTCTAGTTCATATTCTAGATGTATCAAAAGATGAATAGAAATGTTAAAGATTGCTTATGGAAATTCTAGTTTCAATAGAAAAGGGACTTCAACAACCTCCTCCTTCAAACTATAAAATTTTGAAGGATCTAATACATGTAAGCTCATTCTCTTTAATATTAGGCCCAGCCTTATAATTGCCAATCTTGACCCCTTTGCCAAACTTGATATATTTACCACAATAGGTAAAATATTCTCAATTATGACATGATAGTCATGGGTCTTGAGGCCTCTTAAGCTATTAATGTCATCTTTTGCTTCTAATTCTACTACTTACATATCTAGTGGGAAAGCGAGTCTGAGATATCAACTGTAAGAAATGTGCATGTTGTTAATCTGCCTAGATGTAAGGAGCACCAAGTTTTCTATATTTTTCACTATTATATTTTTCAACCCAAATATTTCAACGAATATTTATTTCTCGAAAGTCTTCATGTGATGAAATAGTATCTAACACACCAAAAAGAGTTTCTATAATAGCATAGGCTATATTTTTCTTAGTATGCATAAAGTCAACACTATGTCTAATGGCTATATCCTTAAAGTATGGCAGCTTATACAATATGCACAACCATTTTACACTGCTTTCACTACATGGATAATTTCTACTACCCGCAATCCCATCATTTTCAATAAATGACATTATTTTTTGTCCATGCTCAATAATGTAATCACCCGTCATTAGCAATCGTGATCATTGAAATGTGTTTCTTCCTGATAAAATGGATGATCCATTTTAAGGTAAGTGTGATGTCCACAATAAATACACTTATGCAAACTTCTTGAGTCCCTCACAAAATCCTTAAAGTTGCAAGTAGGACACCCATGGTATCCATGAACCGAGAGACTAGATAATGTGCCATACGCATGAATATCATGAATTGTAAACAATAAGGAAGATCTTAAAGTGAATTTGATTGAATGACCATCTCTTAAAGATTGAATTGCTTCAATTCCTTTCCACAATTCCATTAGCTTATCATACAATGGCTCCAGATAAGCATCTATTATTTCTGAAGTCACACTTTTCTTTCCTAGTATAATCAATGATAACATTAAGAAAAATAGTTTAGTTTCTAACCATGGAGGAAAGTTATAATTTATTACAGACACTGACCAAGTTGACCATTTACTTTGATCTGAGAATGGGTTCACCCCATCTAGAGCCAAACCCAACCTTATATTACGAGGATCTTGAGAAAAATCAAGCCATCTATTATCAAATTCTATCCACCTCCATGAATCAAGAACATGTCGTTGTTTTCTTTTAGTGCTCTTATTTTGGGCATGTCATTACATAAGTTCAGCAATGTCTTTGCACCTATACATTTGGAGTAATCGTGGGATTATCAGAAAGTGGTGAAGAACTTTTCTGGGAACCACAACTGATTTCAACCCTTGTCTATACATTGCTTCATGACATTTCGGACATTCACTGTCACTTGCAATATTTTTGCAAAATAATACACAACCATTCACACATGCGTGGATGTTTTCGTACCCCAAGCCAAGCTTATTGATTTTATTTTTAGATTGACTTCATTTCATTGGCAATGTCGACTCAGCTGGTAACAATGAACTTAGTAATGCCAATAATTGATCTACAATCTCATTTGTTGAACCATGCACCACTTGCAAGTTAAGAATTTGAAGGATTATTGTCAAATGAATTAACTTACAATTAGCATAAACGGGCTTTAAAGCATCCTCCATTGACTTGGCCCAATCATCTCTTAGACCCTCATTCAACATTTTATCAACTTCAAACCCTTCATCAAAAACTTATGCCTCTTTTTCTATGTTTGGTATCACTTCATCTATGTTCGCCAGTACTTTGTCTATGTTTGTTGCCTCTTCATCTCTCATAGTCTGCAATTCTATCATATCTTCATAATAATTGTACTCCCAAGGGCTTATACAACTATGCCCACAACTTATCATATGTCGATAATCACGTTTCTTTTTTTGACCTTTCCACCAAGACAATCATTACATGGACATGGATATTTGTCCAAGTTGCACTCATTAGATACTCTTGCATAATGCACATGATATTGCTCCATAGTAAAACTTCAACACTAATCCATATGTAATATTCTACATTCTAGTATTAATTGAGTTTCTAATTCCAAGAAAAATAAATAAATTTGAAAATGAAGATGCCAAAAACATTGTTGAAAGTAGTCACTTTTAATAGAGATCGTAAAAGAAAGAAGAGGACATAATGAGTCATTATTTTGAGATCTATCTTACATTAATTTGAAGTTTACCTACTAAGAATGGAATATGTGTGTGTTTTCTATCAACTTACTTTCTGCAATGAGGATTTCAAATTATCTCTAAATTTGTTGCAAAGGGCCTCGTTGACTTCAAATTCGTTGCAGAAAACTCTGACTTCCTTGTTCACCTTTTCAAAAGTCTCCACGTTGTATCCAAACAATCTTTATCGCCCATGCAAGTGCTTCAATACCTGTCCATGTGAATAACAAATGCAAAAAGTAATCCAAAGATGACACATTCAATTCACATTCAAGTAACTAGTGATATTCAATGATGACACATTAATGATTTATACTTCGATGCAAATAAATTCAAATACAACATAATCATGAAATTTTTATTTAATACATAAATTTATACAAGACTGAAATCACAATTTATATATTTTACTATTGACATAACCATTGCACTTTATTTGGTGCAAGGGCTATTTATTTTATGGATGACTAATGGAAAGAAATTGAAGACTCTACACTTTCTAGGGCGCTTCCAAACATTTCATGACCACTCCTTCTGAAATCGAAAGCAACAAGAAAAGTGCAGAGTGGATTTTAGAGTACGTTATGAAACACTGCAATGAGGATTGGATTATTTCTGGGCTCATCAGAGCTCTTCCTATTTCAAATGAAAATTTTAAGCTCAAGAAAATGATGTTGCTAAAGAGTATTTCCTCATATGTTCACAATGAGTTAATTATGCACGCAAGGATAATGGGGCATCATGGAGTTTGGTCATATCTAGTTTTTGTGGATGACTAATGGAAAGAAGACAAAAGCTATGCTCTTTATAGGGTGCTTCCAAATATTTGATGGTCTCTCCTTTTGAAATAGGAAGCGACAAAAAAAGTGCAAAGTGGATTTTAGAGTATGTTATTAGGCACTGCAATGAGCATTGGATTATCTCTAGACTCATCAGAGCTCTTCCTGTTTCAAGAGAAAATTTTAAGCTCAAGAAAATGATGTTGCTGAAGAGTTTTTCCTCATATGTTCACAATGAGTCAATTGTGCAGGCACAAATAATGAGAGATCATGGAGTTTGGTCATGTTATAACTCTGTATCTAGGTTTTGTGGATGACTAATGGAAAGCAGACGAAAGCTATGCAATTTACAGGGAAATTTCAAATGTTTGATGGCCGCTCCTTCTGAAATCAGAAGTGATAAGAAAAGTGCTGAGTGAATTTTAGAGTACATTATCAAGCACTGCAATGAGGATTGTATTATTTTTGGACTCATCAGAGCTCTTCTTGTTTTAAATGAAAATTTTAAGCTCAATAAAATGATGTTGCTGAAGAGTATTTCCTCAGACCTTTCAAAGGATATCATTTATGAGAAAACCATAGAAACTCTATAGTCGCTCAAGGATCTTAATAGTAAAATATGCAGAGATTCTAACAATGAAAAATTTATGCAGTAATTGTGTTGCAAAGTACCTTTGGAGTTTACTATAAAAATTTTGAGGGGACCTACAAAATCAACTCAGATGGTTATAACGATGCTTTATGTAAGCTATGGACTTATCGCCTAGAGGATACAAAAGATATAGAAATGGATAATGCATTTATTGACGTAAAGAAGGAGCTTCTTAAGATTGCTTCTAATCCTAAGCTTCTGGATAGGCTTATCAAAAAATATAAACAAGATGATGTTTTCAAGTCTTTCCATCGATCTTAGAAATTGAAGCTGAAGATGTTTTCAAGTTTTTAGATTTGGGGTTGTCTTTACACTGTAAAATGCCCTTGACATCTACAAAACATTCTCATTTCTCTATTTCTATCTTAATGCATAGGCTTTGGGGATAAAATATTTAAAAATGAAGAACAATAAAATCTCCTCCATATTTCTAAAATATTCACTGTTGCATGTGGAAACATGATAAAATCTTTTCCTGTGAAGAAATAAGGTTTTAAAAGGTTTAAAACCTCACCTTTTGTGTGAATCAAACTATTGAATTGGAACTTTGAGAGACTCTTAAGCACCCTTTTAGGATTTTTTTTCAGTTTCCTCTATGCATAAAGCCTTGCATGCCACAAATCACTATTCTTTAACATGCTTCTGATGATAAAACTATAGTATAAAAAGGTTTGCATGTGATCTGTTTGCGATATTGCTACATACAATTTTTGCAAAACCAAAACGCAGTCAAAATGTTGCCTGGGTTGATGTATGCTGGAATATTTCGTGCCAGTAGAGTGCCGACCAAAAATGGCACCCAGCAGGATATTACACACAAAGAAACTTTTTCATTTACCGCCATTCATCTTAGCCAATAAGCAATATTTCTAATTTACGTAATTTTTTTATTTATGTTTTATTTAGGACAATTAGATATAATGAATAATTTAAATATTTAAGGTAAAATATTTATTTTATCTTCAAAAATTGTTATACTTTTTTTCTTATTATATTTTTAACAGAAATAAACAAATATAATACAATACATCTGCAAATAAAACAATTTTTTTTTAATAAATATAAATAATATTTAAATAATAAATAATTTACAAACAAAACTATTAGAATCAATTTTTTATATCATTTCTACAAGTACCTAATTTCTTTAAGAAAAGAGCCAAACAATTATATAGTCATTTATTTAATCATTTTTATTTGTGTGATCTCACCCGATGACCAAATTAATCATTTATTTAGTCATGCATAGCTTTTTTGTAAAAAATTACTAAAATTTGGTCTCATGACTAAACTTTATGATCACGTAGTCATTTATTGTCCATATTTCTACTAGTGTATGTGTGTATGTATGTATGTATGTATGTATGTATGTATGTATGTATGTATACACATATATGTATATGTATATGTATATGTATATGTATATGTATATGGATATGGATGTGTGTGTGTGTAGAGAGAGAGAGAGAGAGACGTGGCACTGTGATAGATCAATAAACATATAGATATATAATAAGATTTAGAGAGAAGAGGAGAAGGAGAGAGAGACAATAAGATATATAGAGAGGGGGAGAGATAGTGAGGGAGAAAGAAGTAAGGGGAGAAGAGAGAGAGAGAGAGAAGAAATATAAAGAGATAATTATAGAGAGGAAGAGAGATGGATGGTTAGAGAGGAGACATATATAGAGTTAGATGGGGAGAGAGGAAGATAGAAGTAGAAATGAGGATAAAGGGGGAGAGGAAGATGGCAATATATAGGTAGAGAGAGGTAGAGGAAGAGATAAAGATAAAGATAGATAGAGTGGGAAAGATAGAGATTAAGGGATACATTGATATAAAGGAAGAGGGAGAGATAAAGATAGAGAGATAGAAAGGGAGAGATAGAGAAAAAGAGATAGATAGGTATGTAGGAAGAGGGAGACAAAGAGATAAATAAAGAGAAAGAGATAGATAGATATAGAAGGAGAGGGAGAGATAAAGACAATGAGATATAGAGAGAGGGGAGAGACAGAGAGAGGGAGTGGAGAGATATATCTAGAGAGGGAGAGAGAGAAGAGGGGTAGAGAGCTCAATATATATAGAGACAAAGAGACATAGGGAAAGATATAAATGGAAGGCACTATATAATAATTATATATTATATTATATTTAAATCTAATAGTTTTTATTATTAAATATAATATATAATTATAATATAGCTATACTATTTAAAAACCAAAACAAAAATTATATTAAATATGATGTAATAATATTGTAAGTTATATTTACAGATATTATTTGGGTTCATAGAATTTTATATCTTATATCTTATATCCACGTATCTTTTTGTTTGGATCAACCAAAGAATACAATTTAACCATGTAATATCATGAAAACATATTCTCTAAATATGATATTTTATATAATGTAAATTCATTTATAAAATAATGATATAAATATATATTATATCTGATTTATAATTTAAAATATTGATGTAAATATAAATAAATTATAATTTAATTAATTTAATTTTTTTTCAAATAATATATATTAATTCAATATTCGAATTTTTTTATATACATAGATATATATTGAATATCATTAAGTTTGCAAATATCTATGAAGTTTTAAATAAAGGTAAAAAGCTTTAGAATTGAGAAAAAAAATTCTATATGAAGCAAAGCGACTTATATAAGAATAAGAAAAATGAAGGGCAGGGATGTGTGCAACAAGGGAAATTGAGTAGCTGATAGTTTTTGTACACATTTCACTTTGCTGTTTATGACAGTTATCTCCTTTTCACAGTCGGCTGATTGTCTTTTGGTAAAGAACTCGTTTTGACAGTCTTCTGACTGTGTTATCTTTATATTCTATTCTTTTCGGACTTTCAGTAAAAATAAAAATAAAAATATTCATACACTGTGTGGAATCCTGGAATTAAAGCGAAAGTCATTGTCTGAATGAATTAAAAAAACAAACTCGTTGGGTTCATGCACCCTGTGGTGCACAAAACAACGTATAGTACATGTCATACTGCTAGAAAGTATATATATTTATATATATATTAAAAAAAAACATCTTAATGAAAATACAAAGCATTATCAATGACTATAACTTTTTATTATAAAAATCAAATTCAAACAATCAGATAAGATACACATACTTGTGGGCCTTACATCCCCTCTCCTAAAACGCAACTTACTCAACTCTGCAAAACAAATATCAGAAAAGGATAAGATTCAGTAAATCAAAGTAACATGATAATGTTATTTCCACGAAATTCGCAATTTTTTATGAGACACAGATCTACAAATAGCAAATTAGCATTAATGAAGTATAGCATCAATCGAGCAATTCGGTTCCGGGCTCGTAATCTCTCCCTTCCGTTCACGTCACGATAGCGTAGAAAACCTATATATTCCTAAGAGATCATACTTTCTTCACATGTAGGTGAACAACTTTGTTTGGATTGTAATTGAAAAGCTTGGAAAAAATGGAGAACCCATTGAAATTGTATTTCTATCTCTGCATCGCCCTAACCATGGCATCTCTCTGCACTGCAGGTAAATCAAACCATGAGAATCAGTTTTCTCATTTTTAATGCTTTTCATTTCCGTATTTCTAGAAGAATATGTCTAATCTGTTGTTTGTTGTGTTGCCTGAATGCAGAAGATTTATCCCAAAAGACCATAAGGCTGGAGAACAAATGCTCGTTCACCGTGTGGCCGGGGATAGCTTCATTTAACACACATGAATATGACACACCTGACGGATTTAAACCGGTGCTAAACTCCGGCGAGTCATACTCCATCACCTTCCCTATGCAATGGGAGGGACTCATCTGGGGAAGGACTGGATGTTCCTTTGATTCATCAGAGGCCGGATCATGTTATTCCGGCGACTGTGGAGGATTTCTACGGTGTGAGAAAGCTCCGCTGAACCAGAAGATTTCAACGCCAATTACACAGGTCTTGTTACAGAACGGCACTTCTGCTGTTGATGTGGAGGAGGGTTATAATCTTCCATTGTCAATTAAGAGCTGTGGATCGCTGGGATGCAGTGCAACTGTTGCTGACGTTTGCCCCACAAATATACAGATTAAGGTGAATAATGAGGTGGTCAGTTGTAACGGTGGGTGCAATGTATATCAGGGGACATGCAGTCCACCTGAGTTCAGTAACGCTCTCAAGGAAACCTGCCCAAATGTTTTTCCTTTCAAAAATAAACTATGGTGCCCAACTACTACTAGTTACATCCTTACCTTCTGTCCTTCTCAGTGACCTAAATACCATATTTCTGGTTTCTGTGTTTCTAATTCGATGGAATAAAAAATATTCATTCAGTTGGATCATTGTTTTGAAAATAGAAATAAAGATCAGAAATGTTTATTTTCTTTTTAACGCAAATAGTGTGTTTGTTTTATCCTTGTAAAACAAGAAACTCCTCCATGACTTAAATATGCTAGCCTCCTTAGCGCGTACGTAATCTTGTATGGACTTGATTGATTTTGTATATTGATGAGGTCACAATTGTATGATAGAGAATTTCGTAGAATGGGTAGTTTTGAATCTTATCAAAAAGAGTTAATTGCTTTCAAAATTGGATGATTGATAATTTCTGTCATTGATATTTTCATGGATTCCTACATTTTCTCTTTTGTTATTTGGAGAGGCCAAAACCTATAGGTCTGGAATTTGACTAGCCTCCTTAGCGCGTACGTAATCTTGTATGGACTTGATTGATTTTGTATATTGATGAGGTCACAATTGTATGATAGAGAATTTCGTAGAATGGGTAGTTTTGAATCTTATCAAAAATAGTTGATTGCTTTCAAAATTGGATGATTGATAATTTCTGTCATTGATATTTTCATGGATTCCTAAATTTTCTTTTTTGTTATTTGGAGAGGCCAAAACCTATAGGTCTGGAATTTGACAGGCTAGATGGCCATTTTCTCACTTTTGGATCGTATATGACAGTATGTATTGACATTCTATATTTTTCTAAAGACTATGACATTTCAAACAATTAATAAACTGTAAAAAATTATAATAGATAATATATATTATATAATATTAGAATTCATAATATTGATATATATTATTTTAAAATATTTTTAATAAAAAAATAAATTTATTTAGAATATTTTAAAATGGTGAGATATTATTGTTTGTAATTTTAAAAATATTTTAATATGATTTTTAAGAATAGTTTCTTTTTTCTTATATGAATTTGGAAACTTGTCATAATTGAATCAATTTTAAAATATTTTAATGTGATTTTTTAGAATAGTTTGTATATTCTTATATGAATTTAGAAACTTAGTAAATTGAATTTTTTACATTTTTTAAATAAGATTGTCCTCAAGATAAATCTAGAAACTTGTCATAATACATAAAATTTAAGATTTTGTCATAAATTAATTTTTTTTGACAATGAATATTTTTCTTAAAACGTCAAATGAAAGTCATCAAAAGAACCAAACCGTCACAAAAAAATCATGATACACGCAGGGTGGCCATCAAATTCTAGGCCTGGCTACACTATATAGGACCTGAGTAGATCCGTGAAAGAAAATCTTCTAATTCAGTTGGCATTCAAAACAAAAACATTTATTTTCAATTGGATTAACACATAAAATAAGGAAAAAGAAGTTTTATAAGTTTATTAATCATACTATAGTTTTTAAGGGGCCTATAGGTTCTTGGAGTAATTAAGGAATTTATCTAATTATTTATTAATTGAATCTTTTTATTATTTTTTCACTTAAGCTGAGCTTAGGTACTTTTTTATTATATAGAGTTGTTGTTCTAGATGTAGTTGAGCTTAATTTAGATCTTACTTTGCATTGCTTTAGTTCTCTTATTTTTAGCATTAGGGTTTGCACATAGGGTTTCATTCATCCTTTATGAGGATTCATTCACTCTATGGTCTTTGGTTGATATTTTTTCATCTAACAAGTGTTTTCCTTGCATATGATTCTTAGCTCTTATGGTTGATCATCAACTTCTACATGATATCAAAGATTTTCTGTCTAGTCTATATTTGCATGCTTTAAGGATCCAACCTAGGGTGAATTTTTTATTCACATTGGGCACAAATCAATTCTATCATTATATGTGCAAAATTGATTAACTCTTATGCTATTAACTGTTATTATATCAAAATTCGAGTAGTTAAAATTTTAGGTCAATTTGGCTAAGGATACAAAAATTGAGGCAAAGTCTTCAGGTGGTTAAAAAATCTATGTAATTTGGAGGAAAACAAAGGTCACCATCACACTCAAGAGCCCTAAGAATCCTAAAATCACCTATCAATTTCTCAAAATTGGAGATCAAATAATTCTTTACTCAAACATTTAGAAAGTTTCTATTTTCAAAAAGTTTCCATTTTTGGTAAGTTTTCATTTTCAAAAAGTTTCTATTTTTGGAGACTTTCTATTTTGGAAACTTTCTCTATTTGGAAATCTTTTATTTTGGAAATTTACCATTTTTGAAAACTTTTGATTTTTGAAAAGTTGTTATTTTGGGAAATTTTCCATTTTTGGAAACACTTCAAGCCTTCCAAACCCTAATTGACATGGAGTCAGTATTTAGTATTTTGCTCTTAACTTCGTCATGCAGAGTCAAAATAGGAAAAGATGAGATATCATCAGAAAGATGGTTTAGACATCATTTTAATTTCGCAGGTGGACTAATCAGATTCTACACCAATTTTTTTTACCAGGCCTCTAATGTCAACTTTCAGTTTTTCACTTTTAGGGTTGTATCTTACACATCAATACTTTATTTTTTACTTCCATATATTGTAAAAAATCTCTCTTAGTCCCCTATTTAAAGCTTGGGTCCCTTTCTGTAGATTTTTCATGAAGTAGTCAGAGATATCAATCTTGTCCTTTTTGGGCTACATGCAAATTAGGTCATTATTTGTATTGAGAGTTTTTATATTTATCTTTTTTTTAGATTATTTTAAAAATTAAATCATGTATAAGGGTTGTAGGTGTAAATATTGTGGGGGAAATCAACATGGGCATGAGACGTGTCCTAATTTCTCACATAATGCTTTGCAAATCTGTTTTAAGTGCGCATAAAATATCAAGTTTCTCTTTCTCCACCTATAAAAACAATTGTTGTACCTTCATGGATTGAGAAGCTTATTTCTATTAAGTAGGATAATTCATCTATTTGTCTTCCTAATTGGGTTTCCTATTTGATAGACATTGCTTCATTATTTGTGCAGTCATGCATTTCAAATTTAGGAGACACATTTGAGGGTTTATCTCTCCTATTTGTTGATAATTTTGATGCACCTATTGTCATATCTTATTTATCTTTTGAGCTTTTTCAAGATCATTTCCCAAATGGTTCCTTGTTTTCCACCTTCTATTGTGATTACACATGTACGTAATTAGTTTGTGGCATCTTCATCAGTCAAGGACCTAGTGAGACATCAACTGTTTTCAATGACATTATCATATATTTGGATTTGGATTCCTACATATTATAATTTATGGTAGTGTCTTTTCATATGTCTAATGGATTGGTTTCTTTCGAAGGGGAGATATTTTGGTTGTATGTAGTGGATCATGTTATATCCTCATATGTTCATCATTAGCATAAGAGTTGCTTCTTCATTTGGAGGATTCTTATCATCATTTTCTCTCTCTTATGGGGAGGATATTCATTGTACTTTTGTGACTAATTTTGTACTTGGAGTCATCCATCTTAATCACATGTAGTAATTTTTCCATTTCACTAAATCTCTTTCTTTTGGAGAGGGGTTTTCTTCTCATGTGTTTTTTCTCCCTTTTCTCTATATAGAGAGACCTCATTGGTGTGAGTTTCATTGGTTTGCATTGGTTTATACATGAGTACCTAATTGGGCCTAGTTGTCATGACTCATTCATGCATGCATCTATAGGTGAATTTGAGTCCCTCTATAGTACCCTATATCTATTTTTTAAGGTTGAAATTGTTTAACAATGCCAATAATATATATATATATATATATTTTAAATGTTTCATATTTAGAGTAGTGTATAGGTGCTAATAGGATTTTTAGTTTTATAATATCTTGTGAGATTAAATTTATTATGAAAGAACGTAAAATGGGTTCATCAATTATACTAGAGGACTCAAGTCTTTATGTAGGTATTTTGATCATTCTAGGCTACGTTACACAAAGATAGTCTCTCAAGACTCATAATGAAAAACATAATAATTTTCTTTCCTATTATATTGGTTAGTGATAAGTGCAAATGTCTTTTCTTTCACCTACAAGTAGATGTATAGTCCATTGATAATATCGTAAATTTATTTTTCTTGATTTCAAACAACTTCACTATACTAACTATGAATGTTCATTCCTTAAAAAAGGTCTCATTTGGGAGAAAAAAATAGGTTCCAATAGAGTTTTTTCTTGTACACCTTCTATTACCAAACTAATTGGCTATCGCATCAAGGAGGGTAAGAGAATAATATTGAAGGTCTTAGTTAATTTCCTAGATCCATACTTACTTTGGGTAAGAGAATACTACCTAAGGTCTTAGTTAATTTCCTGAATTTGTACTTACTCTCAATTTACATTGTATGGAGCTAGTATCTTAAGAGCCTTGAGACAAAAATATCATCTTGAACATTCACTTGTATATTTTCTTAACCTATATCATTATTGTTGAACAACAATATATGAAGCCTTGCAATATGAACTTAAAATCTATGCTTAAAATTTTGAATATGAAACAACAACCTCTAGAGAATGTGAGTATAAAATAAAAGAAAGAAATTGAGAACCATAACAAAGTTAGCCCTAGATAATTGTATGCATGGAGAAACCCCTAAGGAAAAAACTCCACGACAAGAAGGGAGGCAATTATATTACTTAATTAAAGAAATATTGCATTAGATATATACTTCTCTAAAGAACTATGTTCTATATGATAGCATTCTATACCCTGCACAACTGCAAAAACATGGTACAAACCGCTAGCTCAAGGCTCTAATTATAGAACCCTTGGTAGTGAATATCACTATGCTAACAAAATACAAGAAGAAGAAAAATAACCTCAAAAAATCCCATGCCTACCTTCTTGGAATCATGCATGTAGCTAGAAATAGCCACTTATAAATTCTCTTAAAGCTATAATAAGGCATATCACCAAGATAGACCAATATAGCAGTCTGCTATCATAAATGCCCTCATAGTGACTCATGAAAAAATACAATATCTATCATAACATTCATACATGCACTTATGAATCCTTACACATGTCCAACAACCTAAAAATAGAAGATTCTAAGGAATAAACCTATCTATTTTTTTCCTTTTTTCTAAAATCCAAACAATAATGGTAAACTTTTCTTTACATGAGTTCTTTCACCACCATTGCTAAAATAGTTTCACCTATTATCGATGGTAAATTAAAAATAAAATTAGAGGAAAAACAATTAAAGGATTTACAAGGTTGATGGCATCTAAACTCTAACATTCTCCTAGTTGACATCATAAACTGTAAATTATAACCTTAAAGATACATATAAACATAAAATTAAGTATTGTGATCAATGCCAATGACCTTCTCGCACTTGGAGAACTTATCCATTGCTATTGGTTTCGTAAGGGAATATGTAATGCCCACTTTTTCAAAATATTGAATTAGTACATAAAGCCAATTTTATTTTCATTACATGTCATCTTGAACTAGCTCCTTGCTTAACATGATAGTTAGTGTGGTTACTATTTTGTATTTCCCACACAAATCCTATAGATAGCACCTGTACACCAAGGTATTTAAAATAGATATATAAAAATAATAATTTAACATATTAGTCTTTTAAATAACCTTTAAAAAATTATACTACTAAATAAAGCTTAGCACAAGAAGAAATAAGAATATTATGAAAAAATATACATATCTTATAAGCTTAATATCACAAAATTATGGAATTCAAGCATTTTAATTAAGGTTTCACAAGACTACACAATGATTATCTCATAACTCAGCTGGATAGAGAATTATAGAATAACACATTTACCAAAGCTAATCATCTCTAAATTAATCATTGTTAGGGAAACTTATCTCCCATACATTTAGTTGAAACATTAACTTTGTTTCCACAATATAATAATAGGCAAAGAATAACATAAAAGCAACCAATATGATATAATTCATATAATGATATCAAATAACTTCATCTGACTAAGATTTATTTATTTCTAATATAATATATATATTAAATATGCACAATACTATAATAAACATGATAATATAATCATTATCACATATAAAATCAACACTATTAAAATCTTAAAATATAAAATCACAATATATACATGTAAAATACACAATTAAAAGTTATAAAAACAAATACAATAGATAAATAACTTACATGATACAAATTCTTGTGGGCCTTACATCCCGTCTGCTAAAACGAAACTTGTTATGAAATTCTGCAAAACTAATACAGTCAAAGGATAAGATTCGATATACAACATTAATAAACATGATAAAGTAGATTCCAAGAAATCTGCCAATTCGTAAGAGACACACTTCTAAAATTAGAAAATTAGCTGTAAGATAGATCAGCATCAATCAATCAATTGGGTTACAAAACACGTACTGCTCTCCCTTCCGTTCACGTCACAATGGCGTAGAACACCTCTATATACCTAAGTATCGTACTTTGTTTACATTTCAGTCGAAAAGATTTCTTTAGATTGTTGTTGAAAAGCTTGTAAACAATGGATAGCCCATTGAGATTGCGTATCTCTCTGTGCATAACCATGGCATCTCTCTGCGCTGCAGCTAAATCACAGCATAAGAATCAGGAATCTGTTTGTTAATGGTTTTCCTTGTTTGTGAATGGAGAAGATTCATACACAAAGATTGTAACGGTGGAGAACAAATGTCCGTTCACCGTGTGGCCGGGAATAGCTTCATATGACAAAAAATTATATCCGGAACCTTCCGAATTTCAGCCGGTTTTAAATCCCGGCGAGTCATACTCCATCCCCTTCGCTGTGGGATGGGAAGGAATCATATGGGGAAGGACCAATTGTTCCTTCAATTGATCAGAGCTAGGGTCTTGTCTCTCCGGGGATTGCGCAGGATATCTACGGTGTCAGAAAGCTAACTTGTTTCAAAAGATATCAACGCTGATTACAGAGTTGGAGATATCGTCCGGGTATAACTCGGTTAATTTGGAAAGGGTTATAACCTCCCAATGTCAGTTAAGAGCTGTGGACATCAGGAGTGCAGTGCACCTGTTGCTGCCGTTTGCCCCATAAATTTACAGGTGAAGGTCAATAATGAGGTGGTCGCTTGTCAAGGTGAATGCAATCAATATCTGTCGTCATGCACTCCTCTCGCCTTCGACTCCGCTTTCAGGAAAACCTGCCCAAATGTTATTCCTTTCCGATCTTCAGGAAGTGTAGAGTGCGACCCACAAATTTCACAGTTACTTTGTGTCCCCCGCACTCGCAGTGATCCAAGTTGCATGTTTCTGGCTTGGCCTTCTTTTCTAATTTCACGAATCTGGCTTCTGTTGTGTTTTTTCCTATTTTATGATTGTAATTAAAATAAACCATTCAGTTGGATTGTGCATTTCATGAATATTAGAGTATTTAGTTTTTTAGTTTCTAAATATTTTGTAAGCAAATTTTTTTGTAATTTTCAATGGGTCTTTGGTCTTTTGGTCAAGTTGAAAGGTTCTTAATGAGTTCTTCAGGGATCAAGTCTTTCTGAGCTCAGAGTCTGAAAAATTGTAATTATAAATTTATGGATGAGCTCCAATAAGACTTGTTAGAATAAGCCATAACGTAATTATGTTTTTGTTATAGGTGGACCATTAGATGTAGACTACGTGTCAATAAACAACTGAAGATGTTCTATTTGGTTTTCACTACCTTCAATGTGTTGTCTAATATTTCCAATTACTTGTCAATCTATAGTAGTTTGTTGTGAAAAGAAGTAGTAGACTTATATGCAGTTGTTTAGTCATTATGCAACTATAAATATGTATTATTTGCTCAAAAGTAATTAACTTAGCGAGCTATTCAGCTGTTCCTTTCTTAGTGTATGTGCATGCTCTATTTTCTATCTTTGTGTATGCTCTAATTATTATGCTGCTATATTTTCTATTTTGGTATCAAAGCCAAGTCTTATGTTTTTTCATAGTGCTACATATGAAAGACCTATGATTTTTCTCTTGTTACTAATAAAATATTTGAAGTGTGTTGAAGCTACAAGATATTTCAATAATAGATGCTACTTGTTTGAAGTTGTTGTTGCAGCCTAACACCAGTAGGAGTGTTGGTCTTATAAATAGAAATTGAGTGAAAAGAGCTAGGGATGAGCCTTATTGTGAGGCATTGTGTGCTTGAAGAGTGTTGTCTATGATAGTGTCCAAGGTGATTGGAAATAGTTTCTCTCAAGGTGTGGGAAATTTTTAATTCTCTCTCTCTCTCTCTCTCTCTCTCTCTCTCTCTCTAGTGATGGCCAATCTCACATATACTTATGTAAATGAATCAAATAAGTTAGATAGTTCAAATTATGTTGATTGGAATTTTAAGATATGGGCTTTAATGGAAGGATACAATATTTGGAGCATTGTAAATGGTACTAAGGCCAAACCTACAACACCACTTGATCTTGTTAAAGATTCGGAGAAAAGAGAATCCAAAGCTAAGATTCTCTTGTGTATGTCAATAAATGATTCAGTCATCCCTTATATAAGAGATACCACTACTTCTAAAGATACATGAACAACTTTCAGAGGTTTGTATGAGACTAGAAACAAAAACAAAAAGCAAAAGAAATAATAGATAAAATTACTTTTAATTGAAATGGAAGTAAATATAAATATTAGTGATTATTTATTTAGAGTTAAGGTGTTGAGGAATAAATTAGTTGATATTGGTGAACAAGTCTCTAATAATGATATAGTAATAGTTACTTTGAGTGGAATGGTTAGTGATTATTATGACTTCATTACTAGTTTGGTTGCAATGGAAAAATCACCTTCTTTTAAGAATTTGTTAGATAACCTCCTACAATAAAAAGAGATTAAGAGACACATGGACAACATAATATAGAGTGCACATTTATCTTTGATGACCAAAGACAAAAAGCCATCAAAAGGAAATCAGTGGTCCAAGAATAGAATAGGAGATAAATTTAAGAACCAAAGGTATAAAGAGGACAAAAGGTATCAGGAAGGGGCATCATCCAAATCAAATGTAAAGAAAAGTAGAAATTGTATTTTATTGAATGAAAAATTTAGGCATTATGCTTATGAATGTTGAAAAAAGAAGAATAATGCGTCCAAAAGAAATAAATATAAAGGTAAATATGCTAATGGTGAGGAAGAGATAAGTGATAACCTTCACAATTTAAAGTTGTTTATGATTGATATTGCTCTTTTAGCTAAGACAAATTTGTAATTATTGGAAACATGTGTTGTTTTGTTATTGATGTCAAACTTGTCAATGTGTTCTTTGATGTTGTCTAGTTGTGCAGCTGGTGTAGTAGAAGATTGAATATGTAAGAAATATTATTTAAATTTATTCATGTAAGAATGATTTGAATTCCCTCGATTCTTGATGTTCATGGCCTACAACTATAGATATAATGGTTGTTTTCTATGGATGTTCCACAATCATGTTTTTTGGTTCTTAGTTGCGTAGATGGTGTAGTTGGTGGTGGCAGTTTGTTGATAGTGAATTTGTTTGTCAAGGCTAGTCTATAGAATGATGTACATTGTTGTACTACAATGATTGAAGTGTTGCGTCTTGGAGGACATGGTCATATGGTTTGCAGAGAAATAAAGTTTTTAATTAAGATAAACAGGTTTTAGAGGGACCTGAAACCCAAATCCATACAACAAGAGATTAAAATAGTAGCAAACCAGACCAAAACCAACAACAAAATGACATAAAAAAGAGGAGAAACACCCCACAACACCAAACCAAACAAATACACCCAAGAAAAAAAATCAACAACAATAACAAAAAAGCTATCCCAGAGCATGCATGAGCTTAAAATTCTTCTGTATTACATTCTTATTAATTTACTCAAGCTCATCTATTATGAATCTTGTGGTGATCCTCGCTTGGTTTTTGCATCTTGTTTTGTTGTAAGGTCCAATAGTAATCTGTATGTCCACCACCTGATAACTTGTCTCAAGATTCTTCTTATTCGACTTGGCAACTGAAGGTGGAACACTACTAATTGGCCAACCTTTCTGAACAACAATTTTATCATTAACCTTTCTAAGACCTTCTGCACAACTATTCAGGGCTTCTTTGCTTATTTCCACCAAGACCCTAAGGTTGCCTTTTAGCTCCTCCATATTCTTCTCCAAATGAGCAATTCTCGACTCATGTTTAGTTTTTATAACTTTCACATCCTCGGTAAGTTTTTGAGTCAATCTCAAGAGCTTATCAATCTTTTTCGGCATGGGAATCTATGTGAAAGTGTTGATAATGTCTTTAATGCCCTGTTTTAAGAAGATGATTTCATTGATAATCCAACAAAAACATTTCTCGTGGTAGTTGGTGGAGTTTGCCAGGGGCACATCAAAATCCATCTCCTTTTTATTCTCCCCCAACTCCACTTGGTCTACACTAAGTGAAATGTCCAGTTTGATTTCCTTTTTCCATTTACCCTTTGAACTCCCTGTTTCCCCCACTTTAAGCTTTTTTGAGCTTGGAGGGCCCATTTCTTGGGGTTTAGAAGTGGGGGTTTTAAACTTATTTACTACAAGTCTAGGTTTTTTTTCTTTTTCTGCTACTATTGGTGCCGAGAGTATCTTTTTGTGGGGGTCCCTCTTCCTCAGAGGGCCAATAATCAAGGTCATCCAACACATTGAGGTCATGCCAATTCACTACCATATCTCCCATTCCCTCCTCATCAACCTCAATATCTGAGACCACTTACACTTGAGGATTATCTAAGTGTTTAGTGTTGTTCACAATAGGAGAGGGATTGATCTAATGTGCTTTAGCATATTCTATAATAAGTGAAATTAAACCCTCGTGAACAACAAGGTTCTCACTATTCTTGACATGATTTACTAGACTATTCTTTAAAGAGGAAAGTAAATAAAAAGGCAAGGAGATCTTTCTATCATGCCTAAAATGATTTAAAATGGTGAAATGATAAGAGAAAATGTTGGGAAATCAGTCGTCCAGAGTTATGTACCTCATTATAACTTTAGTCATATCCGCCCATAGAGTCATGAGGTATTTCTTGCTATATCCACTATCCACCATTTTCTTCACTCTATCCCTTTCACTTTGTTTGTTGAAGAAAACTGACAGGGCTTCCTCCGTTTATTTCCTCTCGTTGTCAAACTTTTTTCCCTCTATTTGTAAACTAGTAATTTCAGCTATAAAACTCTCATAAATTCTGAATTCAGACTCGAAGGCACTGAGGATGCCATTATTCCAGCCCTTCACAAACTCATTTGTCATCCTAGGGTCTTGGGCATGTAACTTTTAGATGTATGGGACAAGACTACCATGAAAAAATTTCGTCCATAGATCCTTTTTTGTTCCCACTTCTGGCATGAAGTTGGCTCCATTGTATTCTTATCAGCCCCCATACTTAGATTACCTATGTAGGCTTGGAGATTCACAATATAGATATCAAACCCGAACTAGGAGATGAAAAGATAGATGACCAAGAACAGTCTAGAAAAATTGGTATGGAATTGATACCACATATTACAAGAAAAGTCTTTACTCATTTGACAAGATGGCATCGTAAATGTTAGGTCTTTGGACAAGATTTTTGGCATCCTTTCGTGTCAATTCACATAGGTGTATAGGGAATGTTTCCCTTGCCATCCACCACCTTATGTCCTCATACACAATGCCAAGGTTAGCCACGTACTCTACAGGCATATTTCCTTCCCGAAAAATATGAGAAATTTGAATTTCATCCAATTTGGTCATCATAATATGACACTCTTGGATTAAATGATTCATAGTCCACCTGGGGGGCATCTGTTTACTTAAGAATTTAATGATGTTAAGTGAATCACTTTCTAACCATACTTTTTAATGCCCCTTACGAATAGAAAGTTGTATCCCAATGTAAGTTGCATTTTCCTCAGCAAAGTGGTTTGTGTAGTAATAAACTTATGTTGTTTTGTTTTTTGTGTTCTTAGCTATGTAGGTCTTTGGCTAACATAGGTGGTATATCTTAGTTGGATCATTTTGTTTTGGTTTTGATATGCACTGGAGGTTGATTTACAATATTGATATGGGTCTCATTATTGCATGTGTAGATCCACATTGACTATTTTCAATTGGGTAATGTATCTGGGTTAATTGGTTATCTTATTTCATTATTGTTCTATACATTGTTTATGATTTCATCTTTGGCATATTTTCTATCATGTTTGGATCATTGGAATCAACTTTGGAAGATGTGTTATGATGTGTTTGAGTCCTCTTAATCTCCTCGAGTGGACCACATCTTTTATTATTTTTATACCTTATGATATTGAATCAATTATAACAATACATAAATATGGGTATATATTCTATAGGAACCTTAGTTTGGTTTGTAGGTCTCTAAATTCTTCAAGAATACTACACACTAAACTAGTATCTTAAGAGACCTAAGAGGAAAATACATTGAACAATTTTTTTTCTATCTATCCTCTCAATCCATAGTATAAATAGATATCTCATTTAGACCTATAGGTGAATGTTGAGTCCCTTTATAGTAGCCTATATCTATTTTTTCAGCTTTAGATTATTTAACCATGCCAATAATGAATACATTTTTGTAAAATACCTCATTTTTAGAGTAGTGCCTAGGTGCCAATAGGACTTTTTGTTTTATAATATCTTGTGAGATAAATTTTATTATGATAGAACATAAAAATGGGTTCATGATTTATACTAGAGGTCTCAATTATTTATGCAGTTCTTTAGATCATTCTAGGCTACATTACACAAAGATACTCTCTTAAGACCCCTAATGGAAAAGAAAAAAACTTATTTCCTATTATATTGATTAGTGATATCTACAAATGTCTTGTTTACACTTGAAATTGGATGTATAGTCCATTGAAAATATTGTGTCTTTAATTTTATATACTCCATACTACTTTACTAGACTAACTATGAATGTTTTCTAATCAAAAAATGGTCTCATTTGAGAGAAATGAATAGCTTCCAATAGAGTTTTTACTTTTATAGTTTGTTTTACCAAACTAATTATGTTATCGCATCAAGGTGGGTAAGATAATACTACCTAAGTTCTTAAGCAATTTCCTAGATCTATACTTACTTTCAATTTGCATTTCGTGGAGCTAGTATCTTGGAAAGAGCCTCAAGAGAAAAATATTGTCAAACATTCACTTGTATGTTTTCTCAACCTATATCATTACTATTGAAAAAAGGGTGAAGAAGGTTTGCAATATTAATTTAAATGGAGTTCTTACAAATTTGAATATAAAATAGAAAACTTTAGAGAATGGGACTATAGAATCAAAGAAAGAATGACAGAACCATAACACAATTAATTCTAGATATACATGGATGAAAACCTAAGGAAAAAACTCCATGACAAGAAGAGAGGCAAGTATATTACTTATTCAAAGAGATGTTGCATTTGATATTAACTTCTCTAAAGAACTCCTTAGAATATGATACCATCCTATAACCTACACAACTACAAAAGAACGATACAAGCCACCAGCTCAGGGCTCTAATTTATAGAAACCCTTGGTAGTGAATATCACTATTCTATCAAAATACAACAAGAAGAAAAATAAATTTAAAAACTCCCATGCCTACCTTTTTTGAATCATGCATGTAGCTATAAATAACCACTTAGAAATGCACTTAAAGCTATAATAAGGCATCTCACCAACTTGCACCAATATAGCAATTTACTATAATAAATGCCCTTATAGTGACTCATGAAAAACTATGATAGTGAAATGTATAGGTTTTGATGTATGTGGGTCAACTAGTAGTGAATATCACTATGCTATCAAAATACAACAGGCACAAAATATAAAATAAAAAATTCTCATGCCTACCTTTTTGGAATCATGTATGTAACTAAAAATAACCACTTAGAAATACACTTAAAGCTATAATAAGGAATCTCACCAAACTCCACCAATATAGCACCCTGCTATAATAAATTCCCTTATAGTGACTCATGATAAACTATGATAGTGAAATGTATAGGTTCTAATGTGTGTGGGTCAACTAGTAGTGAATATCACTATACTATCAAAATACAACAAGAAGAAAAATAACCTAAACAATTCTCATTCCTACCTTTTTGGAATCATGCATGTAGCTAGAAATAATCACTTAGAAATGCACTTAAAGCTATAATAGGGTTTCTCACCAAACTACACCAATATAACAGTCTTCTATAATAAATTACCTTATAGTGACTCATGAGAAACTATGGTATCCATCATATCATTCATACACACATTTTTAAATCCTTACACATGTGTCCAACAACCTCAAAATAGAAGATTATAAGGAAGAAACATATCTATTTATTTCCTTTTCCTAAAGTCCAAACCATAATAGTAACCTTTTATTTACATGAGTTCTTTTACCACCATTGCTAAAATTGATTCACCTCTTATCAATGGTAGATTGAAATTTGTAATAGCTTTGGATATAGGAGTCATGAAAATACGACTCAATGCCCAGTGCTCAACTATGGACTTGATGGGTGGTTCTGCCAAGATAGACAATAATTAAATGGCTCTACTATGGTGTTTCAAGTGTTTCACCTTGGAGAACATGTGCACATGGTTTGTGCAGTTTTTTTGTTCAGATTTCTAATCAAATAAGAAACATAATGAATATGTGACATAATATAACACCAAACTATGGTGTGTGCACAAACTAAGGAACAAAATGTAGCCACAAGTACTTTTGGTCCATGGAATGAAAAATATAATTTTATTAAAATAAAAAGGTTAGTCTAATCTTATTTGACTTTGTATCCATCTATAGAAATCCCTAACACAACCGAGGAAAAGTGAGATCATGTTTATGACACTTTTAATTTGTGGAAGCTAGCACAATATTGCCTCAATGTTACAAGGTTGAAAAGGTAAGGTTTCTAGGTTTCAAATATATAAATGTAAAATAAAATTTTCTTAAACTTATTTTTATTCTATTTTTTGAGGAATTATAGGTATCGTGTCCCAAACACTTCTTCCATAAACCATGTAGAAGAAATTCTAGAAAAAGATAAATTCGAGACAAACCCTCCTAAAATTACTCTTATTAGTGTACCACCTCATGACACAAACAAATTTATTGTCTAAACAAAAATTTAAAAGTAAACTCTAATTATAGATAACATATTGAAAAATCCTAGTTTAAACAACTACTTTAAATTAAATAGCTCTCACATAATTATCATAATATATCATAAATCTCTTATATATTCCACTAGTATCCAAATAAATATACATTCTAATCATAGGGAGAACACATGATAATTCTACTCTAAAATATTATATAATGAACAAGGATAAATTTGGACCCTATGATGAGATATATAGTGTAACATCCTCCATAATTAAATATTTACATAATTCACAAATAAAAAATAAGGATAAAATAAAGACACATGATCAACATTTATAAATTAGAGACATTATATTAGTTACAAGGATATTTAATAGAGTAAATCATTCACATAGTACATAAGCAATCGTAATCCTTTTCATTCAACCATAAGGTTGATTTCATAGGAACAAAACATAAAGATCTCTCCCATTAAGAACTCCAAGAACTAGACACCCAGATCGGGTGAGAACATTACCGAATTGTGTTTACAACCTACCACAAAATAATTACACTTTCCTAGAATTTTTCATGAAACACATTATTTCCAACTAAGAACGAGGAACGCTAGCATAGTTGTACTGACTAGATTAATGGAAAAGTATAGTAAATAATAAAACAACAATACATGTCTATATTTGTCATTATTTCAAAGATTCAAGATCTATCTCTAGCATAAGACTTAAAATGATTTCCAATAAAATCAAAAGAAGATTATAGAATTAATAAGAATGAAGGAATCACATAAAGCATGAAGGAGCATGTATTTATGCATATGAACACCATTATGAATTCTAATGCATGGTTCTCTTGCTATGGTAAATTGAGTAAGATAATAAGAATGATGATAACTATCATTCATGTGATAAGTGGTCTATATTCTTAAAGAGCATCTTAAACTTCTAGTATGAATATTCATGAATCTTCATGTTTTTAATATAGTGTTAATTAAATGCATCTTCCAATAAGAATATAGACATAAACTAGGATTAATAGAGACTTCATCAAGTAAAGATTATGTATTAATTATTAAACAAGTTATAGAACATGTATGTATAAATAAATACATATATAAACAATGAACATACATATGTGTATACATTATAAACTAAATAATGATAAATGTGACCCAATACATCAATACTGTGGTGAACTCATTTCAAAGATGCTAAGAAGCCACAAAATAAGTTTCTATATTCCAATTCTTGATCCTAAAAGGACTGTGATTTATATATGATAAGTGATTAATTATGCATAGAGTCTCTTTACTTTCTAATTAATTGATAAATATTAATAAAATAATATGTCAAATACATATACATTCCAATAATAATTCCATCTATTTGTTTCTAATATTCAAAATTCTTATGAAATAAGTATGTTCTTATCTATCAAAAGTGTATAAGTTTATATTAGAGTTTTCCATAATGTTTCAAACTTGACTAACCTATTTTGAGGAGGCATTCCTCAACTCATGTAAAAGTTACTTTATGATGCAACACATTTAATGTTAGAAAGAAAACTTTATATTTTTTCAAATCGCATTAAATTAATTAAACAAGAGAGATTATAAGCATTATAATTCATTTATGTTTCCTATGACTTCCCTAAGAAAAATATAACTTGTTGATATTACATTCATGCACTGAGTATTAGCTGACAAGAAGGTTCGATACTTATAGAATTGGATATCCTCTTGCAATTGTACTCCAACAAAGGACACCTTTAAGCGAAAGCATGAACAAGTTTATCACATCCAGTGCAAGATAAATTTAACGGGTAAATATTATTTGGGGCTATGGTGAAATAATTTTTTAACTAAGAATTAATACAATATTTCACAGATAGTTATGTCTTACTTGAAAGGATAAGGAATACAATGTAGAACTTATTCAACTGATGCATAAACTAGCAAAACAAGATGGTTTTGATAACTTTAAAATCAAGCAAGATTTATTCAACAAAGCCAGTGGTTGACACAAAACAAGTCTACTACTAACGACACAACATTGAAATTTAATCTCCACAAGAATGATAACCACTTTAGCCATGGTAAGGCAGCCAATACTAATAGAGTTAAGGTTTTTCAATAACTAAGGGGATTACCAAGTTTATATTATAATTTCCGTGATCCAAAAGCTAATGAAAAGACTAATTGAAATGGGGTGAGAGTAGCTCAAACCCTGGACTTTGAGATCACTCAAACTAGCCATGAGCGACACATAAGGTGTTTGGATTCTACCACATATTTGTAACAGCAAGATAAGTCAGTAAAAGCTCGATACGCATAGATGCATGCACAGGTTGGATACGGTGGACTATTCGAGAGCTCAAGAAATTACATCCAATTAACATACAAACATTAATCTTTTAGCAGAGTTTTTCGTAACATTGAATCAGAGTGTAGGTTCATACCCTTTGCCTACAAATTTGTTCATTAGGAAAGAAACATATGGAAATAAAAGATGGAATACTTGGACCTCCTGTCGATAAGAAAATATTGGAATAGGGCTAGGACATCTATCAAGTATATGAAGGAATAAGGAATATTTAGAGTCTCACCTGCTTAGGAAGAGATGATTATAACTCATTATTATAAAAATGGAAATCAAACAACCAGATAAGATACGCATACTTTTGGGCCTTCTCCTAAAACCATACTTGATAAATCTCTTAAAGAAATATAGTTGAAAGATAACAATTCAATATATAATATTAAAATCAAAATTACATGATAATGTTAGATCCAAGAAATTTGCAAATTCTTACCAGACACAGATCTACAATTAGCAAGATAGCAGTAAGATAGCTCAATCAATGAGCATCAATCCATTAATTAGCTTATGGGCTCGTACTACTCTCCCTTCCATCCACGTCACGGTGGTGTAGAACGCCTATATATTCATGAGAGATCATACTTTCTTTACAATACAGTTAAACAACTTTGTTCAGATTGTAGTTTGAAAGCTTGAAAAAAATGGATAGCCCATCGAGATTATGTCTCCTTCTCTGCATCTCCCTGACCATGGCATCTCTCTGCGCTGCTGGTAAATCAAAGCATGAGAATCAGGTTTCTATTTGTTAATGGTTTTCCTTGTTCTAATTCTATCTAATCTGGGCTTAATTTGTTTGTAAATTGAGAAGCTTCATCCACAACGATCGCAACGGTGGAGAACACATGCTCGTTCACCGTGTGGCCAGGAATAGCTTCATATGACAAAAAAATATTCCCCGAACCTGCAGAGTTTAAGCCGGTGTTAAATTCCGGCGAGTCATACTCTATCCCCTTCGCTGCGGAATGGGCGGGAATCATATGGGCAAGGACCGGATGTTCCTTCAATTCATCAGAGCTAGGGTCTTGTCTTTCCGGGGACTACGCTAGGATATCTACGGTGTCAGAAAGCCAACTGGACGCAAGTTAATTTGCAGCGTCGTTATGACCTCCCAATTTCAACGCCAATTACAGAGGTGGAGTTAATGTCCGGCCTGTCTGCAGTGAATTTGGAGCGTGGTTATAACCTTCCAATTTCAATTAAGAGCGGTAGATCGCAGGGATGCAGTGCACATGTTGCTGACGATTGCCCGACATATTTACAGACGAAGGTCAATAATGAGGTGGTGGCGTGTAAAGGTAAGTGCAGCTTATATAGCAAGCAATGCAGTCCGCCGGATTTCGATATCGGTTTCAGGGAACGCTGCCCAAATGTTGTTCCTTTCCAAGATTATCTAAGGTCCTCGCCTGACGGTAATGTCACCATTACTTTCTGTCACCCTAATGCTTGGTTCTCACGATTTTCTATTTTTATGGTGTAATAACAATAAAGCATCCAGTGGGATCGTGGTTTTGAAAATAAAAATAATTAGTATAATGTAATATAAATAAATCACTGAGTTGGGTCTTGTTTTTGAAAATGAAAATAAAAATCAGAATATTTACTATTACTTCATGCTAGAATTATATCAATTGTGCTGCTTTTAAAATGTTAATAATGCAGATGTTTAAATGCAATTTTTTTAAATAAACATTTTCGAAAAATTATTCATTTTTTATTTTATTGGCTAAAAGCATTTAATATTGGTGATTAATGCTAAATGGAAGTTTGGGTAACTATTTCTTGAAAATGAGAATTAAATATTATTTTAAATCCGCCTTTATAATAATGAAAGAAAACCAATTATTGAAATTAGTAACATAGGCACATTTTATTCCATAGAAGTTATGTTTATATAAACATAGATCTCTCAACAAAGCCTGGCGTTACCATCCACCTCATGTTTGTCCATGTGATCTCAAAAAACTTGCAACAAGATGGCTAATGACTGATAAGGTTAATATTATCTTTGTTGTTATTAAATTTGATTGTGACCTATTATGATGAAAAAGAGTTAAAAGAGATGTAAAAATATTGACATGAACATTTATCAATGTTTGAAATTCACAGTTTTCTATTATAAACTCCTAACAATATACTTTTGAACTTAATATTTTTTTTATTCAAAGGAGAAGTAGATATAGTAATTACAATTTTCATGTTTTAAAACTATTATGAAAATATAAAATATAAATGTTTTTCCTTTTTTAAAATAAATTAATTTCTTCAAAATAAAGTTATATCCAATATTTACTTGATATCAATTTAAAAATATATGTTTAATTTAATATTGATTTAAATTATTCTTAAAAGATAAAATATTTTTGAGTTTTTCTTTTTAGAACAATATTATCTTGAATATGTTCTTTTTCATAAATTATACTTTTAATTTAATACTAAATTTAAGAATAGTTGCCTAATTACAGAATACAAGGCCATGGTTTTATGAAGTTCCTAAATGTATCGTAGGATAAGTTTTTCTGATCTGTGATGTTGCTATCTTTTCCACCAATGTTCCATCTAGTGGATATAGTCCTAGAGGGAATGCCATATTCAAATATTGATAAAAAAGTCTGTTGAATGAGGTTATGTCCTTGTGTTATCCCCTACGATGTCTCCTTTGGTCTTCAAAATTGTTCCATCTCTTGATCCATTACTATGGTTAATTTTATGAGATATTTCCAATGTGATATATAATATTTTTTCATATAATTTCCATATTAATGAACATTTGAAACTGAAACAAGAATAGTTTTTTTTCTTTAAATATCTATGTAGCTATCCTATAAATTATAAACAGATTTTTTTTTATATAATTATATTTGGAGAAGGCATTAAAATACAAGGTGAAAAATAAACAACCTTGAGAGAAAATTAAACCAAAGAAATAATCAAAGCAATTATTTATAAGAGGGTATGATGGTTTGAAATTCCCTTTGAAATATTATATTAAACATTTATTAGAGGCTTGGGAGTCGAAAAACTACATCCCATATGGAAGACTATAAAGAGGTAGTTAGTTAGTATTAGAGAAGGGTCACATAGAGTGTGTCCAACGTAGGATATAGATAACATACAAGCTTCATGCTGACTGTTTACCTTGTTGTGCATGAGTGCATGCTTAATTTATTGTAACTTAGTTCCTCTTAGATGTTGGGATTAGCTTAAGGAATTTGTCCACTAGATTCTTCTATGGGTGCAAATCGTAATTCCAAGAAATCAACTCATATCAACATTGAAGAAACTCATTTCTTTTGTATGAACTAAGAATAATAATTAAGCTAGGTTTTGAGGTGGTGTTGTTGCTTTGTTTCTTCCATTTCTTGTGTTGTTTTCAAATGGAAATGGTAGGGGGGCACCTTCGGGAGTCCCCACTTCATGCAGTTCACAGTCATGTGACCTTCATGGATTCTTCTGTTTGTAGTAAAAAAGTTGACACTTTAGTCAAGGTTAATATCCAATCTCTGTCACACCTTAGTACCATCTAGAATCCTTTTTTGTCAATGAGGAACTTGTAAGATTTGTTGACAAATTGTTAGAGGGAAGTTCTCCTAAAATGGTTAAAAGCCCTGAGCAAATGACTCCTCTGGTGGGTTGTATTGTGAAAGACCAATAAGTTGAGGTTCCTAATGTGATGCTCAATATTACTATTTTTGAGCTAAGCCTCTCTCTTATGGGTCTGTTTTTGGCTTTTTGACCTACTATAGACCAAGTCTAGAAACAAGTAGGTACCAAAACTAAAAGGAAAAAGAAAGATGGTTTGGAGTGGACTTGAGTAGGTACCAAAACTAAAAGGAAGAAGAAAGATTATGTGCCAAAGGTGATAATAAAGTGGGCAGATTGTCTCAGAAAGATATTAGGAGCAGGGACGTTTCAAAGGAAATTGCTAATGGGAAAAAAAAGGAACTTAGATGGTCTCTTGGAATCCAAGAATAAGATAAAGTAAGTTGTGGTAGCCCTCTATGGTGGGCTTGTCTAAACTACATACAGCTAAGTAGTTCCTTGGTAAATTATTTGGATGAAGATCTTATCTTCAAATATTAGGGGCCTAAACAACCCTATGAAATAACGTATGTTGAAGTGTATGTTGCTTGAACAAAAAGTTGACATTCTCCTGCTAGATACAAAAATGAGCTCAAAGAACTTTGTAAAAATTGTCAAGTCTTTCTGGCCCTCTATTGAGTTCCTTGTTAGTAATCCCGAAGGAGCTTCGGGCGACATTGCTACTCTATGGAATCCGACCTCTTTTATTGGTAATTTGATTCACTCTACCAAAAACTATCTTATTATTAAAATGAAGAGCTTGTAGACTCACTTTGAGTGGAATATTATAAATATCTATTCTCCTAATGCAAGATCTCCTAGAGCTACATTTTGGTCTTACATAACATCCTTTATTACTAGATCTTTTTCTAATTTTTGGATGTTGGCTGGAGATTTTAACTCTCCCCTATATTTGTCTAAGAAGTCTGGTGGTCTTGAGGATTATTCTGATACTATGAATGATCTTTTTAACTTCATTTCCATAGCTAGTCTTATGGAGATCAATTTACAAGGATTCAAATTCACTTGGTCCAATAGGAGACTGTGCCAAAATCTCATCCAAGTTAAACTTGACTGATTCTTGGTTTCTAGTAATAGGAGAAATGTTGACTCCCTTTCCCTTAGATCTCTTTCTAAGATTGGATTAGATCACAATGCTATTGTTCTATCCTAGGAGGATTATTTTAGAAAGGATTGTATCCATTTAGATATGAAATCATGTGGACCTTCCATCCAGAATTCAGAATCTTGGTTGAATAATGGTTGAATGTTTAGATAAATGGATCTCCCATGTTCTGTGTGGTTCAAAAAATGAAACTGCTAAGAAATAACATGAAAGGATGGAATAGGTGCTCCTTTGGTAATCTTTTTTAGCAAAAAAAGTCTATTTTGTTTAAGTTGAATGTTATACAGTACAAGATTAAATGTAATCTTTCTTCCTAAGATGACTATTTAGAGGAGAATTCTATAATGAAGCACTGCTTCAAACTTCACAAAAAATAAGAGATATTTTGGAATAAAAGTTTTGGATTCAATGGCTCACAAAAGGTGACAAGAACACTAAGTTAGATGTTACCAATCAATTATAAAACATAAAATAAGAAATAAGATAAGTTGGCTTTAGAAAGAGGATGGGTCCATAAAAGAGAATGAAGAGGGCATTCCAAGGATAGTTGTTGTCTTCTTTGAAAATCAAAATTATAATTGTTAAGATGGCTTCAGGGATCCTAAAGGCTTGTTGTAGGTTGTTCCTGAGGTTATATTTTAACTACAGTTAGGATGACTAATTTAGGTTATGAATCAACAAAGGCCCAATTATAATTATAATTATAATTGGGTTTCAATTACTATAAATATTAGTGTTAAGGTTTGGGTCTAATTAGGGCTAGGATTGAATTATGTTTTATAGTTCGTTTAAGATTTTAGTTGAGATTATAGCTCAATCAAGGTTTAGTTTTATATTAAGGATAAATAGGTTTTGACGGGACCTGAAACCCCATACAACAGGTTTTGAGGGGACCTAAAAGCCCATAGGTTTTGAAGGGAATCAAAATCCTTAGATTTTACCAAGATCTAGAACCCACAATATCACACTGCTAAAAGGTAAGATCATCAGAAAACCAACAGCCAAATCACAACCAGGACAGAAAAAAAACTACCCCAAAAACAAGAACAAGGGTTTTACAAAGGCCCCCTTAACCTACACACAACACCATGGGCATTTACAGGCACCCATAACCTTCAGAGAAACCAGATTACAATAGGTTGGCATACAAATACAATCTAGACACAAAGGGTTTTGAAAGGCTCCCCTAACCTTCATCTTGGGTTTTGAACTGGCACCCAAAAATACCATAGAAAGGTTTTCCAAGGCTCCCTTAACCTGTAGAAAAAAAATCTAGATGCCCAAGGCAAAACTAGTCCTTAACCAAAAACAAAGAAATATACTAGCCAAACTAGGCCCTTGAAAACAAGTAGTAACCAGCTCGCCTGTGGGTTTTACCGGGCTCCCACAACCTAAAACCAAAAACCTAGCTGATTGATTCCAAACAGAACTAGGAGGGATTTGAAAGGGTCCGTCAACCCACAAAAAAAATTTAGGTAGTAAGGATACAGAGGACCCAGACTTTGCCATGAATAAACACATGAGAGAAATGAAAGGGATCTTCAACCAGTAGCAGGAGCAACAACATCATCTCAAAGGCCTCCTCACACCATCTCCCCACCTCAATAGGGAAGAGATCCACCTCAATAGAACAAGTGAGAAGGCAAAACGTTAGCCCAAGAACCCTCTAGTAGCAAGCTAAAACCCGATCACTCCCAACCATCGAATCTCCACCTCTATAGGAGAAAGGGCCACCTCAGAGAGGAAAGATGAAGAACAACCTAGAAGCCCAAACATTTCAATCATACACAAAAAAATTTCATCCACCTCAATAGGAGGACAACGCAAATTAGCAAAAAAAAACAAAAGACACCGGATCTCCCAAAAAGAAAAACCTTAGCAGCACTAGATCTGGCCCCGAGGGCACAAGGCATCCCAAAGAGAGAAGGGAAATTGAAAACCCACAAAAGTAGAAACTTGGAAAACCACTTGGGTCTGAAACAAGAGGAACCACCACTACAACCCAAGGAGGAAAGATCCACCAATACAACATCATTCTCAACAACACTAGGCTCAGAGACCACAAGCTTGACATTAGGAGCAGTGCCAACAAACAACCCATGAGGCCACACCCTACCTCTGACACCTCTCATGCCATTCGAGCTAAATGTCAAACAAAGGGTCACAAAAAAGGGAAAAAGAGAGCCAAGATGCACAAAAAAGATCCAATGCCCAAATAGAAACCCAGGGCCAAACACACCAAACGACAACCCACCAACACCCCTAACTGCACCCCCAACCGCCAGAAGATGGAAATGGAGGGAGAGCACAACCCCGACACATGGGGAAGGAATAGTTGAGCAACAACACCAAATTTCCACCAACACCCACAGGGTGCAATAGTCCAAACCTCCACAACCACTAGCACCTTCGCATTACCATCAGATTCATTCGCCTCTTCCCCACCTGCTTCCTCTATCATCGAAGCCCTAACCCCCAAAGCCTTTCCACTTCTCACCATTTCTGAAATATTAACTATTTAGATCAAGGTTTAGTTATAGTTAGGGTTATGGTTAAATATTTTGATCAAAGATATCTCTTAGTGTACTGATCAAAATATCTCTTAGTGTACTTCACATATTTATTTCTAAGGATAGCTATGCTAATTTATTATCTTCAAAGGTATTATATGTTGTATATATCAAATACACTAAATACATTTGTCATTTTAATCATTATTCCCCCTTGTCTTGTAGGATATGTAGTAACACACCAGAAATTAACTCAACAAATTTGACCATTCCTTTTTTTTGTTGTTTAATTTAATCATTTGTGTTTGATTCAATCGCATACTCTGGGCATCCATCCATTTGGATTAGGCATTCATCCATCCAAGATGAGCATCTAACCATATAGGTTAGGCATCTGTCCATACGGGACATAAGATTTCATCTATCTAATATGGGATAGGCATCTACCCTTACAGGGTAGGCATCTATCCAATTGGGATAGGAGGTGCTATGGCAAAAGACTTAGACTCATCAGGACCATTCGGGTCCTGAGCCACTCACTAAGTACTACACTCTTCTAACAGAAGTGTACCGAGGTCACCATCCTTAGGAGTAATTAAATAACATAATACAAGCTTGAATTCAACCTTGGAATTTGGCTTAAAGCCTTGGGAAGCCAAGCAAATCCATACGGGATTCCTTTCGAGTACGCATTGAATTACTTTGTTCTCATTTTAATTATCTTTCAAATTAGGATTCTTACTCAATCCTCCTTCTTACCAAGCCTAGACCCCACCCACAAACGCCTGAATACTAGTGACAACTTCGTCCCAAGACTACCTACATACTCATTTCGGCATGGGATCAAGGCATAAAGTATGTAGTTCTATTTTCTATTCTATGGTTTGATGTAAACTGATTAGTGGGTATGCAACCCTTTCTAGGGTCAATGTGCCAGACTGTTTCTTTGCGGTTTCTACCCATGGTGGTAGCGCTTAAACAAAGGCTCAAGATGGCCTATTGTTTGTGGCCTAAAACAACTACATCCTAACACATATCATAAGTGTCACCCTTGACCAAATTGTCAATCACCAATATCTCTTCAAGATTAAATCAATTTCATAAAAGCACTTTACTTAATCAACCCTAAAGGGGGTTTACTATGGTTTAACTCAACGGATATAAAACATCATTTAAGGATTATCTTGTTAGATTATCGATCCAAGAGGGATTACTTGCCCCTTGGATTTTAACTTCCAAGTGTCCCTTATTACTCCCTGATGATTTATAGGGAGGATGCCACATACGTCATTGATGTAGCTTTATTAGGCATTCAGTACAGTAGTTCAACACGATGACATTACCCATAAGTGTGACCCAAAGGCACTATATATTCCGAACGCTACTAGCTTTTGGTTTTCCAACTTCCTTTGTTTAGTTTTCTAACTAAGAAGCTATGAAACCATCATGCTTGAAATTAATCATGAAATGAATGTATAGAACTAGACATTGCAAAGTTTAACTACTTCAATGGCGACCAAGTACCATTTGATAAAAAGAAATACCATTCTTCTACAACTAAACTAATTAATATATAATGGTATGATAATGACAATTATGAAAAAAACATGTAACTTGCATGATGATAATGGAAATGTAACTTGCTCATCAATGAATGCAAATTAATATATAAGAAATACGCATGATGCAAAAATAGTGTCATTTACATACAAAATTAAGCAATGTTTACTTCTATCGTGAGAACATTTAATTATAGAGTTACTAGTTCCAAATGAGCAATTAGTTTATACTTTTGGAAATTTTGGATCGAATCATAATAATAAGACTTATTTGTTTTTAAGTGAGCCTAAAATCATCAATCAAGTAATCCAATAAATCCTCAAAGGGATTGAGACAAAAAATTTAAATTTCAAATCTTTTACACAATAATCCTAATTTTATGAACTTAAATTTTAACTAAAGCAATTATTAGCAATTACTTAAAATTTAACCCAAAGTAATTACTAAAATTCCAAATTGCAATTTAAAAGGAATAAATTAAAAAAACTAACTATAAAAATAAAATGAGCGAATTGTTTGTTTTAATAGTAAATTGGGGGGGGTGTGGGGACCATGGGTCCCATCACCCCTGTGGTCCTGCATGCACAGGCCCGCAGGATTGAGGGGACACCACTGGCCCCTCCACTCCCCATATGGCCACTATCGTGACAGTGACAGTAGGGGTAGTGCAGGGTACCACTGCCCCCGACGGTTACAATAACTGCCGCCCCTGCATGCCATCCGTTATTCATTCGAAATAATTTTTGAATACTGTGTCATTGCTAATTCATATTCGCCTTGCAACATTTAATAAATTTTAACGTTTGAAATAAATTATATATATATATATATATATATATATGTATGTATGTATGTATATTTATATACATGAGGATTACATTTCTAGATTATTAAATTACATAAAAGAAGAATATATAACAGGTATGTGTATATATAAAAAGAAAACATTAATGTAAGAGTGAGAATAACAATTTAATCCTAGGGACAAAAATATAACAAAGAAATAAAATAAACAGAGAAATAATTTGCTCCAGCGATGCACAGATTATCAAAGAAATAGGAAGATGTTTATACTGAGAAATACAAAGCTCACACAGAGGGATTTATATTCTATTTCTCAACTAATGTTCAGAGAGGGGGATTTATTTCTTCATTCACAAAGAGATTTATTTCTACACTCACAGAGAGATTTATTTCTTCACACAGAGAGATTTATTTATTCATTCACAGAGAGAGATTTATTTATTCATTCACAGAGAGATTTATTTATTCACTCATAAAGAGAGAGATTTATTTATTCATTCACAGAGAGATTTATTTATTCATTCATAGAGAGATTTATTTATTCATTCACAGGGAGAGAGATTTATTTATTCATTCACAGAGAGAGAGATTTATTTATTCATTCACAGAGAGAGAGATTTATTTATTTTTATATTCAATATCATCTCTAGTTTTCAAGAGAAAATAGAAAAGCAAAAAATCTGATTTTCTACCTTTTAAATAGATCAAATAAAATATGCAAAAGAAATCTACATTTGTATTTAAAAAGAGAAAGAATTATATCACTACATTTCTTTAAGGAAACAAAATAGATTTTCTTCCTATCTAGCAATTAAGAAATGATTTCTTCTAGAAAACTATATTCAATGAAAGAATCTAGAAACTATATTTTTTTTTGATAATACAAATTCCTCATATGAAAAAAGGAGAGAACCTGGTTTACTGAAGCCTGATGTTGAATCCTCTAGCTATACTTTTGATCCTTCCTTGCAACTTGAGAGAAATCCTTCAAACAACAACTTAAAAATTCTGCAACGAAACTGAGACTACCAAAGAAGATCCTACTACTAAAACTTGGGAAATTTTCCTTCAAAACAAAATTCAACTCCCTTATTTGAAACTGCATACAATTTTATAAGAAAAATCCCTCAATTCCACTATCTAGAGAATCTAATTAAAAAAAGAGATTCTTTTCCAATATTGGACTCATGCAAATTGATTAAACTTAGTGGGGGAGTTACATGCAAGGTGGTGGAGATTCCTCTAGAAGCTTCTTATTCTTCCTACAACATGTGCCATAATTGGGAGTGGAAAATAAATAAATAAAAATAATACCTTTTGAATTATATTCTCCAAGTGTGTGTGTGTGTGTGTGTGTTTGTTCATTTTATTCTTTTATAACATTTATTCAATCCTTTTAAGTAGTTTAACCAAAAACATAATAGAATTGTACTTAAATCAAAAAGTGATAAAGGAGGGTTGTGACATCCTCCACCCCTTAATTTGTGCATCGTCGTGATGCACTTATTGAATGTATCCAAAAGAGTCTATAGTTCATGATTAAAACAAAAAAGGAAACAACTGCTGCATTTCCTTAGTATCATCCCACGTGGCATTCTTTCCATCATACTAATTCCATTGCACTTTGCATTGATCAACCTCTCTATTGCGCAATTGGCATTGGCGCCTCTCCAAGATTTTGAATGGCTCTATCAATATTCCTCCCATTTCCTAGACCTATAAAGCATCCCAATTCAAAATGTGTTTCTCATCAGGTACATACTTTTTAAGAAGAGATACATGGGAGACATCATGGATTCGACTCAACTGGGGAGGTAAGGCCAACCGGTATGCAACTGGATTAATCCTTCCCAATATTTCAAAGGGTCCAACATAACAAGGTGCAAGCTTGGTCTTTTTCCCAAACCTTATGGAACTCTTGTGTGGCCTAACCCTTAGGAAGACTTTCTCTCCCACTTCAAACTCCCTTGGCATCCTATTTTTGTTTGCATAACTTTTCTGCCTATTTGAGGCTTCCTTCAATCTTTGCCTAATTTTCTTAGTTTTCATTTCCATCTCCTTCAACATATCTGGTCCAATAATTACTCTATCTTTAAGACTATCCCAACTCAAAGGTGCTCGACGGTCTACCATACAATGCTTCGAAGGTGCCATTACCAAAGATGTTTGATATGTACTATTGTAAGAAAAATCTACCAGAGGTAGGTACTCTTCCCATTTCTTCTTTTGGTCCATGCAGTACATGCAAAGTAGGTCTTCCAAAATCTAATTTGTCCTTTCTATTTGGCCGTCGATTTCAGGATGGTATGCAGTGCTAAAATTTAGTTGAGTTCCCAGAGCTGATTGAAGAGTGGTCCAAAAATTTGAAGTGAATCTAGCATCTCTATCTGATATGATTTTCTCTGGTATTCCATGCAACCTAAATATTTCCTTAACAAAACACGTAGCCAAGGTAGTTGCATCATCTGTCAGGTTCCCTGGTATAAAGTATGCCACCTTAGTGAGTTTTTCAATTACCACCATTATTGCATCATGCCTAGAAGGTGACATGGGTAACCCTTGCACAAAATCCATGCTAATAACTTGCCACTTGTGTTGAGGTACATCATGTAACTGTAATAATCCAGTTGGATGTCTATGTTCTGCCTTTACTCTTTGACACTCCAAACATTTAGCCACATATTTGACTATATCATTCTTCATCCCTTGCCAAAAGTATAACTTCTTTAGGTCTGCATAAAGTTTGTTAACTCCTGGGTGCCCTGAATAAGGGGCATTGTGAGCCTCCAACAAGACTACTTCCCTTAAGTTTCTTGAATTAGGAATATAGATTCTATTATTGAATCTAAGAAATCCATCTTCGTCTAATGTATACCCTTCAACCTTAGGATTGGTTGGATCATATTCTAAAGTCAATTTGACTTTCTCATACCATGGGTCATGTCCCTACTCATCCATTACTTGCCTTTTGAAGGAACTTTTGAATGTTGCTATAGTCATCAAGTGTCTCCTCCTACTTAAAGCATCTACCACCCTATTTTCCTTCCCCTTAATATATTCAATTTCAGAATCATATTCACTTAGAAACTCTAACCACCTTCTTTGTCTAGCATTTAAGTGGGGTTGGGTAAAGATGTACTTTAGTCCTTGGTTATCTGACTTCAACTCAAAGGGTTTCCCTAGTAAGAAGTGTCTCCATTTCTATAGGGCATGCACAATCGCTGCTAACTCTAAGTCGTGGGGTGCATAATTAACTACATGAGTCTTTAGCTTCCTAGATTTGTAAGCTACTACCCCTTCATCTTGGACGAGTACTCCTCCTAAGCTTCAATAGAAGTGTCAGTTATGACTATGAAGTGTCGATTCGGGTCTGGTACCTTTAGAATGGGTGCTGAAGTTAGTTTCCCTTTCAAAATTTGGAATGCCTTATCACTTTGTTCTGTCCACACAAACCTTTTACCCTTCCTTTGTAATGAGGTGATGGGGTTTTCTATCTTAGAGAATCCTTCCACAAACCTCCTATAGTAACCTACTAGCCCCATAAAGCTTCTTACTTCTGAAAAATTTTTAGGGATCGACCATTCTACTATTGTTTTTATCTTAGTTGGATCAACTGCTATTCCTTCCTTTGATATTATATGCCCAAGTTAGTGAATCTTTTCCTCGAAGAAGGCACATTTTGACAATTTCCCATATAAATTATGTTCTCTCAACCTTTACAAAACAATTTGTAGGTGTACTAAATGTTCCTCCTCATTCCTAGAGTAAATCAATATGTCATCCAGAAATACCAAAACAAATTTATCCAAGTAGTCATGGAGTACACTATTCATTAGGTTTATAAATGCAGCTGGGGCATTGGTTACACCAAAAGGAACTACTGTGAACTCATAATGCCCATATCTAGTCCTGAAAGCTGTCTTCGGAATGTCCTCCTCCTTAATTTTGAGTTGATGGTATCTTGAACAGAGGTCTATCTTTGAGAAAAATGTTGCTCCTTTCATTTGGTCAAAAAGATCCTCTATTCGAGGTAAGGGATACCTATTCTTTATTGTGACCTTGTTCAACATCCTATAGTCCATGCATAGTCTTAAGGTTCCATCCTTCTTCTTAAAAAACAAGACTAGCGCTCCCCATCGTGATACACTTGGCCTTATTAATCCCTTAGCTAAGAGTTCCACTAATTGAATCTTGAGCTCTTGCTATTCAGTTGTGTTCATTTGGTAAGGTGCCCTTGATACTGGTTCAGCTCTCAGTAGTACTTCAATAGAAAAGTCAAACTTCCTTTTAGGGGGTAAGCTGGGTAACTCTTCTGGAAATACATCCTTGAATTCCTTTAAGAAAAAGGTATTTTCAAAAGTTAGGGTATTTTCCTCTTTTCCTTCATCAATTTCAACCATATAGATTAGGCCTCCTCTTCTTCTTTCCTTCTTTAATTGCATGGCTGATATGGTTTCTATATTAATGGGATTAAACTTTCCTTGGATTTTGACCCTTTTTCCTCCATCATCCAAACATTCAACAACTTTGCTATAGAAATCTACATTAGCTTGATGGTCTGTTAACCAACTCATTCCAATATTTACATCATATAATCCTAGGGGTGCCACATAGAGATCTACCCTTGTTTCAAACTCAGGAAATTGTACCCTTGCCCTCGGCAAACACTTAGTTACTTCCCTAGTTGCCTTATCCCCATATTGAACCATCCATGATGACTCCATTTGATTAACTTTTAATGCATATTTGCTTACTAATTCAGGTGAGATGAAACATTCAGATGACCCAGTGTCAATTAGAATTGAAATTGGTTGTTCAAATAGTGTAGCTATAGTCTCCACGAGAACATTCTGGTATCTTCCTCTTCGGTTCCTAACTGCTGCATGAATCCTTTGTTGGGGCCCTTGTTGGGTTTGACTGGCCCTAATCAGACCTTGCATCTTGGGACACTCTCTAGAAAATTGGTTTCCCCCACACATGAAGCATCCACTTGGAGGACCCCTCCTGCCTTGATTCCTCGGGGGATAATTCCTTGTTTCATTGGCCCTGGGTGGATAAGTTATCCTATTCTACTGATAATTCTTGTTATAGTTGCCTCTGTTATTATTGCCCCTGTTATTATTATTCTCATTCCTCTGATATTGATTAGGAGGTGGCCTTCTTTCGGAGGAATTATTCCTTTGACCTTTGTTGAAATTAGTCTTCCCCTTGAATTCCTATTTCTTTTTAAAAGAGTGGTTCCCACTATAGTTTTGCCCTGCTAGTGTTTGAATCTTCCTCTCTTGCCTTAGGGACTTTTCAAGCACTTCGTTCATGTTTTTGGGTTCGTGCATGTCGACCTCTGCCCCAATGTTGGTATTTAGTCCCAAAATGAATTTCCTCGCTTGGCCTTCTTCATCTTTCTGGTACATAGGTACATACTTAAGCAATTTGGCAAACTTATCCCAATATTGTTGGACTGATAGGGGCCATTGATGTAGATTGTGGAATTCTGTCACCTTCTCATCAAAGAACAATTGAGGGAGCCACCTTTTTCAGAAGTGGTGAACAAATTGATCCCATGTGATCGTATCCATGCTATACCCATTTTACTCCTTGGTGTTGGTCTACCAACTAGCTACCTCCCCTGTGAGTTGATAGGAACCCCATAAAGCCTTGGTTGTTTCGCTAAAATCTCTTAGTTCAAAATACTTTTCCATTTCATTTAACCAATTCTCAGCTCCTTCACCAATTTGCCTCCCATTGAACTTAGGAGGGGTTATTTTCTTTAAATCCTTGGAGAGTTCCAATATGTTATTTTCTTTTCTATTACCCATCATATTCCCTTGATTGCTACCAGGGTTTCCATTTTTGTTACCACTTCAATTTTCAATGTCATTCTACCTTTCCCTAAGGTCCTGCATTGATTGTTCCAAGAAGTTGATTTTATCTCTTTATTCAGTTAGAAGGTTGATTATAGCCTCGACCTCATCTTCATTATTTCCTGGGTTATGTTGATCCCCTTCCTGGTCTTCGTCATGGTTTTCTTCATGGTTTTCCTCATGGTTTTCTTCATGGTTTTCTTCCCTTTGACTCCTAGTGGTAGTACGTCTTCCTTTACACCTCCCTCTTACTCTTCCTCTTCCTCTTCCTCTTGCTCTTCCTCTTCCTCTTCCTCTTCCTCTTCCTCTTCGTCTTCCTCTTCCTATAGCCATTCTAGGTTTTTACCGAAAAGTTAAATTATGTAGTTAGTTCTTGATTTAGGATTTTAAAATTTAATTTCTACCATTGCAAAAAATTCCCTTAGTTGTATAAATTGAAGTGAGCAAAAGGCCTAGATTTGAACCTTTGCTCTAATACCACATGTAGTAACCCACCAAAAATTAACTCAACAAATTTGACCATTCCTTTTGTTTTTGTTTAATTTAATCATTTGTGTTTGATTCAATCGCATACTTTGGGCATCCATCCATTTGGATTAGGCATTCATCCATCTGGGATGAGCATCTAACCATACGGGTTAGGCATCTATCCATACGGGACATAAGATTTCATCCATCCAATACGGGATAGGCATCTACCCTTACGGGGTAGGCATCTATCCAATCGGGACCATTCGGGTCCTGAGACACTCACTAAGTACTACACTCTTCTAACATAAGTGCACTGAGGTCGCCGTCCTTAGGAGTAATTAAATAACATAATACAAGCTTGAATTCTGCCTCAAAATTTGGCTTAAAGCCTCGAGAAGTCAAGCGAATCCACATGGGATTCCTTCCGAGTATGCATTGAATTAATTTTTTTTCATTTTAATTATCTTTCAAATTAGGATTCTTACTCAATCCTCCTTCTTACCAAGCCTAAACCCCACCCACAAATGCCTGAATACTAGGGACAACTTCATCCCAAGACTGCCTACATACCCATTTTGGCATGGGATCAAGGTGTAAAGTATGTAGTTCTATTTTCTATTCTATGGTTTGATGTAAACTGATTAGTGGGTACACAACCCTTTCTAGGGTCAATGTCCCAGACTGTTTCTCTACGGTTGCTTCCCATGGTGGTAGCACTTAAACAAAGTCTCAAGATGGCCTATTGTTTGTGGCCTAAAACAACTACATCCTAACACGTATCATAAGCATCACCCTTGACCAAATTGTCAATCACCAATATCTCTTCAAGATTAAATCAATTTCATAAAAGCATTTTACTTAATCAACCCTAAAGGGGGTTTACTATGTTTTAACTCAATGGATGTAAAATCATTTAAGGATTATCTTGTTAGATTACTAATCCAAGAGGGATTACCCGTCCCTTAGATTTTAACTTCCAAGTGTCCCTTATTACTCCTCGAAGATTTATAGGGACGATGCCACAGACGTCGTTGATGCAACTTTATTAGGCGTTAAGTGCAGTAGTTCAACACAATGGCATTACCCATAAGCATGACCCAGAGGCATTGTATATACTGAATGCTGCTAGGTTTTTGTTTTCCATCTTACATTGTTTAGTTTTCTAACTAAGAAGCTATGAAATCATCATGCTTGAAATTAATCATGAAATGAATGTATAGAATTAGATATTGTGATGTTTAACTACTTCCATGGCAACCAAGTACCATTTGATAAAAAGAAATACCATTCTTCTATAACTAAACAAATTAATATATAATGGTATGATAACAACAATTATGAAAAAAACATGTAACTTGCATGAAGATAATGGAAATGTAACTTGCTCATCAATGAATGCAATTTAATATATAAGCAATACACATGATGCAAAAATAGTGTCATTTACATACAAAATTAAGCAATGTTTACTTCTATCGTGAGAACATTTAATTATAGAGTTACTAGTTCCAAATGAGCAATTAGTTTATACTTTTGGAAATTTTGGATCGAATCATAATAATAAGATTTATTTGTTTTTAAGTGAGCCTAAAATCATCAATCAAGTAATCCAATAAATCCTCAAAGGGATTGAGACAAAAATTTTAAATTTCAAATCTTTTACACAATAACCCTAATTTTATTAACTTAAATTTTAACTAAAGCAATTATTAGCAATTACTTAAAATTTAACCCAAAGTAGTTACTAAAATTCCAAATTGCAATTTAAAAGGAATAAATTAAAAAAAACTAACTATAAAAATAAAATGAGTGAATTGTTTGTTTTAATAGTAAATTAGGTTGGGTGGGGACCACAGGTCTCGTCACCCCTACGGTCCTGCATGCGTAGGCCCGCAGGGTTGAGGGGACACCGCAGGCCCCTCCACTCCCCTACGGCCACTGCCATGACAATGACCGCAAGGGTAGGGGAGGGTACCACTGCCCCCCGGTAGTTACAATAACTACCGCCCCTGCATGCCATTCATTATTTATTCGAAATAATTATCGAATACCATGTCGTTGCTAATTTATATTCGCCTTGCAACATTTAATAAATTTTAACGTTTGAAATAAATTATATATATACATGAGGATTACATTTCTAGATTATTAAATTACATAAAAGAAGAATATATAACAAGTATGTGTATATATAAAAAGAAAACATTAATGTAAGAGTGAGAATAACAATTTAATCCCAGGGACAAAACTATAATAGAGAAATTATTTGCTCCAGCGATGCACAGATTATCAAAGAAATAGGAAGATGTTTATATTGAGAAATACAAAGCTCACACAGAGGGATTTATATTCTATTTCTCAACTATTATTCAGAGAGGGGGATTTATTTCTTCATTCACAGAGAGATTTATTTCTACACTCACAGAGAGATTTATTTCTTCACACAAAGACATTTATTTATTCATTCACAGAGAGAGAGATTTATTTATTCATTCACAGAGAGATTTATTTATTTATTCATAGAGAGAGAGATTAATTTATTCATTCACAGAGAGATTTATTTATTCATTCACAAAGAGAGAGATTTATTTATTCATTCACAAAGAGAGATTTATTCATTCACAGAGAGAGAGATTTATTTATTCAGTCGCAGAGAGATTTATTTATTCATTCACATAGAGAGAGATTTATTTATTTATTTATATATTCAATATCATCTCTAGTTTTCAAGAGAAAATAGAAAAGCAAAAAATCTGATTTTCTACCTTTTAAATAGATCAAATAAAATATGCAAGAGAAATCTACATTTGTATCTAAAAAGAGAAAGAATTATATCACTGCATTTCTTTAAGGAAACAAAATAGATTTTCTTCCTATCTAGCAATTATGAAATGATTTCTTCCAGAAAACTATATTCAACGAAAGAATCTAGAAACTATATATTTTTTTTGATAATACAAATTCCTCATATGACAAAAGGAGAGAACCTGGTTTACTGAAGCTTGATGTTGAATCCTCTAGCTATCCTTTTGATCCTTCCTTGCAACTTGAGAGAAATCCTTCAAACAACAACTTAAAAATCCTGCAATGAAAATGAGACTACCAAAGAAGATCCTACTACTAAAACTTGGGAAATTTTCCTTCAAAACAAAATCAACTCCCTTCTTTGAAAGTTGCATACAATTTTATAAGATAAATCCCTCAATTCCACTATCTAGAGAATTTAATTAAAAAAAGAGATTCTTTTCCAATATTGGACTCGTGCAAATTGATTAAACTTACTGGGGGAGTTACATGCAAGGTGGTGGAAATTCCTCTAGAAGCTTCTTATTCTTCTGACAACATGTGCCATAATTGGGAGTGGAAAATAAATAAATAAAAATAATGCCTTTTGAATTATATTCTCCAAGTGTGTGTTTGTGTGTGTTCGTTTTATTTTTTTATAACATTTATTCAATCATTTTAAGTAGTTTAACCAAAAACATAATAGAATTGTATTTAAATCAAAAAGTGATAAAGGAGGGTTGTGACAGGATAGATACTTATACTTTCATCATATTCTTAGCACTTATTTTGTTTCTTCGAAATCATGAAAATTTTGTTATGTTATGGTCTGCATTTGTTTTTTATAAAAAAAGAATTATAGCATAATTTTTATGCTTTCTAATTGTTCATGAGATTTTCCCCTCGGTTTTATGTTTTTTCCTTTTTGAAATTGCCTCATACTAAATAAAAAATTAGTTAATTTAAAAATTTAAATTGTTTCTTATATTTTTTTACTTATTTCTTTGCCAAAGAGATTATGCATAAAGTGTAGAATAGGCGGGGAATGTGGCATGTTTGGAAGGTTTCAAGACTTCGTCATATTATATGTGTGTTTGCAAGTGGTCATTGTGTAGATGTTGGGTGGGGTAAAAGAAGAGCAATTGAATATTTTGCATAATTATTGTGGCTTTTATTTTGTTTTCTCACATTGTTGGTAACTAGTTCATTTAGATATTATTCCTCCATCTAATAGCTTGAAAATGAACTCACCATGCATTGTACAAACAAATGTTCCAAATTTTCTTTTCCTTTCACAACTGTTGGACTCCACATTTGGTATTAGTATATGGGCTTGAAGCATATATTTAATTCTGAAATCTGTTGCCTTAAACCAACTCCAATATTTGTGTGATTCTCTATTTTGGCTACTTTAATCATGGGTCTAGTTTTGTAACATGGAGTTCTCCAAATTGAATGGCTAATAAATAAAATTGAGGATACTTTGATGTATGATGTTTTATAGCTCATATGATTTTTAAAGCTTCACTCCCTTCTTGTTATTCTATGCAGATCTTCCATTCTCCTTTTCTCCATAGAAAATTCACTACACCCAAATTTTATAGCATGGATATTTTTCATTTGCATTAGTCAATCTTGTAGAATCAAGGTCTGCATTATATAATTTATGACCTTTCCCCAATTTATTCCTCAGAAACAAAGGCCCATAACACCCTTTGGAAACTTGTGAATATATTTCATTTCCCTTTTTCTATAGGCATTCCTTACTAGGCCTTTTAATTGAAATTTATAAACCCTTTCCAAATGATATTGGTTGTGTAGGTAACTTAATGATCATGACCTCTATTGAAGAAGAAGTCTTTTTAAAGTTAGTATCGTATGATCCAACAAATTTTGTAGCTTTTAGAGGGGGAGAATTCTCCTTTTGTATTGCATATTTTTTCCTATTGTTTTTAGTTCTAGTTGTCTTTGGGGTTATATTCTTGGGGGAAATTATTATGCTAGATACACCTACACCACAAAACTAAAATTGGTTAGTCCCCCCAAAAATTGAAAAATAAAGATTCATGGGCCATTACCTAGATTTAAAACAAAAAAAAATAGCACTAGACAAAAACATTATTACATGAATTGAAACAAGGTGAACACTCTCTAATATGTACTCACCTATTGAATAGCCTATCCATTGAATAGATTCCTCCAAAATCATGTATATGTATTAGACACAATTGGAATAGATTTTTAGGTAATCTCCCTCTAATAGTTACACATGTTTTCTTAGATACATGTGATTTAGTTGAGCATCATATGTCAACTTTCTATTGTGTCTTATGTTGACTTACTTCTTCCACAATTAGAACAATTGAACGTAAGTTGCATTTTTCTATATCTTTCTATTTATTTTTTAAATTTAAATAAATGAATGAATTTAAATTTGAATCATTTTTTTTTTAAATCTTGTCACATGATTTTTTCATGATGATTTGGCCATTGTAATACCTTTCATTTTACGTTCTAGGAAAAATATTATGTGTCAAAATAAATTTAATTTATGATAATGTAGGAGATTTTACTTTATGATAACTGAGGAGATGTGTATATTTTATTAAAAATGTAGAGTGAATACAAGTCTAAAGGTGCATATTTTAATAAAATTGCATAGGGAATACAAATCTAAAGGTGTGGATTAAAATTATGAAAATTAGAAGGAAAACACAAGGATCAACATTGGAAATTGAAGAAGTTCTTGGTAGGGTAAAAATTTTGGACAAATATAAATTCAAAGTTGTAGATTTAAAAACAAAGAAATAGGTGTAGATGTGATTGGACAGAGTGGTAAAACCTACATAGAATTTTAAATGAATGAGGCAAATTAAGAGAGAGATTTTAAATTGCAAAAAATAGAGGTTGATAGAGAAAAGTAGAGGTTGTCCATAAAAAGAAAAATAGAGTGCACAAAGAAAAAATAAATGGGGCAAAGTAAAAGAGTAAATTGCAAAAAATAGGAAAAGGATGCAAGTGATTGCAATAAAATATTGAATTAAAAAAAGAAGGGAGATAGATAATAGTAGAGGGTATGCCTAAGAAGAAAAACATGTTGCCCAAAGAGAAAGAAAAGAATTAAAAAATTTACAAATACAAGATAGGCATTATTCATTTTTTTGAAAAGCATTAAAAATCCATGTCATTTCATTATTCATATCACATATGATATCTTATATAGATTTTTTTTTTTTTTAAATCAAATCTTAAATTTACTAAGTATGTTTCTAAACTGACATATAGATTAATTTTTTTGTAAAATTAAATCTTAAATTTAGTAAGTATGTTTCTAAACTGACATCCAAAATTCTTTTTCATAATTAAAAAAGAAAGTATCCTAAATTTTTTAATCAACATATTTAAAAAATTAGAAAGAAAAATCCTATAATTTCGATTATTACAAGTTTATAAATTGATATTTAAGGCAATCTAAAAAAAATTATTATAAAAATAAATTCACAAAAAAATGTTAAAAATTCATTAAAAAAATAGTATAAAATTAGAAACAATTCTTAATCCTAACATTTCAAAATTTTCTAAATAAATTTATATTTTTTATAATAAATATTCTTAAATAATATATCAATATTATATATTAAAATAGTATATAATATATATTACCTATTATGATTTTTATATAGACGGTCAAATTGGAGGCTTGGTTGCAAGTTTGTATATATATCTATAAAATGATATAAAGCTACTGCATCTCATTGAGAGTCACTTATAGCTAGTCTTAACCAGATATTAGACATGGATGATCTATTATAATAAAATCACAATCACAATCACAATCACAATCACAATCACAAATAAGATTAAAGCAACAAAATTTATTCAGCTATAGCTAGTTTGATTTAGCAGTAAGATAGCTCATACTGGTGTCCCTAGAACACATATATATTCATTTACATTGTAGTTGAACAAATTTGTTTAGATTATAATTTGAACAACTTTGTGTGATTGTGTGTGAAAGCATGTTTATTTTAATGGGAAGAAATAGCTTTTTGAAAATAGAAAGTTGTATTTTTATTGTAGTTTCAAATGTCTCTTTCATTCATACTTTGATTCAAAATAGAAATTGATATTTTACAAAGACTTGACCATTCCAAACATTCTTAAATCAACAGTGATAAAATAATTACATTTTAATATTATAAATTTGATAATTAATATTGTTTACATTTAATATAATGTTTTAAATTTTTTATTATTAAATTAAAATAGATTAATTTATTTTATTTTATTTTATGATTAACATTCAATTTGATTTAGTGTTATGCTTAACCAAAATAAAATACAAGTATATAATTTGACATTACTATTTTATATATTATTTTATTTTAATGTTATTATATGCTTTTTATTTAATTATAATGTTTTGTTTTATTTTAACTTATTTTAGAGTCAACATTAAATTTGGTTTAGTTTTATGTTCACATTTCAATTTGATTTGAAGTTGGGAGTTTTTTGTTGTCCATTAAAATAATTTCATATTCTAAAATCTAAATTTAAAAGCAATCTTTTATTTTATATTTTATATTTTTTATACAAATAAATAATATTTAATTTCACAAAAATTTAAGAAAGAAAAAAAAACCATTCTTAAACAAAATTTAACAAATATATTCTTCAATTTATTTATCTAAATATTAAGAAAAATTAATGCATCTAATAACATTCTTGATTTTTTAGAAGTTCCTACCATGCAATGCATAGAGACCTCAACTACCATTATAAAAACATGTATAAAAAAAATTACATCATCTTTTTCTTGTATTCTAATTATATTCAGTGAAACTCCAAAACCTGCAATCAATAATATAAACTGCCAACGTTGTAATACCTGTTCCTTGCATTGCTTGCTTTATTACTATTTTTGATTTCCTTTAGAGAATGAGAGTTTTGTATAAAATAACGTTATCAAGTTACAACAAACTAGTAACAGAATTATCGACTTTATTGTCCATCTCATAAATGCAGATGTCATAGTATGTTAAAAAATCACAATAGATGGAAATAATGAATATTTTCATTGGTAATCATACTTGGTATAATTACTCCTTAGATTTCATGCATAGCTTCTAAGTTTTTACAATGTTATTCTAGATACTATTTGATCATCTGGATTTTTTTGTTTTTTTGGTGTGTGTGAAGTTTCTCTACGTTCTCTCCTGATATAGGATATATTTCATTTACTTTAATGAAAGAATGAAAGAGATGGTAATTGAAACTAAAGATCAGTCAATGTATACAAAAATGATAATTCAAAATTTATATTAAATAGATTCAAGTATTATTTTTAATGTATTGGCTTCATAAATCTATTATTTTCTCTTACAAAATAACTTATCAGAATGAACTTCTCAACTAACCCAACTACAAATTAACTAGATTATTCAAGGTAAACCATATTTCCTCACAACCCCACTAAAGGCAATTGACTTGAATCTATAACTCTTCATCAACATCATCTTAAACTTTGTCATCTAGGCAAATGTCTTGAATCTCCAACTCTTCATCAACATCAACCTAGACTTTGTGGTCTTGGCATATAATCTTATATCAAACACTCCAATAGGATCAACACAAACTTTTCATATCTAGGTAAATACTCTGAACATCCAACACACATCTATCAATAAATTATTTTATGGATTCAACTATCCATAGACCAAGAGCTCACCAATTTTATGTATTCAACAATTTAAAAATCAATATTTCACCAAGTTTGTAGATTCAACTATCCACAAACTAACAAACCACTACATGCCCCCTCTTGCTCTTTAAAGGACTAGAGATGAAAATATGTTTCTCATACAATGAATCTTCCTTGAACAAGAAGCTAGCTCGAGATGATAAATGTCCTCCAACCTCAATTTCATCCAACCTCCAATAGTACCCAAGTAATCTCTATCCATAAAAAAATTGTATGTGAATCTTAGAGAACATTGAAAGTGATCATCATAAAATTGAGCATCGCTAGATGTCAAATTCAACCAAAGAAATAAATGCTCTTTGGATTAAAATGACTTATGAAGTTTTATGAATCCAAATCATAAACAATAAAGGGGTATATAAGTTTAATGTGGTGATGCTAGAGTAAGTATGAGCATTGTGGAATCAATGTAGTTAGGGGAATGAGAACCCTTGTTCTACTTTAAATTTTAAATTTAATTTTGAAGGGAGTTTTAAAGGAATTTAATTTATCAATTTAATTGGTTTTTCAGTAAAACTAGACCCATAGGGTAAGTACCTAGGGGATGGAACTAATTGACTTCAAGGGTACCAAAATGTTCATTTTTGCAAGAAGCCGCAAGCATTAAAAAAAATTATGGCAATGGAACAATAATTCCTTCAAAAACAACTTTGAAAAGAAGCATAGGGTAGAAGAGGAAATGGGAGAACTTAGTGAATACATCATTCAAAATGGTATGTCTCAAAGATTACTCAAAAGAGAAAATTCTTTTGGCAAAATACAAAGAAATATTGGGAAGAGAAGAATCCTACTAGAAATCAAAATGGAAAGATGATTGGCTAAGGAATGGGGACCAAAATACCTTGTTATAAGTATGGTTGTTGTTGCACCAAAAGATTAGCCTATTAATGTCTGATACAACCACTAAACGTATCCACAAGAGATGGCTAAGCCATGTCACAAACCCGAGCCCTATGCGGCACAATACAAGGAAACCAAGGGCACACACCTTGCAAAAACCCCCCCATTGCAAGCAAAGGTGTTTGAACCTGTAACCTAGACTCTGATACCACTTATTAGAAGTACAGTTGCCAATGTACCAAGATATTGACCTATTAAAGCTTGATACAACCAATAGACATATGGAATCCACACGAGACGGTTAAGCCATGTCACAAACCCGAGCGTTGTGCTGCACAACACAAGGAGACCAAGGGTACACACCTTGAAACATACTAGATTCTTTTGCAACTCAATGAAATTTAGGACAAAGACAACGTCATCACAAGCATGGATGAAATGTAAAATGAAGGTGTAAATTTTTTAAGAGAACTATTGGTTGCAGAAAACAAAGAGGACAAAATTATGTATGACTTTTCAATGACATCCCAAATCTAGTGTCATATGTAGTATTTGAATTCAACGTCCATGATGGAAGAAGAAAAATTACCACATTCTAATTAGGGGCAAACTTTTTTTTGATGAATAGCCATTTCTATTGATATTTAAATAAAAGTATAGTATTCACAAAAATAGTAGGGTGATACAAAATCAGCCCTCGGGAGTCATATGAGCAACAATTGAAAATTGCAATAAACATAAAAAAAATGCACGCAGTGCCCAAAAATAGAAAACAAAATTCTAGGTGGTTGAGGAAGTGGAAACATGAGGTGAAGGGGGATCACAATCATCCTTGGGACCCCATACATCAGTGGGGTCAAGGTTTTGGTCTAGGAGGGACCACCCTTCTTTAGTAGCCATCCCTTCATTCTCCTTCTCCTTCCCCGTCAAGGAGATAGCTAAGGCAAGTTGCATGAACACTTTGGAAGAGCTGGGACATGTATTATCACCATCAATAGCTGGCTAGCTATAACCATGACCAACAAAAAAGTTAGCACCCCCCATGGACCACCTAGAGGTGAAGCTTCCATGTGGTGAAGAGGTTGGATGGCACTGAATGAGGTCTCCGCTACCACTGGATTAATATTGAGGAATATAGGCTTGCAAAAGGTGTGAAGGATGAGTAGAGGAGTTGTGGTTGCACCGCTAGCCATGGGGAGAAGAGCAGTCACAAGAGGCAAAAGGTTTTGAAGGAAACTATGCAACTGTACAAGGAATGTTTGCCCAATTATCTAAAAGCACTTGCAAGTGGCCACCTTGAGTGCAACCTTACTATCTTGCACTTGAATCAGAAGCATCACATTATTACAAATAGAATCTTTACTAAAACTAAAAACATGAATATCAGTACAGATGGGACATAATAAAATAGAATTTCTATCCTTCCATAATGTGAAGAGGATTTCCACCCTTAAAGCATGTCAAATCTATGTGAACTTGAAGAGAATTCAAATAGAGTTCCGTAGAAGATCCATATGCCAAGAGAAGGGTTCAATTAATGATATCAAATTTTCACAATGCATAGCTTGTCATCTCACACTTTCTGGATTAGACTATGCAGTAGTAATTTGCATAAACATTTTATATGACACTCCATGATCCATCATCAGAATACTAGAGAGCTAATCTAGAAAGTAGTATGATCAAGATATCTCTCTAGTATCTTGATGATGGATCATGAGTGTGATCTGAAATTTTGATGCAAAAACCTACTATATAGTCTAATCATGAATTCAATTCCACAAATGTTGATCTCAATGGTAGAACTATAAAATATGGGTGAAATTTTTTGGCTATCTACGAAATGGGCAATGAGGATGAGGATCTCACAAGTGACACACCCAAGAACCCTATGACAAGCCTTGTAAAAGAATACACCAAGTAAAATAAGTCAGCTTAGGGTCAACAATGAAAAACTATATAGTTTGAAATATATAACACCATATGTGTTGCGGTGACTATAAATGCTATTGTAGACTCAAAGCTAGGACCATAGGTGAATAAGGCACAAGCCAATAGTAACTCAACTTGGGCTTGTAATTGTAAAAGGGTGTGTTGCAAAACTAATGTCGATCTTCCCACCTAGGTTCAATAGATCAAATGCCCAACTTGTGTAGCATATTCAAAAGAAAAATAAAAAATATAAGGTCAAATGTCTTTCAATCTAGCTAGGAAAGATTAAAATGAACTTGCATGTCCTCCCAAGAACAAAGCTACATAGTAGCTCAGAAGCAAAAATCTCTAGGGGTGCAAAAGTCACACTTGTGAAAGCGTAGAGAACTAACCCTAGGAATGTTGGCTAAGGGAAGCCCTTGAATATGGAAAAGGGATGACCACAAAATATTATGTTGATTGAAAGTGACAATTCATAAAGTCGGCAAGATCCAGTAAATTCAAGATTTGATGACTTCCCAATCACGCCAAATGGTTTTGACAAGAAAATTTCCTTGAATGTAAAATACATTTTTCATGATAAGAAGGATTTGAAATTCAATCCCCTTCTATGGAGGCCTACAAGTTGAATATCCAACAAAAATGTAATGAGTCAGAAGAATTTTCCAGGCCTCATCGGCAATGATGCACAGGATGACTCATTTAGCATATAAATAAAGACCTTTTATTCTGGGTAGAAATAAGACCATGCCCTCTAGACTCCCTAAGGAGACAACAATACTCCCAAGTGACTCCATAAAAACCATGTTGGTAATCTATTGAAGCCCACAAAAAATCTTGAAGAAGATTCTCAAGTTTAGTATAAGATGCTTTCGAGGGGGCCCAATAGGAAGAATAGTAAACATGGGTAGTAGCAAGAACCTTTGAACAAATATGGAATTTACCAACCAACTAGAGTAGCTTAGGAATCTAGTAAGAAAATGTTTTTTTAGTTCTAGTGATAACTGCATTCCAAAAATCCACAAAACCCTAGAAGGAAAAGGGAATCCCCAAAAATGAAATATTTCTCCATGCTAAATCCATTTCCACCCATATTGAAGAATCCAAGGAGTGTCATGAAGGAAATATTGTCTATAGAACTGGGTTTTGTGCAACTAAAGCATCAACCTATAGCTACAAAAAGTATCAAGACATTGAAGAGCTTCATGAATATTATATTCGTCCTTAATAAGGGTGAGGAAGGAATCATGTACAAAATAGCCATTAACAAGCTGAGAAGGTGACTCGAGCAAGGTAATGTCCCTGACACACCAGATAGAGATGGAAACTATAAGAAGGTAACCAAAACCTTTAGCAGCTAACATATACAAAGAGAGAGATAATGGGCAACCTTAGCAGATGGAGAAAACAGTCCAAAATCTGAAGGTTGATGGCCATTGATAGTGATACAAATTGTGCCATCTCCAAAAATAATTTGCATAGATTAAATGAACCGAGGACCAAAACCTAAAGCCCAAGGCATAGAAAGAATGAAAGGTCATTCAATATAGTAATAGGATTTAGCAAATTATATCTTGACAAAAATGAAATTCTGTTTGGAACATTGAGCCCACTCCATACCTTCCCAAATATCAATAATATTATCCAGAACAATTTAAACTTGACGAAGTCTCTCTACTAAGGGTGGAGAATTTCAGGACAAGATGGCAAATCTTGAGAGCCAACACTTTGGCAATGATCTTGTAGAAGACATTGAGTAATGTGATTAGTCACCAATTGCAAATATCGTTAGGGTCCCTTTCCTTATGGATCAAATTAATATTTCATTTGTTAATAAGTTGACCAAGATATTGAGAATGCAAGTCTTCTAGATAAAATTTATGCAGGTTTGAGCAAACACAAGGACAAAGGGCTTTATAAAATTTATAGGGTAATCCATCATAACCAGGGGCATTGTCATCAGCCATCGAGAAAGAAACCTCCTTGAGATCTTCAAGGGTTAGGTTTTCATCATAAAAAACCTTTGGAGACTATGAGAGCCATAGGGCACAACAAAAAGACATTCCCTCAAGGCCCTATCACATTCAAGATAATTTCCTTTAGTAGAAAACACCTTCTCATAATGTCTAACTAAAGCTTTAAGGCTATTGGATAGCTCAAAGAGCACTATTTGGTCATATTTAATGTGCTTAATACTAGGTGAGGAATGACATGCTCTGAGAGCCAATAAAAGTTATTTGGATGCATGATCTCCCGCTTTAAGCAAGTGAATCCTAGCTTTGATCTAGGAACCATGGGTGACATGATTGTTGGCAATTTGTTTCTAGTGATTGAGTTGAGCAACTCAAACCTACAATGAAGGGTAGAAAGGGTTGGCAACAAGATCTCATGTGGGAGCTAGATGTAGGAAAACTTATAATGGCTGGGGTTTTCATGGACGTTGACCCCCTGACTCAAATTGCAAGCAATTATAACCCCGTTGCCAAGGTTATAAGGAGTGTAAATGGAGGGGCTTTGATTAAAATTAATGATGATGAATTCAGAAAGGTTTTTAGACTCGGTGAGGTCTCAAACTATTTGGAGCCTATCAATTTCAAAATGCTTGCTAAAGTTTATGAAACATTGAGGGATCATCTCAGAAGTGGTCCATTACAAGACTTATTTGCAAAGTTAGGAGGACTTATAGTGGTGGGTCTGAGCACAATGGATCCCTTCTCCTTGAACTTCTTTACCCTAAGAGGTAAGGGAATGTAGTGGTCTCTATGTTAGATTCTTGAAGAGGATGCAGAGACAAACATGCCTACCCATTATATGCTTATGATGGCACAAATTCTAAACCCTTTCCTGGCTGTGACTTTTGATTTCACTCCTTACCTTACTGATGTCATTCATGAGGGCTTAATAGGGATAAAGAATGCTAAGGTAGACAAACCTTTTGCATGGTATTCTCTCCTCATGCATATGTTCTTGTTCAAGGGTGCTGATTATTTTGCCAATGAGATGGAACTGATGAAAGTGAAGGATGGAGAGGAAATTCTGGTACAGTTATGAAGCACTATTTTGTCTTGGGGTAGAGAGGATGCTAGTTACCTTAAATTTGATAGATGTTTTTCATCTAGACTCAAAATCCTTTTGTGTCTACAAAACCCCAGGATTCCTAAAGCTCTCCTTGAATTACTCAGGCCCAAAGAGTTAGCTGAAGACCTTAAAATTGTACACAACTAGGGTGACATTTACTTGTACCCAGTCTCTACTATTTTTAGAGTTTATGGTTTTAGAGATGCTCCCTATCTTCTCCCTTACCAGCTCCCTTTAAAGATTGGAATTGTAAAAGTTTTGAGACAAATAGGAGGTCTGCAGGAGGCATAATTGACAAATAAAGGGAGGAGAACTATTTTCCCAACTATCACCCTAGCATATCAGTTTGTAATTACCAAGGGTGGGTGGGTCCATTTTGATAGATTTATTCAACCATATAAGTTGTCTACTACAGTGGTAAGGTTTGTTGACCCAGAGGGTTTTCTCAACGACATGTTTAGGAAGAAAGTCTGATGTGCAGGTAAGGCCCATCAGATCCATTTTCCTGAAGATTTGATCAAAAATGAGTTCAATTTAGATGAACAGGAACTAAGAAAGGAAAAGTGGATATCTTTTAAGAAAGCTTTGGACTTCATTCACCAATTTGATAGTAGCTATGATCCCTTGGCCAGTTTTACTCCTTTTGAGGAAAAGGTCACGTTTTTTATTCTTTATTTTGAAGATTTAATGCAAACCTTGAAGGAGAAGAGGGAGGCTATATTAAGGAATGATCCTGAAAAGGCTAAACTTATTCTAGCTAAGTCTTCCTATGCCAAGACAGTGCTTCCAAGTGATTATGTGATGCATAGGAGACCAACATATAATATGCTAATGCCAACAAGAGATGAGCCCTCCTCTTCAAAAGGAAAAGGACCATCAGTAAATGTTTTGGAGATCCAAGACTTTCCTAAAGGGCAAAGGGTAGGAAAAGTGGTGCAAGCAAGTGAGCCATTAATTCTCCATCCCAATCCCCAATACATGTGGGAGATGAGCATGCAGTGGCAGAACAATTGTTGCAATTAGGAAGTCTTGGGGAGATTGCTTGCACTTATGAAGAAATGCAAGAAGGAATGCCGGAAGAACCAACAAGTCCCAAAATGGACTTGACTGTGGAGGAATTTGTGGGAAAAGAATTGGACCCTATCATCAAACAGGTCAGTGAGGAATTTTTGGCTGATAATAATTTTGTTAAAATAGGATCTTTTATACAATTAGTTTGGAGGAAAAACATACATAATTTCAAAGAAAGATGCAAAAAGAGAAAGATTTAACATCCTCATAAAGGGACATCTATAGTTGAAGAAGATGTCAAAAGGAAAATGATGACAAAATTTGAGGCCATTAGCCCTGAGCAGGGGAGGGAAATGATAGAAAAAGGTGGGGTATTGATTCTCCCTGAGTGGGACATAGCTAATGCATTAATCCTTGATGCTGTCAGAAAAGAAACAAAGCCCTTAGAGGGAGTGACTTTTAGCAAGGATCATGTTGCTTTGGTCATGTGGTCTTTGAGAAGAGAAGAAAGAAAGAAGAGAAAAGGCTCCTCAGAATCTAGTTACTCAGGGGGTATGATTATAAAAAGAGTAAAAGACACAGGGTTGGTGGAGGCTTCTAGTATAACTCTGGAGTCTACAAAATTTAGTGTGGCTGTAGTCGAAAGAGAGACCAAGGAAAAGGCTAATCTCCAGGTAAAATTGGAGATGATCTTTAAGGCTTATAATGAAGCCAAAATTGAAATAGCACAAAATGATAGTACAATTGCTAAATTGAGGAGTTAGAGAGTATGGCAACATCAGGAAGGTGAATCTTCTAATTTGATGATTGCCTCCTCGCCAAACAAACCTCCAACTACCATTCCAATCATTGAGTTTCCCCCTTCCCCTATGACTCCTAGTTTCCAGTCTACTGAAAATATCCAAGATGAAATGTAAAAATTGAAGTAGGCTCAGGCTATGTTTGTGACTAAATATGAGGAGAAGGTCAGAGGCACAATTTTGAAGTTTGCTGACACAATAGGGGCTTCTATTGTGTATATATATATGAAGAGAGTTTTGAGCATGTTGACTTCTTTAAATGAGGATAAGGTTGTTCTAGAGCCAATTTTAAATAAATGGATGGCTAGAAGCAGATTTGGAACTTATGTGCTCATCCCATGAAGAGGCAGATGTTGATGCCACTATTAAATCCACCTCTGAGTTGGTAAGAGGTATGTCTAGGTTGGCAGAGAGAAGAGCTGGTTTAGAAAGAAAAGTGAACCTATATAGGAAAGAGTATACTAACCAGAAGTTTGAATTATTTCCTGGAGGTTTTGTTAGCACAAGCAAGTTAAAAGATGAAGAGGTATGGCTTGGTGAGTTAGTCCATAAATTTTCACAACGGATAAATGATGTTATCAATTTAGATGATACATCTTTATTCATTTGAACAATTGAAGAAATTGAAAGGATGAAGTCACATTATGGGTTTTTGGAGACAGAAGTTAAGCAGTTAAGGAACACTTGGAAAAGATTAAATAAGTTGAAGAAGAAAATTGTTAGTTACTCTTGGCCTAGTGATGATGTGTTTAAAGAATGGAAAGACAAATATATGATGCAAGAAGTGGAGGCTCAAGAATAGTCAATTGATGTTGCAACATTGTAACAAAACTCAAGGAAGTTGGAAGTGGTTAGCTCTTGTAACAAATTGTTTTAGGCTAATCGGATTTTTGAGGAATTGAGGACACCTGGCACTCAACCTGTGAATATTGAGAAGTCTTTTGACCTATATCCAGCTGCTGAACTAATTGGTTTTCCTCCTGTTTCCTTTAGCAAGAATTGTAACCCTCTTTTGAGAGGGAATTATGGTTATAACATAATTTCCTAGTAAATTCCAAAGCTTGTTGCATCCATATTTCTATAAATGGATACCAGGACTATTTTCGAAATCATCACAACAATTGTGTAAGAAAACTCTGGCAAAATGTATTTAGGGTTTGTTTGGTTTCTGGAAAATCATTATTGAGTTGTGTAGAATTTGATGGAAAGTATTAATATACAAACCAAAACATTCAAGTCGTAATTCCTGTTGTCTTCATTGCTTTATTATTTGCCCAACTATGGTACAAAATCAGGGAGTAGCTAAAATTGAAGAAAAGGATGAATGGATCATTGATTCCGGATGTTCACATCATATGACTGGTGATTAAAGTAAATTCTCAACTTTTCAAGAATACAATGGAGGTCTAGTAAGATTTGGGGATGATAAAGCCCATTTGATCAGAGGAAAAGGAACTATATCTTTTGATGGTAAGCACAATACTGACAACGTTTAGGATAAGTGCACAAAGATGGTGGTCAAAAAGGGGGGTATAAGTGGACACTTTTTTTCTAAAATCAAGTGAATCGGAAGTTGGAGGCAAAATTTGAAAGTCATCCACTCAAGATATGAAGATAATCAAAGAACAAATATTGTAGTACTCTGAATGTAGTTTCCAAACTACTACACTTTTTTAAAATTGGATAAGATTAAGGGGGTCAAATCCTTCAGGCATGAAAAATAGACCCTTATTTTTTCAGAAAAAACATAACATAGTGTCTGATGTGTGCATCAGAAAAGTCATATTTAGATTTAGTACTTTGATAAATCCCTTGGCAGAAAGATAGTTAAGAGTGAGCACTAGAAGATTTGTATTTTTTTTAATTTTTTGTTGAGTATTTTTTTTTAAATTATTTTTTCGATCGAGCACATCCTGAAAATTAGGTACCTGTTCCTGCGCGAAGCATAAGTTGCGCTAAAAAAATAAAAAATGCAATTTTATTTTTTAAATTGTAAAGAATCAAGTTCACTACAATAATATATATTTTTTTAAAAATTTGGATAATTATATCAAAAGTTATTAAAAAAATGGTGCACCTATGTTTGTGAGAACTATGGAGATACGGGTAAAAGAAATTAAATATTAATATGTTATTGTTGTTGAACTTTAAAAAAAAATTATATGGTTAGAAAGCTCAGAAGATGGGTGAAAATATGGTAGAAATTTTAGAAATACCCACTTGATGATATGTAAACCTAATGATGACAAAGTTGAGAAACCAAGTTGATAAAATAAAACATGCCAAAAAGGAGGGAAATGGAGGGAAATCATACTTCCAAACCATAGCTTTGTCATCCAAGCCTATTTCCAAGCCTAAAAGACAAAAGCGCGTACGGGGTACCTATGGTATAAAAAGCGCGTATGAGGTACTTATGGTGTAAGAAGCACGTACGTTCTATCTTAACTATAAAAAGCACGTACGCACTAATTTTACTATAAAAAGCGCGTACGCGCTATTTGTAATATAAAAAGCGTGTACGTGGTATTTTTACTATAAATAGCACGTACGGGCTAAGTTTGTTTAAATTTTGCGAGTATGTATAATATGCTATTGTATATATATAATATGTGTATATACATATAATATATAATTTAAATATAATATAAAAAATAAATAATAAATAATATATATATGTATATATTAATATATAATATATTAAATATATATACACACATATGTGTGTTTGTATGTGTATTGTCTGCCTCTCTCCTCTCTTAAGCGCGTACAAGGTACCTCTCTCTCTCTCTCTCTCTCTCTCTCTCTCTCTCTCTCTCTCTCTCTCTCTCTCTCTCTCTCTCTCTCTCTCTCTCTCTCTCCCCCCTCTATCTTCCTCTCCCTCTCTCCCTCCCTCCATCCCCTCTCTTTTCCTCTCCCTCCAATATATCTTCTTTTTGTTCACATATATATAAGGTGATAAGAAGATTGACAAGGTGGTTGGTTTTCTTTTATTTTTAAAGAAGATAGGATATAAAGTAGAACGTTTGAAGAAAATGAACGTATTGGTTTTTTTGGATCATGTGGATGTATTGGTTAGATAATATTTATGGGTCGTATGGTGTACTAAGGGGTCATATGGTGTATTATGACCCCTTAGGTGTTGTTTTGGGTCATATTGTGTTCTATGATCCCTTAGGACACCATATGACCCCTTAGGACTCCATATGGTGTCGTTATGGGTCATATGGTGTCCTAAAGGGTCATATGGTATTCTATGACCCCTTAGGATACCATATGATCCCTTACATGTAATTAGAGGTCATATTATTTCCTAAGAGGTCATGTGGTATCCTATGACCCCTTAGGACACCATATGAGCCCTTAACACACGATACAACCCATAACAACACCATATGGTGTCCTAAGGGGTCATAGGATGCCATATGACCCCTCAGGACATCATACAACCCATAACAACACCATATGGTGTCCTAAAGGCTCATTTGGTGTTTTATGACCCCTTAGGACAATATTTGGTGTCATTATAGGTCCTATGGTGTACTAAGGGATCATATAGTGTCCTATGACCCCTTAGGATACCATATGACCCCTTAGATGTTGTTAGGGGTCGTATTGTGTTTTAAGGGTCATATGGTGTCATGTGACCCATTAGGACACCATATGGTATAGTTATGTGTCTTATGTTGTCGTATGACCCCTAGGACACCTTATGACAACTTAGGACACCATATGGTGTCATTAGGGGTCATATGGTGTCCTAAGGGGTCATATGGTCTGCTATAACCCCTTAAAACATTATTTGACTCCTTAGAACTCCATATGGTGACATTATGGGTCGTATGGTGTTCTAAGTGGTCATATAGTGTTTTATAACCCCTTAGGACACCATTTGGTGTCATTATGGGTTGTATGGTGTGCTAAGGGGTCATATGGTGTCTTATGACCCCTTAGGACTTCATATGACCTCTTACGTGTTGTTATGGGTGATATGGTGTCCTAACAGGTCATATGGTGTTTTATGATCCCTTAGGACACCATATTATCCCTTAGGACTCCATATGGTGTCTTTATGGGTCGTATGGTGTCTTAAAGGGTCATATGGTATTATATGACCTCTTAGGACACCATGTGATCTCTTAGGTGTCATTAGAGGTCATATGTTGTCCTCTGACCCCTTAGGATACCATATGACCCCTCAAGAGACCATACGACCCATAACATCATATGGTGTCCTAAGGGGTCATAGAATGCCATATGACCCCTCAAGATACCATATGACCCATAACAACACCATATGGTGCCCTAAAGGGTCATATGGTGTTCTATGACCCCTTAGGATACTCTTTGGCATCATTATAGGTCCTATAGTGTTCTAATGGATCATATAGTGTCATATGACCCCTTAGGATACCATAAGACCCCTTAGATGTTGTTAGGGATCGTATTGTATTCTAAGGGTCATATGGTGTCCTATGAGCCATTAGGACACCACATGTTATCGTTATGTGTCTTATGTTGTCTTATGACCCCTAGGACACATTATGACCACTTAGGGCACCATATGGTGTCATTAGGGGTCATGCGGTGTCCTAAGGGGTCATATGGTCTTCTACAACCCCTTAGGACACTATTTGACCCCTTAGGACTACATATGGTGTCATTATGGGTCGTATGGTGTCCTAAGAGGTCATATTGTGTTTTATGACCTCTTAGGACACCATTTGGTGTCATTAAGGGTTATATGGTGTTCTAAGGGGTCATATGGTGTCTTATAACCCCTTAGGACTCTATATGACCTCTTACATGTTGTTATGGGTCATATGGTGTTTTATGATCCCTTAGCACACAATATGATCCCTTATGACTCCATATGGTGGCATTATGGGTTGTATGGTGTCCTAAAGGGTCATATGATATTCTATGACCTCCTAGGACCTATGACCTCCTAGGACACCATATGATCCCTTAGGTGTCATTAGAGGTCATATTGTTTTGTAAGAGGTCATATGGTGTCCTATGACCCCTTAGGACACCATATGACCCCTTAAGACACCATACGACCCATAACGACTTCATATGGTGTCCTAAGGGGTCATAGGATGCCATATGACCCCTGGGACACCTTGTGACCACTTAGGACACCTTATGACCACTTAGGACACCATATGGTGTCATTAGGGGTCATATGGTGTCCTAAGGGGTCATATGGTCTCCTACAACCCCTTAGGACACTATTTGACCCCTTAGAACTCCATATGGTATCGTTATCGGTCGTATGGTGTCCTAAGAGGTCATATAGTGTTTTATTACCCCTTAGGACACCATTTGGTGTCATTATGGGTCGTATGATGTGCTAAGGGGTCATATGGTATCTTATGACCCCTTAAGACTCCATATGACCTCTTATGTGTCGTTATGGGTCATATGGTGTCCTATGACACCTTAGGACACATGCATGGATCCCTAGGGGAGGAGAGGAGAGGGAGGCAATGGGAGAGAGATACACCTTAGAGAGAGAGAGAGAGAGAGAGAGAGAGAGAGAGAGAGAGAGAGAGAGAGAGAGAGAGAGAGAGAGAGAGAGAGAGAGAGAGAGAGAGAGAGAGAGAGAGAGAGAGAGAGAGAGAGAGAGAGAAAGAGAGACCTAAGAGGTGAAGGGAGGAAAGGTGAGAGAGAGAGAGAGAGAGAGAGAGAGAGAGAGAAAGAGAGGGTGCAAGATAGAGAGCGTTTGAGTGAGAGGGAGGAAGGGATGGAAGAATATTACAAGAGACTAGAGAGAGAGAGGTGCGAAGAGAGGGAGAGAGTGAGAAAGAGAGGTAATGAGAAAGGGAGAGAGGAGAGGGAGAGAATGAGAGAGAGACACCTGAGAGAAGGAGAGAGTGAGATAGAGAGGGAGAGACTTTAGAGATAAAGAATGGGAGAGAGAGAGGGAGAGAGAGAGAGAGAGAGAGAGAGAGAGAGAGAGAGAGAGAGAAAGAGAGAGAGAGAGAGAGAGAGAGAGAGAGACACACACACACACCACACACACAGAGGGAGAGAGTGAAAAATAGAAAGGGAGGTGGGGAGGTAGGGAGAGAGTGGGAAAGAGATACACTTGACAGAGGAGGAGAGTGAGATAGAGAGATGGAGGCAAATAGGGAGAGAGACTTAATAGAGAAATAATGAGAGAGAGAGAGAGAGATATAAGGGTTGATAGTCAGAGATGTGATAGAGAGAAGGAGAGAGACTTGAGAGAAAGAGAGTTAGAGGGAAAGAAATACTTAACAAAGGAAGAGAAAGGGAGGGGGAGGGAGAGGGAGAGAATGAGAGAGAGAGAGACACTTAAGAGTGAGGGAGAGAGTGAGAGATTGAGATATTTGAGAGAGGGAGAGAAAGAGAGGGATATATGAAAGAGAGAAAGAGGGTGAGGGAGATGAGAAAGAGTTGAAGAGATACCCGAGAGGGGGAAGAAATTAGAGAGGGAGATGCCTAAGAGACAAAAAGGTACGGGTTAAGGAAGAGAGACGGGGAATGTAGGGAAGAGATGAGAGACATAGTGCTGATATGAGCATGCTGATTACTGAAATTTGACTATTTGAAATTTATAAGAATACTAAAAAAACTAGAATCTGCATTGTAACTCTTAGAGATCTAGAACCACTCTCAAACATCCTGACAATATATAAATAAAAAAAACTTAAAGTATAAAGTATAAGAAAGCTAAAAGAAAAAGAGAAATGTCACTTATACTTAAATGTTATATTTTATATATATATCCTACTGAAAAACCTAATGGAATGCTATGTGAATTGCATTTTATTGACAGACAGAACCGCATACGCAGTTTTAGTTTTTAAACCACGTACATGGTTGATATTCTTTAAACCGCATATGTGGTTAGTATGTTTTAAACCACCCACATGGTTTAGCTTTTGATAGGCTCAGAAAAATGAGCCTAAACTTGTATGGGGTTCTTTAAATTTGAAATACCCCATGCATGTTTTGGTGTTTTTCATGTTTTTTTTTCTGGGTGTGTCCACTTTTCTAACCACCATCTTTGTGCACTTACCCTTTATTATGTTGAAGGTTTGAAGCATAATCTTTTGAGTGTTAGTCAATTAGTTGAAAAAGGATTTCAGTTACAATTCAAGAATGGTAAATGTAAAATCATGAATAGAACTGGTTTGGAAATTGCAATTGGTAATCAGACTAGAGGTAATATCTTTCACTTGAATAACAATGAGAAAACATGCTTGATTTCACATATTGATGAAAGTTGGCTATGACATAAGAGACTTTCTCATGTGAATTTTGATTGCATTGTAAAGATCAGTACAACTAAGGTAGTAAGGGATTTACCTAAGATTGTAAAACCTCACAATCCGGTATGTAAGGAATGTCAACTTGGAAAGCAAGTTAGAACAACTTTCAAGAGTATTCCAAAGAAATCCAATAATGTTCTTGATTTAATTCATACTGACTTATGTGGTCCAACAAGAACTAGAAGTTTACAAGGAGATAGATATTTTATGCTAATCATTGATGATTATTCTAGAATGTGTTGGGTTACTTTTCTCAGGGAGAAATCAAAAGCCGTTGGGAAATTCAAACTATTCAAGGCAATGGTAGAGAATGAAACTTGTAAGAAAATAAAATGTTTAAGATCAGATCAAGGAGGTGAATTAACATCTAAGGAATTTAATACATTCTGTGAAGTGAATAAAATCAGAAGATAGTTATCAGCACCTCGGACACCCCAGCAGAATGGAGTTGGTGAAAGGAAGAACAAACCTATTTTGGATGTAGCTAGAAGCATGATATCAGAAGCAAACCTACCTCATGTGTATTGGAGAGAAGCAATGAATACAATGGTTTACACATTCAACAAAGTTCATATCAAAGGTGAAACCAGTAAGACCCCTCATGAACTATGGTTTGGTAATACCCCTACTCTTAAATATTTCAGAATATTTGGAAGCAAATGTTATATTAGGAGAGATGAGTATATTGGTAAATTTGATCCTAGAAGTGATGAAGGAATATTTCTTGGTTATTCATCTAAGAGAAAGGCATATAGATGTTTTAATAAAAGTGCAAAAAATCATTGAGAGCGCAAATGTGAAGATTGATGAACACTTTAGAAGAGATTCAAGGTCTATGGACTCTAAACTGGTAGTTGAGATAATCACAAATGAACCTATACAAAATGCACCGGTACAGAATGTTGATCCAATTACACTAGCATCATCAGAGAATTCCACAGTGACTGAAGAACAACAACAAGTGAATACACCTAGGTCTGTAAGATTGAATCACTCTAAAATTCAAATAATTAGGAATAAGTATCAAGGTGTAATGACGAGAGGAAGACTAACAAATCAAGAGGTATGATTAATTTCTCAAATTGAACCAACATCAGTTAATGAGGCATGTGAAGATAAAAATTGGATTAAGGCTGTGGAAGATGAATTGGAACAAATTGAAAAGAATAACACATGAACATTGGTTCCTCGACCTAAATACAAAAATGTAATTGGAACTAAATGGGTATTAAAAAATAAACTTAATGAAGATGGTAAGGTAATCAGAAACAAAACAAGATTAGTGTGTAAGGGGTATTCACAGAAAGAGGGAATTGATTACAATGAAACCTTTGCATCGGTAGCTAGAATTGAGGTAGTTAGACTATTCCTAGCATTTCCAACACAAAAGAACTATAAAGTATATCAAATGGATGTTAAATGTGCATTTCTGAATGGTGATCTTGAAGAGGAAGTTTACATTGAACAACCTGATGGATTTTCTTTGACAAATGACAAAGATATGGTTTGCAGGTTAAGGAAAGCTTTATATGGATTGAAGCAAGCTCCTAGAGCTTGGTATGCTAGATTGGACAAATATCTTTTGAAGCTTGGTTACACTAAAGGTAATGCTGACAACAACTTATATTTCAAAATAACTAATGATGACATCTTGGTTATTGAAGTTTTTGTTGATGACATAATTTTTGGAGGAGAAGATGGATTATGTAAAGACTTTTCTAATAAGATGCAGGAAGAATTTGAAATGTCTATGATTGGGGAGATAAAATTATTTTTAGGATTGCAAATTTCATAGACTGATAAAGGTATATTGATATGTCAATCTAAGTACTTGAAGGAACTGCTAAAGAAATTTGCTATGGAAAAATATAAACCGATAAGTATGCCTATGACTACAACTAAGAAACTATCATTGAAGGATGATTCAACACATGTTAATCTGACAAGATATAAATCTATGATTGGAGGTTTACTGTATTTGACACAAACAAGACCTGATATTATGAATACAGTATGTATTGTTTCAAGATTTCAGAGTAATCCTAAGGAAAATCATGAATCAACAATAAAAAGGATTTCCCGGTATCTACAAGGCACAACAAATCTTGGTTTATGGTATCCTAAAGATGAAAATTTTGATTTATGTGCATACACTGATGCTAACTAGGAAGGAGATGTAGATGATAGAAAGAGCACCACTGACGAAGCATTCTTTCTTGGTAATATATTGATATCATGGTTGAGCAAGAAACAAAGTTGTACATCATTATCAACAACAGAATCAAACTATGTTGCAACAACAACTAATTGTACTCAAGTATTATAGATTAAACAAATGTTGAAGAACATAAAGGTAAAATGCAAAGAACCTATAATTATTTACTGTGATAATATGGCAGCAATTGATATATCTAAGAATCTGGTATTTCACTCCAAAAGTAAACATGTTTCTATTAAATTCAATTTTCTAGAAAGAGAATGTTGAAGCAAAAGAAGTGAAATTGGTTTATGTGAATACTAAAGAGCAGATTGCTAATACCTTTACTAAGCTTTTGCCTAAGGAAAATTTTGAATATCTCAGAGAGCAGCTTTGGGTAATACCCTCACTAGTAGAGACCTAGACAGTTGGAGAATGGCATCAAACCGATAGAATTTAAAGAGAAACCTTTATCCGGCTTTGATAGAGGAGAGCTACTTCTCAAGGGGAGTAGTTGATATTTTTAATTAGTTCTATGAACTGGTTGTATCTGGTTTTTGTATTGCTTTGGTATTTGATGTCAAAAGGGGAGAGATATCTATGGAAAAACACATTATCTTTTGAGAGATTACTCATAGGGGGAGAGATTGTTACTCTCTGCATCTGTATTTTGATTTCTGGTAATTGATCTCTTTGGGAGATTGTTGGTTTTTGGTTTTTGGCATTTCTGCTTTGGCACATAGATGGGTTTTCCATCTTGTGTTTCCATCAATGCCAAAGGAGGAGATTGTTGGTATTATGGATGTGTTGCATTGGTCTTGTCATTGATGTCAACACTTGTCAACACTTATCAACACCTATCTTTCTGGAGATCTTTGGTTATGTTCACCAACATGTTCAGTGACTTATGAACAGTCACTGGTATCTAGTTCACCGACAGGTTATATTGTTCACTAGCATAGAGGATCACTTGTTATCATCTAAAGATTACTTGGTTATATCGAAGACATGGTTTGGACACTTGGTTTTGGTGATTTGGTTATTGGTCCAATCAAGTTGGCATATTTGTTGTTACCAGCAAATTGGTCTAGGTCATGGACCGGCATGCATCATCTATTCCAGATCAACATGACACGTTATGGAGATGATTTATTGATTGGTTATTATTGTAAATGCATTGAGCCGACATGATGCATCACATATTGATTCATTTATAATTTTAATATTCTTAGTGAGCCGACCTACACATTTGGTCTTAGGTTTTGGTATATATGTAAGATCTCATTTGTGAGATTATATGGTAGAAAAGAAGGTTATAAGGTATTATAAGATTGTGATATTTGGTATATGCGAATATAAGAAGAGCTTAAATCATGTTAAATTAATCATGCATATCTAGCTTAAATCATGCATATCTAGCTTAAATCTTGCACATCTAGCATAAGATTGCATCCATCTAGCTTAAATCTTGCATCCATCTAGCTTAAATCTTGCATTCATTTAGCTCAATCTTATGCTCATATAGATTAAATCCTTCGTTTAGGTGTTGTCTAGTCACTGAATAGCTTAGCAATCTGAGAGCAATCTAAACTAGCATCTACTGGAAGGCAATAGGTCACTTTGCAATGGTTTACTATTCATTATTATTGATTATCAATTTACTAACCATGCATCTAATGACTTAATTGAAGTGTTGTGTATTCAGATACATATACAAATACCAAGTCCACTTTTCACACATAGGGGGGTCTCATTGAGGCCTTCCTTCCTTACTTCATGTTGTTTTTAGCATGCTTTCCCATCTCTTTTTGGAGTAGAGTATTTTTCCCATGTGTTTTTTTGTATTTCTCTAGTTCATAGAGATTTGGTTATGATTAGGTACCTCATTAGGCCTTGTTGCCGAGACCCAAATTTGCCTTCTTCATGTAGTTATTTTTTGCTTTCATGCATTTAGGTTTTTAGCTACTCCCTAATTTCATCTTAAGGGGGGGTGTTAGAGTTATCTTGTATTGGCTAATAATTATTTATTTAATTATTAGTCTATTATACTCTAGGCTTAAGCTAAACTTAGGCTTTTAATAATATGGTAGGTATTTAATAATTATTCTAATTATTAAACACACTTTATCCCTTTGGGTTGCACATCTTTAGGGTTTCATAGTCTCCTTTCACAAGGATTGTATTGTAATTTTCTATTTCATTACCTATTTGAATGATAATATTTTTTCTTCTGAGCCATTATTGTGTTTATGTCTCCAATCTTCTCTTGTGATAGGTATTTTGCTTGCAAGTGCTCTTGGGATATCAAAAGTTGTATTTTCTCAACTTCTTCATTAACATACTGCTTGAATTCGGCAGCTCTATTGGCATCAAGGTGTTTTTGTTTTTTCATTTCTTTGAAAAATTTCTCTGCATGTATTTTAAAAAATTATCCATATGAGTAATTCATTTAAAAAAAAGTCAACAAAAGGCAAAATTCCATAGATTCACTGTTCTATATATGATCAAAATACATTTGCATACATATTCAAAATACAATATAAAGACGATATAGGTGAGAATCAAAATATTTAGGGATAGACTCTTACGTGATCTAAATACATGGAGTCATGGTCATTCCATGCACAAATTATAAGCTTAATAGAGGCAGCCAACTATGAAACTTTTTGAGTGAGACTGTGTAAGCAACTCTTTATATCTTGTAACCCTTCATTTTAGTTGACATGATTTTGTGAGGCTCTTAGTGAGCATTCAACAAATGGATGTGAAATATTTGTGGATGAACTAGATTTGTGCTTCACACTACCTACTTCTCTATTACTATTTTCCACCTAAAATACAATGTCAATTTTAACATATAGTCAGTCCAAAAAATAATAATTAAATAAAACAATATAGATTGAACCGAAAATCCATACACTTAGTCCTAATTTGTCGATTTTGGCTTGCGACCTGCCTTGACCAAATGACATATATTCAATGCTCACATTATCTCTTGCTCTCTTGACTTTGTGACTCATTGTCAAATATTCTTCAAAACGCATTCTTTCTTTCAATGCCTCCCACTGTTTTGGAGATAGAGTGGAGTAGTTAGACCTCTCTTTTCCCTCCATGATTGCTTTTCTACAATTGTATGTAAAATTGTTCATCAAAAGTCTCATCTTGTTTTAATAATATTTACTTGAGATTTGTCTGCCAATAGTGTCAAAGGCATTTTGCATTTTTTGAATAACATTTTCTACACTCTATGGATCTTGGTCTGAAAAATATGATTTACATATATCCAAATGTGCCCTACATCTTATGCCCAACTCAGTGGCCTACCTTGCAACTTTTTTCTCAATGGGTTCACCATCTCTTGACACCTCAACCAAGAATGCCTTCTTCACTTCTATTTTTCTTTCTTTTGGATTCTTCTCTACAATTCTATATAAATCTTGACTCAATCTCTTTGTGTTAACAAAAGTGGCAACATATTTTGTTAAACCACTACCAACATTTCTAGTTGATTCAGTACTTGCATCAAAAGTTGTAGATGCAACAACTTCACTGTAAGCCACTGGAACTTCATGCTCCTCTGCCACATTATGTGTGGCACAAGTAGATAGATCAGTAGTGGTCTCTATATATTTTTCTTCAATAACATCTTTTAAACTGGATTAAATCATCTGCAAATTCATTGTTCCTTTGCTCTCTTGTTTTTCAATAATTTCTCTTAGACATTGTGTTAAGATATCACTATGTGGTATATTAGGCTACAAATCACGATGTGGTATATCAAGTTACACATCACCATGATCTTTGTGAGATTGTAAAATACAACAACTATAGTTTTCACCAAGTACAATTGTTGAGTCACAAAAACGTTGGCTTCATTGTATCTTTACTTTCTTTTTATTTTTTTCTCTTCTTTTTCTCTGCACTGTTTTTCTTGGCTAAAAGCCAAAAAATATATCATATCATGTCTTATGTACATAAAAATATTGCCTATAAAATTTTATTAAACATTATTAAACATATTATATACTACTTAGTGGATTTGCAACTTGCATGTTTGTCAAACCTAGATGCGATAAAAAATAATTATTTTTTGTCACACGTTCTTCACACGAGTGCTCATAATCTGTGATTGAAACTTCAGAAATATGATCACTATCATCTAGTTTGTGCCTTCAATTTTTTTCCGCATTTCCTGATGTCCAAATAATCAATAATGTATAATTACCTCATCAAACCAAAGAGATCTCATTACCATAAAAAATAACTTCATTTAAACAGTCACTCAGCTATACCATGAAAACAGTCATGCCAAAAGAGGATCTTAGAGCATTCTTAAAAAGTTAATAATTTTACTTCTAATTGGTAATTAAATATTACTTCCCACTAGTTCTTTATCAAATTTCCATCTAGTAAAAGCTTTTCTTAGTAGAGGTGAACATCTAAAAAGAGAATACAAATGGAATTAAGATACCTTTTTTTCCTCAAAACAAAAAATATTAGTCTGCGATTAAGTTTGTGTACATAAGTTTGTTCTGTTCCGATATGCTCTTCTGTTTCACACACCAAAAACAATAATAGTCTACAAATAAGTTTGTATAGTGATAATTAACTATCATAAAGACCATATATTTTAAACCCAAAGCATATCACTATCACAAAATACAATTATCATGCTTATAAAGACTTCAATAACTTCATGAGAACAAAGCCAAAGAGGGATTATTATTTTCAAAGAACTTCATTGAATAATGTGGTAGTGATAATACAAAGAAAACAATGAACATTTTTAGTTCAGAAAGCATATCTCAGTGAATCATAGTTTGATACATAGAACAATGAATCATCTAGAGTAGGTATAAGGCAGTAACAAACCATACCATGATAGTCATAGAGCTAAAATATTGTCATTATATAGTAGTCCCAATAGATGCAGAGTAGTCCATGATACAAAGATAGAGTAAAGTACAATCTAAGATAATGGCTATCTACAAAGACATTTCATCAAATGCTTGTCTTGTAGTCATTACTATGATTAGGCACAACTGACAGTCATAGTGTAGCATGGTTACAATGATTAAAGCTAACATATTCATATAGAAACTTTGTTCAACATTAAATCTTTCAAACAAGTATTAGTTAGAAGGTCTGTGTCCTTACAACATAAAACAGTCTTAAAACAACATAAAATTCTTAAATAAAAAGTCATAAAATGGGGCTCATTAATAATCATCTACCTTGCTAGCGAAATCATAATCTTGATCACTACTATCTGCATCTACTTGATTTTATTATTTGTCCTCATTTGAGAAATGCAATACATTCTCTCTCCCAATTTCTTCATTTGTAATCAAAATTTCTTCTTCAAGCTGTCCCTCGTTGTCTTTATCCACTTCTTCAAATGTTTCTTGTAAATTGGCATATTGTCCATCAGGTATTACATCGACAACTTCCATGAATTTTTGTTTTGAACAAGACTCTGTTTGAATGACATAAGACCATCTTAGGATTCTTACCTCATCAATTAGAAATTACTGGTTAATTTGAAGAGGGGAGACATATGACTCATCTATCTCTAATAAAAACTGTTGTGTATTTGCATGCACAGATCCATGCTCATCAAATTGTACTGTGGATGGTCAGATCCACATACTTTTTAATAATATAAGACTATTTTCACCAAAACCCACTTGAATAATATCTTGGATGAATCCAGCATAAAATTTCTTCTCATTTCAATGAAGAAATTCAACACTAACAACACAATCACAATTAGTCTTTCCTTTGTCTTTTTCTTCCACTCTTAAGTGACTACGATAGGCCCACATTCCACTAAAATGCATAGCCCATAAATGTGGAGATTGTGAAAGTTCACTTTCCGCTGTTGTTATATCCTGACCTCCTTCATTTGCATCATTTATTACATTAGCAATCCATTCTTCAAATTTTGGAAAAGAATCACCTCCAATCAAATCATGATAGCTGCTCTTTTTAGGTCAATGTTGCATCCAAGTTTTATTCTCTTCTTCATATTTTATACAAAAAATAATGATGTACAAATAGTAAGATTAATAATCCCATGGCCTCTTGCATTGAATATCCCTCAGACATGATGCCTTCTGGTTTTTCCCTAGTACGGAATTTTGTTTTCAAATCCTTCATATATAATTCTATAGGATACATCCATCTTGTTCTTATTGGGCCACAATTCTCTAGTTCATATTCTAGTTGTATCAAAAGATGAATAGAAATGTTAAAGATTGCTTATGGAAATTATCATTCCAATAGACAAAGGACTTCAACAACCTCCTCCCTCAAACTATAAAAGTTTGAAGGATCTAATACATGTAAGCTCATTCTCTTTAATATTAGGCCCAACCTTATAATTGCCAATCTTCGCCCCTTTGCCAAACTTGATATATTTACCACAATAGGTAAAATATTCTCAATTATGACATGATAGTCATGGATCTTGAGGCCTCTTAAGCTATTAATGTCATCTTTTGCTTCTAATTCTACTACTTACATATCTAGTGGGAAAGCGAGTCTGAGATATCAACTGTAAGAAATGTGCATGTTGTTAATCTGTCTAGACGTAAGGAGCACCAAGTTTTCTATATTTTTCATTATTATATTTTTCAACCCAAAGATTTCGACGGATATTTATTTCTCGAAAGTCTTCACGTGATGAAATAGTATCTAACGCACCAAAAAGAGTTTCTATAATAGCATAGGCTATATTTTTCTTGGTATGCATAAAGTCAATAGTATGCCTAATGGCTATATCCTTAAAGTATGGCAACTTATACAATATTCACAACCGCTTTCACTACATGGATCATTTCTACTACCCGCCATCCCATCATTTTCAATAAATGACATTATTTTTTGTCCATACTCAATAATGTAATCACCTGTTATTAGCAATCATGATCATTGAAATGTGTTTCTTGCTGACAATATGGATGATCCATTTTAAGGTAAGCGTGATGTCCATAATAAATACACTTACGCAAAATTCTTGAGTGCCTCACAAAATCCTTAAAGTTGCAAGTAGGACACCCATGGTATCCATGAACCGAGAGACTAGACAATGTGTCATACGCATGAAGATCATGAATCCTAAACAATAAGGAAGATCTTAAAGTGAATTTGATTGAATGACCATCTCTTAAAGATTGAATTACTTCAATTCCTTTCCACAATTCCATTAGCTTATCATACAATGGCTCCAGATAAGCATCTATTATTTCTGAAGTCACACTTTTCTTTCCTGGTATAATCAATGATAACATTAAGAAAAATGGTTTAGTTTCTAACCATGGAGGAAAGTTATAATTTATTATAAAAACTGACCAAGTTGACCATTTACTTTGATCTGAGAATGGGTTCGCCCCATCTAGAGCCAAACCCAACCTTATATTATGAGGATCTTGAGAAAAATTAGGCCGTCTATTATCAAATTCCATCCACCTCCATGAATCAGGAACATGTCATTGTTTTCTTTTAGTGCTCTTATTTTGGGCATGTCATTACATAAGTTCAGCAACGTCTGTGCACCTATACATTCGGAGTAATTGTGGGATTATCAGAAAGTGGCGAAGAACTTTTCTAGGAACCACAACTGATTTTAACCCTTGTCTATACCTTGCTTCATGACATTTCAGGCATTCACTGTCACTTGCAATATTTTTGCGAAATAATACACAATCATTCACACATGTGTGGATGTTTTCGTACCCCAAGCCAAGCTTATTGATTTTCTTTTTAGATTGACTTCATTTCATTGGCAATGTGGACTCAGCTGGTAACAATGAACTTAGTAATGCCAATAACTGATCCACAATATGTTTTGTCCAACCATGCACCACTTGCAAGTTAAGAATTTGAAGGATTGTTGTCAAATGAATTAACTTACAATTAGCATAAATGGGATTTAAAGCATCCTTCATTGACTTGGCCCAATCATCTCTTAGACCCTCATTCAACATTTTATCAACTTCAAACCCTTCATCAAAAACTTATGCCTCTTTATCTATGTTTGGTGTCACTTCATCTATGTTTGTCGGCGCTTTGTCTATGTTTGTTGCCTCTTCATCTCTCATAGTCTGCAATTATATCATATCTTCATAATAATTGTACTCCCAAGGGCTTATACAACTATGCCCACAACTTATCATATGTCAATTAATCACGTTTCTTTTTTTGACCTTTCCACCAAGACAATCATTACATGGACATGGATATTTGTCCAAGCTGCACTCATTAGATACTCTTGCATAATGTGCATGATATTGTTCCATAGTCAAACTTCAACACTGATCCATATGTAATATTCTGCATTCTAGTATTAATTGAGTTTCTAATTCCAAGAAAAATAAATAAATTTGAAAATGAAGATGCCAAAACATTGTTGAAAGTAGTCACTTTTAATAGAGACCGTAATAGAAAGAAGAGGACATAATGAGTCATTATTTTGAGATATATCTTACATTAATTTGAAGTTTACCTACTAAGAATGGAATATGTGTGTGTTTTCTATTAGCTTACTTTCTGCAATAAGGGTTTCGAATTATCTCTGAATTTGTTGCAGAAAACTCCGATTTCCTTGCTCACCTTTTCAAAAGTCTCCACGTCCTATCCAAACAATCTTTATCGCCCATGAAAGTGCTTCAATACCTGTCCGTGTGAATAACAAACGTAAAAAGTAATCCAAATATGACACATTCAAGTCACATTCAAGTAACTAGTGATATTCAATGATGACACATTAATGATTTATACTTCGATGCAAATAAATTCAAATACAACATAATCATGAAAGTTTTATTTAATACATAAATTTATACAAGATTAAAATCACAATTTATATATTTTACTATTGACATAACCATTGCACTTTATTTGGTGCAAGGGCTATTTATTTTATGGATGACTAATGGAAAGAAAATGAAAACTATACACTTTATAGGGCGCTTCCAAACGTTTGATGACCACTCCTTCTGAAATAGGAAGCAACAAGAAAAGTGCAGAGTAAATTCAGAGTACATTATGAAACACTGCAATGAGGATTGGATTATTTCTGGGCTCATCAGAGCTCTTCCTATTTCAAATGAAAATTTTAAGCTCAAGAAAATGATGTTGCTGAAGAGTATTTCCTCATATGTTCACAATGAGTTAATTATGTAGGCACGGATAATGGGGCATCATGGAGTTTGGTCATATCTAGTTTTTACGGATGACTAATGGAAAGAAGACAAAAGCTATGCTCTTTATAGGGCACTTCCAAATATTTGATGGTTGCTCCTTTTAAAATCGGAAGCGACAAGAAAAGTGCAGAGTGGATTTTAGAGTATGTTATCAGGCACTGCAATGAGCATTGGATTATTTCTAGACTCATCAGAGCTCTTCCTGTTTCAAGTGAAAATTTTAAGCTCAAGAAAATGATGTTGCTGAAGAGTTTTTCCTCATATGTTCACAATGAGTCAATTGTGCAGGCATAGATAATGAGACATCATGGAGTTTGGTCATGTTATAACTCTATGTCTAGGTTTTGTGGATGACTAATGGAAAGCAGACAAAAGCTATGCAATTTACAGGGAACTTTCAAATGTTTGATGGCCGCTCTTTTTGATATCGGAAGCGATAAGAAAAGTGCTGAGTGGATTTTAGAGTACATTATCAAGCACTACAATGAGGATTGTATTATTTTTGGACTCATCAAAGCTCTTCTTCTTTTAAATGAAAATTTTAAGCTTAATAAAATGATGCTGCTAAAGAGTATTTCCTCAGACCTTTCAAAGGATATCATTTTTGAGAAAACCATAGAAACTCTATAGTCGCTCAAGGATCTTAACAGTAACATATGTAGAGATTCTATCAATGAAAAATTTATGCAGGAATTGTGTTGCAAAGTACCTTTGGAGTGTACTATAAAATTTTTGAGGGGACCTGCAAAATCAACTCGGATGGTTATAACGATGCTTTATGTAAGCTATGGACTTATTGCCCAGAGGACACAGAAGCTATAGAAATGGACAATGCATTTATTGATGTAAAGAAGGAGCTTCTTAAGATTGCTTCTAATCCTAAGCTTCTGGAAAGGCTTATCGAAAAATATAAACAAGATGACGTTTTCAAGTCTTTCCATCGATCTTAGAAGTTGTAGCCGAAGATGTTTTCAAGCTTTTAGATTTGGGGTTGTCTTTACACTGTAAAATGCCCTTGACTTCTACAAAATATTCTCATTTCTCTATTTCTATCTTAATGCATAGGCTTTGGGTAGAAAATATTTTAAAAAGAAGAATAAAATCTCCTCCATATTTCTAAAATATTCATTGCTGCATGCGGAAACACGATAAAATCTTTTCCTGTGAAGAAATAAGGTTTTAAAAGGTTTAAAACCTCACCTTTTGTGTGAATCAAACTATTGAATTGGAACTTTGAGAGACTCTTAAGCACCCTTTTAGGAGTTTTGTTCAATTTCCTCTATGCATAAAGCCTTGCATGCCACAAATCACTATTCTTTAACATGCTTCTGATGATAAAACTATAGTATAAAAAGGTTTGCATGCAATCTGTTTGCAATATTGCTACATACAGTTTTTGCAAAACCAAAACGCAGTCAACATGTTGCCTGGGTTGATGTATGCTGGAATATTTCGCGCCAGTAGAGTGCCAACCAAAAATGGCACCCAGCATGATATTACACACATAAATTTTTTCATTTACCGCCACTCATCTTAGCCTATAAACAATATTTCTAATTTACGTAATTTTTTTATTTATGTTTTATTTAGGACAAATAGATATAATGAATAATTTAAATATCTAAGGTAAAATATTTATTTTATCTTCAAAAATTGATATAGTTTTATTCTTATTATATTTTTAATAGAAATAAAAAAATATAATACAATACATCTGCTAATAAAACAATTTTTTTTTTAATAAATATAAATAATATTTAAATAATAAATAATTTACAAACAAAAATATTAGAATCAATTTTTTATATCATTTCTACAAGTACCTAATTTATTTAAGAGAAGAGCCAAACAATTATATAGTCATTTATTTAATCATTTTTATTTGTGTGATCTCACTAGATGACCAAATTAATCATTTATTTAGTCATTCATAGCTTTTTTGTAAAAAATTACTAAAATTTGGTCTCGTGACTAAACTTTATGATCACGTAGTCATTTATTGTCGATATTTCTACTAGTGTATGTGTGTATGTATGTATGTATGTATGTATGTATGTATACACATATATGTATATGTATATGTATATGTATATGTATATGTATATGTATATGTATATGCACATGTATATGTATATGTATATGTATATGTATATGTATATGTATATGTATATGGATATGTATATAAATATGGATGTGTGTGTGAGTGTAGAGAGAGAGAGAGAGAGACGTGGCACTATGATAGATCAATAAACATATAGATATATAATAAGATATAGACAGAAGAGGAGAAGGAGAGAGAGACAATAAGATATATAGAGAGGGGAAGAGATAGTGAGGGAGAAAGAAGTAGGGGGAGAAGAGAGAGAGAGAAAGAGAGAGAGAGAGAGAGAGAGAGAGAGAGAGAGAGAGAGAGAGAGAGAGAGAGAGAGAGAGAGAGAGAGAGAGAAATATGAAGAGATAATTATAGAGAGGAAGAGAGATGGATGGATAGAGAGGAGACATTTATAGAGTTAGATGGGGAGAGAGGAAGATAGAAGTAGAAATGAGTATAAAGGGGGAGAGGAAGATGGCAATATATAGATAGAGAGAGGTAGAGGAAGAGATAAAGATAAAGAGAGATAGAGTGGGAAAGATAGAGATTAAGGGATACATTGATATAAAGGAAGAGGGAGAGATAAAGATAGAGAGATAGAAAGGGAGAGATAGAGAAAAAGAGATAGATAGGTATGTAGGAAGAGGGAGACAAAGAGATAAATAAAGAGAAAGAGATAGATAGATATAGGAGAGGGAGAGATAAAGACAATGAGATATATAGAGAGGGGAGAGACAGAGAGAGGGAGTGGAGAGATATATCTAGAGAGGGAGAGAGAGAAGAGGGGGAGAGAGCTCAATATATATAGAGACAAAGAGACATAGGGAAAGATATAAATGGAAGGCACTATATAATAATTATATATTATATTATATTTAAATCTAATAGTTTTTAATATAAAATATAATATATAATTATAATATAACTATACTATTTAAAAACCAAAACAAAAATTATATTAAATATGATGTAATAATATTGTAAGTTATATTTACAAATATTATTTGGGTTCATAGAATTTTATATCTTATATCTTATATCCACGTATCTTTTTGTTTGGATCAACCAAAGAATACAATTTAACCATGTAATATCATGAAAACATATTCTCTACATATGATATTTTATATAATGTAAATTCATTTCTAAAATAATGATATAAATATATATTATATCTGATTTATAATTTAAAATATTGATGTAAATATAAATATATTATAATTTAGTTAATTTAATTTTTTTTCAAATAATATATATTAATTCAATATTCGACTTTTTTTATATACCTAGATATATATTGAATATCATTAAGTTTGCAAATATCTATGAAGTTTTAAATAAAGGTAAAAAGCTTTAGAATTGATAAAAAATTTCTATATGAAGCAAAGCGACTTATATAAGAATAAGAAAAATGAAGGGCAGGGATGTGTGCAACAAGGGAAATTGCGTAGCTGGTAGTTTTTGTACACATTTCACTTTGCTGTTTATGACAGTGATCTCCTTTTCACAGTCGGCTGATTGTCTTTTGGTAAAGAACTCGTTTTGACAGTCTTCTGACTGTCTTATCTTTCTATTCTATTCTTTTCGGACTTTCAGTAAAAATAAAAATAAAAATATTCATACACTGTGTGGAATCCTGGAATTAAAGCGAAAGTCATTGTCTGAATGAATTAAAAAAACAAACTCGTTGGGTTCATGCACCCTGTGGTGCACAAAACAACGTATAGTACATGCCATACTGCTAGAAAGTATATATATTTATATATATATATATAAAAAAAAAACATCTTAATGAAAATACAAAGCATTATCAATGACTATAACTGTTTATTATAAAAATCAAATTCAAACAATCAGATAAGATACACATACTTGTGGGCCTTACATCCGCTCTCCTAAAACGCAACTTACTCAACTCTGCCAAACAAATATCAGAAAAGGATAAGATTCAGTAAATCAAAGTAACATGATAATGTTATTTCGACGAAATTCGCAATTTTTTATGAGACACAGATCTACAAATAGCAAATTAGCATTAATGAAATATAGCATCAATCGAGCAATTGGGTTCCGGGCTCGTAATTCTCTCCCTTCCGTTCACGTCACGATAGCGTAGAACACCTATATATTCCTAAGAGATCATACTTTCTTCACATGTAGGTGAACAACTTTGTTTGGATTGTAGTTGAAAAGCTTGGAAAAAATGGAGAACCCATTGAAATTGTATTTCTATCTCTGCATCGCCCTAACCATGGCATCTCTCTGCACTGCAGGTAAATCAAACCAGGAGAATCAGTTTTCTCATTTTTAATGCTTTTCATTTCCGTATTTCTAGAAGAATATGTCTAATCTGTTGTTTGTTGTGTTGCCTGAATGCAGAAGATTTATCCCAAAAGACCATAAGGCTGGAGAACAAATGCTCGTTCACCGTGTGGCCGGGGATAGCTTCATTTAACATACATGAATATGACACACCAGACGGATTTAAGCCGGTGCTAAATTCCGGCGAGTCATACTCCATCACCTTCCCTATGCAATGGGAGGGACTCATCTGGGGAAGGACCGGATGTTCCTTTGATTCATCAGAGGTCGGATCATGTTATTCCGGCGACTGTGGAGGATTTCTACGGTGTGAGAAAGCTCCGCTGCACCAGAAGATTTCAACGCCAATTACACAGGTCTTGTTACAGAACGGCACTTCTGCTGTTGATGTGGAGGAGGGTTATAATCTTCCATTGTCAATTAAGAGCTGTGGATCGCTGGGATGCAGTGCAACTGTTGCTGACGTTTGCCCCACAAATATACAGATTAAGGTTAATAATGAGGTGGTCGGTTGTAATGGTGGGTGCAATGTATATCAGGGGACATGCAGTCCACCTGAGTTCACTAACGCTCTCAAGGAAACCTGCCCAAATGTTTTTCCTTTCAAAAATAAACTATGGTGCCCAACTACTACTAGTTATATCCTTACCTTCTGTCCCTTCTCAGTGACCTAAATACCATATTTCTGGTTTCTGTGTTTCTAATTCGATGGAATAAAAAATCTTTATTCAGTTGGATCATGGTTTTGAAAATAGAAATAAAGATCAGAAATGTTTATTTTCTTTATAACGCAAATAGTGTGTTTTTTTTATCCTTGTAAAACAAGAAACTCCTCCATGACTTAAATATGCTAGCCTCCTTAGCGCGTACGTAATCTTGTATGGACTTGATTGATTTTGTATATTGATGAGGTCACAATTGTATGATACAGAATTTCGTAGAATGGGTAGTTTTGAATCTTATCAAAAAGAGTTGATTGCTTTCAAAATTGGATGATTGATAATTTCTGTCATTGGTATTTTCATGGATTCCTATATTTTCTCTTTTGTTATTTGGAGAGGCCAAAACCTACGGTGTATAGGCCAAAACCTGTAGGTCTGGAATTTGACAGGCTAGATGGTCGTTTTTTCACTTTTAGATTGTATATGATAGTATGTATTGACATGCTATATTTTTCTAAAGACTATATATGACATTTCAAATAATTAATAAACAATAAAAAATTATAATAGATAATATATATTATATAGTATTAGAATTCATAATACTGATATATATTATTTTAAAATGTTTTTAGTAAAAATATAAATTTATTTAAAATATTTTAAAATGGTAAGATATTATTGTTTGTAATTTAAAAAATATTTTAATATGATTTTTTAAAATAGTTTCTATTTTCTTATATGAATTTGGAAACTTGTCATAATTGAATCAATTTTAAAATATTTTAATATGTCTTTTTAGAATAGTTTGTATATTCTTATATGAATTTAGAAACTTAGTAAATTGAAATTTTTATGTATAATTTTTTTTACAATGAATATTTTTCTTAAAATGTCAAATGAAAGTAAAAAAATCATGTGACAGCAGGGGTTCAAAACAAAAGTTTTTATTTTCAATTGGATTAACACATAAAAATAGGAAAAAGAAGTTTTATAAGTTTATTAACCATATTATTTTTTCACTTAAGCTGAACTTAGGTACTTTTTTAGTATTAGGGTTTGCACATAGGGTTTCAATCATCATTTATGATGATTCATTCACTCTGTGGTCTTTGCTTGATATTTTTCTTCTAACAAGTCTTTTGCTTGCAATTTAAAGATGTAATGTGATTTTGAAATTTAAAATAGATTAGATCATTCATAATCTAGTATGAGGAAATATAGTATGCTTTTTACTCCTGCAATTGATATGAAATTCGACATTTAAATATTCTTTGGGTTTGTCAATACTGATAAACTTTTGAGTGCAAGTAATGCAAGATGAGGTGAAGGAGGTTGAAGGTGAGAACATGAATCAGGTAGAATTGCTTTTAACTAAATGACTTCGATGGAAAAGGGAATCTCTCACACACCACATTAGGATTTATAATTTGCATCTTGAAAATATGGATGATTTAAATGACCTTATTTGAGTGTTTGTTCAAATTGAAATGATGAATTTGGAATGAGAAGTAGATTGATTTAAATGTTTATACATGTGCATTAATTGCATGATGTGAGTAGTTTTTGAATTAAATCTAAGTTGTGTGAGTGATTGTGAAATATTATGCTTTATTGTTAAAAGAGATAGAATGTATAAACGATTCAAAAATGAATATTGACCCTAGGTTTAATATTCTTTTTAGATATGTATAAATGTATGAAAATTATTCTTATGAGTTTACTTTTGTAAATTGAATTATATATATATATATATATATATATATATATATATATATATATATATATATATATATATATATATATATATATATATATATATATATATATGAGAAATTTATTCAATCATATACATATATCAATATCCAATTATCGTGAAATTTGACTTCGTCAATAACTTTGTCTATACATATACGTAATCATTTGAGATTAAAAATATATGTGATTTATATATATATATATGTGTGTGTGTGTGTGTGTGTGTGTGTATGAATTCTAATAATAATTTTATCATGTACTTGTAAATATGTATGTAAATATTGTATATGTATTTATGAAATTAAATTATGTAATGAAAATCCGATATATATATTTAATTAAAGAAAGGGTTTATCAAAGAATTTATTAAGCAAAGTTTAATGTTTAATATTAATGAAAAGTCATTAAATATATATATAAAATATAAATAAATTATATTACAAATATAATATTATATATTATTTTATTAAACATGTTAATAGTAAAAGGTGGCGGGTTAAGTGTAGATGACTATTTGAAGCCAAAGGAAGAGCCGCTTTGGTCGGTTTGTTAGTCGACTCCCTCCACCCACAATAGCCGTGGTCAAAAAAATTTCACAGGCCAAGGCACGATGGGAGACTTAACACTCCCATGACCCTTGGTGGGTGACTTGGCATGCAACGTGACTCTTCGGTGTATAAGCTAAGAAGTCGACAGTTAGTGTAAACGCCTCCATGATCCATGTTTGACTCAAGCAGCAATCAAAGCTCTAATTGAAACGGTTGCAAGTTTAAACAATAAAAAGACTCGAGCTTGCCACAAAACGAGGGTCGTATTTATTTTAAGGACATGCGTGGAGATTTCAATTATAACCATCTAATAAACATGACAATAGAAATAATGGTAACAGTAAATAAGGCCCAAACGATAGCAGCAAACGTAGCCGAAGATTAGAATAAATAGACATATAAACACACACATTCTTTCATTCTTTCTCACAGGGAGAGGGGAGAAGAATAGTTGGATAGAGAGATGGTTGGATATAGAGGTAAGAATAGTTGGATAGAGAGATAGTTGGATATAGAGGTAAGAATAGTTGGATAGAGAGATCGTTGATATAGAGATAAGAATAGTTGGAGAGAGAGAGAGACTTGCAATCAAGGCGTGGAATCATTTGATGAAGAACAACAAGGTCAAAATCTTACAATCCACTCTAAGTTTCCAAAAGGTTAGAATCCTTTGTTTATGTTTTATTTTATTTGTTAAATTTGGTATAAAATGTGTAGAAATGGAAGTTTAGATAATAGATATGTATGTCCAAATGGGTAGCAATTTTTATTATTTTATTTGAAATGCTTTGTAAACCATTGTGGAATAGAATAAAATAATTTAGAGAAAAGATGTTGTTAATATCATATTTTGCACAAAAATAATTAGTTCTATTTCTATTTTAAGAATGTGTTTGTGTACTTTTGGTTATATATGAGATTAATTTCATACATGTATAACACCTTCTTTTGTATGTACTTTATTTAGTCGAAAGATTGATTTTAAGATTATTGCTTATAAAAGTTTATCGTTTTCCAAAATATGAAAGATTGTCTTCGATAGATATATATTAGACAAGTAATGATTAGTAAGCAAAAATGATATCTCTATGTTTGTTTTTAAAGAAAGATTGTATTCTCAATGGAATTTGTGTTTGAGGGAATCAAGCTAGGGTTAAGCTTGAGTTAGAAAATTTACCTTTCGGGACAGGTGTTGAATGTGGATGTTTTAGGGGAATAGTTGCTTTTTTCAACTATTATTTTGTTGTGCATGGCATATACTCCGCCGAGTTATTGTTTGAATTATCCGTAGAAAATGATGGAAATTCCTTATTTATTCTCTCTACCACATCCTAGTATGATAGCGAATGCTTGTTTCTTAGAATGAAGTAGGAAAAATGAAAATGCATATATTATCTAGGCATGCACCAGATTCCCTCTTGCTTTTGAATTCTTTGGTTAAACCAATTCATGCAGGGTCGGGTATTCTTGATTGACCAAGAATTCTGGGGAATCGTAAGCTTCAAGGTTGGGCGGAAAAAGCACCCGATTCTTGTTCTCATCTGCATTGAAAAGACAGAAGGAAGTGACTTAGACTAAAGATCAACAGATGGATCTTCTTGTATATTCTTAAGGCAATTTGGAAGCCTAAGTAGGAAATAAGAACTTCTTAGTATTGGATATTGTATTATTCATGTGCATTATTATGATATATCTATGAATGTAATTTATATCCATTTTTTATGTTTACTTATATCTTGTATAAAATATGCTTAGAGATTGACATTTAAGTTTATTTATGAATAAAGAGTAATTTAGGGTTAGATCCTAGATTGACGTCTTTACAAACAACCTAAAAATAGAAGATTCTAAGGAATAAACCTATCTATTGTTTTCCTTTTTTCTAAAATCCAAACCATAATGGTAACCTTTTCTTTACATGAGTTCTTTCACTACCGTTGCTAAAAAAATAGTTTCACCTATTATCGATGGTAAATTAAAAATAAAATTAGAGGAAAAAGAATTAAAGGATTTACAAGGTTGATGGCATCTAAACTCTAACATACTCCTATTTGACATCTTAAACTATAAATTATAACTATAAAGATACATATAAACATAAAATTAAGTATTGTGATCAAGGCCAATGGCCTTCTTGCACTTAGAGAACTTATCCATTGTTATTGGCTTAGTAAGGGAATATGTAATGCCCACTTTTTTAAAATATGGAATTAGTACATAAACCCAATTTTATTTTCGTTACACGTCATCTTGAACTAGCTCCTTGCTTAACATGATAGTTAGTGTGGTTACTATTTTTTATTTCCCACACAAATTCTATAGATTGTAGAACTACCTTTTTAGTTATATTTTGGTAATACAATTAGATAGCACCTATACACCAAGGTATTTAAAATAGATATATACAAAAAGTAATTTAACATATTAGTCTTTTAAAAAACCTTTAAAAAATTATACTAAATAAAAATTAGCACAAGAAGAAATAAGAATATTATGAAAAAATATACATATCTTATAAACTTAACATCACAAAATTATTGAATTCAAGCTAATTTGAATTAAGGTTTCACAAGACTACACAATGATTATCTCATAACTCAGCTGAGTGAGATAGAGAATTATAGAATAACACATTTACCAAAGCTAACCATCTCTAAAATCATTGTTAGGGAAACTTATCTTCCATACATTTAGTTGAAACATTAACTTTGTTTCAACAATATAATAATAGGAAAAGACATAAAAACAACCAATATGATATAATTCATATGATGATATCAAATTACTTCATCTAGCTAAGATTTATTTATCTCTAAATATGATCTATATATTAAATATGGACAATACTATAATAAACATGATAATATAATCATTATCACATATAAAATCAACAATATTAAAATCTTAAAATATAAAATCACAATATATACATGCAAAGTACACAATTAAAAGTTATAAAAACAAATACAATGGATAAATAACTTAGATGATACAAATTCTTGTGGGCCTTACATCCCGTTTGCTAAAACGAAACTTGTTATGAAATTCTGCAAAACTAATACAGTCAAAGGATAAGATTCGATATACAATATTAATAAACATGATAAAGTAGATTCCAAGAAATCTGCCAATTCGTAAGAGACACACATCTAAAATTAGAAAATTAGCTGTAAGATAGATCAGCATCAATCAATCAATTGGGTTAAAAACCACGTACTGGTCTCCCTTCCGTTCACGTCACAATGGCGTAGAACACCTCTATATACCTAAGTATCGTACTTTGTTTACATTTCAGTCGAAACGATTTGTTTAGATTGTTGTTGAAAAGCTTGTAAACAATGGATAGCCCATTGAGATTGCGTATCTCTCTGTGCATAACCATGGCATCTCTCTGCGCTGCAGGTAAATCATAGCATAAGAATCAGGAATCTGTTTGTTAATGGTTTTCCTTGTTCTATTTCAATCTAATCTGGGCTTTGTTTGTGAATGGAGAAGATTCATCCACAAAGATTGTAACGGTGGAGAACAAATGTCCGTTCACCGTGTGGCCTGGGATAGCTTCATATGACAAAAAAAATTATACCCGGAACCTTCCGAATTTCAGCCGGTTTTAAATCCCGGCGAGTCATACTCTATCCCCTTCGCTGTGGGATGGGAAGGAATCATATGGGGAAGGACCAATTGTTCATTCAATTGATCAGAGCTAGGGTCTTGTCTCTCCGGGAATTGCGCAGGATATCTACGGTGTCAGAAAGCTTTTCAAAAGATATCAACGCCAATTACAGAGTTGGAGATATCGTCCGGGTATAACTCGGTTAATTTGGAAAGGGGTTATAACCTCCCAATGTCAGTTAAGAGCTGTGGACATCAGGAGTGCAGTGCACCTGTTGCTTCCGTTTGCCCCATAAATTTACAGGTGAAGGTCAATAATGAGGTGGTCGCTTGTCAAGGTGAATGCAAACAATATCTTTCGTCATGCACTCCTCTCGCCTTCGACTCCGCTTTCAGGAAAACCTGCCCAAATGTTATTCCTTTCCGATCTTCAGGAAGTGTAGAGTGCGACCCATATACCACTAATTTCACAGTTACTTTGTGTCCCCCGCACTCGCAGTGATCCAAGTTGCATGTTTCTGGCTTGGCCTTCTTTTCTAATTTCACGAATCTGGCTTCTGTTGTGTTTTTTCCTAATTTATTATTGTAATTAAAATAAATCATTCAGTTGGATTGTGCATTTCTAATATTTTTTTAGTTTCTAAATATTTTGTAAGCAATTTTTTTTGTAATTTTCAATGGGTCTTTGGTCTTTTGGTGAAGTTGAAAGATTCTTAATATGTTCATGAGGGATCAAGTCTTTCTGAGCTCAAGATTCCCAAAAATTGTAATTATAAATTTATGGATGAGCTCCAATAAGACTTGTTAGAATAAGCCATAACATAATTATGCTTTTGTTATAGATGGACCATTAGATGTACACTACGTGTCAATAAACAACTGAAGATGTTGTATTTGGTTTTCAATACCTTCAATGTGTTGTCTAATATTTCCAATTACTTGTCAATCTCTAGTAGTTTGTTGTGAAAATAAGTAGCAGAATTATATGCAGTTGTTTAGTCATTATGCAACTATAAATATGTATTATTTGAAACTGTATGTGCATGCTCTATTTTCTGTCTTTGTGTATGCTCTAATTATTATGCTGCTCTATTTTCTATTTTGGTATCAAAGCCAAGTCTTATGTTTTTTCACAGTGCTACATATGAAAGACCTATGATTTTTCTCTTGTTACTAACACAATATTTGAAGTGTGTTGAAGCTACAAGATATTGCAATAGGAGATGCTACTTGTTGGAAGTTGCCGTTGCAGTCTAAAACCAGTAGGAGTGTTGGTCTTATAAATAGAAATTCAGTGAAAAGAGCTAGAGATGAGCCTTATTCTGAGGCACTGTGATCTTGAAGAGTGTTGTCTATGATAGTGTCCAAGGTGATCGGAAATAGTTTCTCTCAAGGTGTGGGAAATTGGTCTCTCTCTCTCTCTTGTGATGGCCAATCTCACATATATTTATGTAAATGAATCAAATAAGTTAGATAGTTCAAATTATGTTGATTGGAATTTTAAGATGCGGGCTTTAATGGAAGGATACAATATTTGGAGCATTGTAAATGGTACTAAGGCCAAACCTACAACACCACTTGAAATCCAAAGATAAGATTCTCGTGTTGACATAAACAATTCAGTCATTCCTTATGTAAAAGATATCACTACTTCTAAAGATACATGAACAATTTTCAAAGGTTTGTATGAGACTAGAAACAAAAACAAAAACAAAAACAATAATAGAGAAAATTACTTTCAATTGAAATGGAAGTAAATATAAATATTGGTGATTATTTGTTTAGAATTAAGGTGTTGAGGAACAAATTAGTTGATATTGGTGAACAAGTCTCTAATAATGATATTGTAATAGTTACTTTGGGTGGAATGGTTAGTGATTATTATGTCTTCATTACTAGTTTGGTTGCAATGCAAAAACCACCTTCTTTTAAGAATTTGTTAGATACCCTCCTACAATAAAAAGAGATTAAGAGACACATGGACAACAAAATATAGAGTGCACATTTAGCTTTGATGATCAAAGATAAAAAGCCATCAAAACGAAATAAGTGGTCCGAGAATAGAAGAGGAGATAAATTTAAGAACCAAAGATATAAAGAGGACAAAAGGTATCAAGAAGGGGCATCATCCAAATCAAATGTAAAGAAAAATAGAAATTGTATTTTATTGAATGAAAAATTTAGGCATTATGCTTATGAATGTTGAAAAAAGAAGAATAATGCGTCCAAAAGAAATAAATATAAAGGTAATTATGTTAATGGTGAGGATGAGATAAGTGATAACCTTCTTGCTTTAAAGTTGTTTATGATTGATATTGCTGTTTCAGCTGAGACAAATGTGTAATTATTGGAAACATGTGTTCTGTTGTCATTGATGTCAAACTTGTCAATGTGTTGTTTGATGTTGTTTAGCTGTGCAGCTGGTGTAGTAGAAGATTGAATATGTAAGAAATATTATTTAAATGTCTTCATGTAAGAATGATTTGAATTCCCTTGATTCTTGATGTTCATGGCCTATAGTTATAGATATAATGGTTGCTTTTTGTGGATGTTCCACAATCATGTTTTTTGGTTCTTAGTTGCGTAGATGGTGTAGTTGGTGATGACAGTTTGTTGATAGTAAAGTTGTTTGACAAGGCTAGTCTATATAATGTTGTACATTTTTGTACTACAATGATTCAAGTGTTGCATCTTGGAGGAAACGGTCATATGGTTTGCGGAGAAATAAAGTTTTTGATTAAGATAAACAGGTTTTACAAGGACCTAAAACCCAAATCCATACAACAAGAGATTAAAACAGTAGCAAACCAGACCAAAACCAACAACAAAATGACATAAAATAGAGGAGAAATACCCCACCACACCAAACCAAACAAAGACACCTAGGAAAAACAACCAACAACAATAACAAAAAAGCTAGCCCAGAGCATGCATGAGCTTAGAATTCTTTTGTATTACATTCTTATTAATTTCCTCAAGCCCGTCCATTATGAATCTCGTGGTGCTCCTCTCCTGGTTTTTGCTTCTTGTTTTGTTGTAAGGTCCAGTAGTAACCTGCATGTCCACCGCCTGAGAACTTGTCTCCAGATTCTTCTTATTCTACTTGGCAACTGAAGGTGGAACACTGCTAATTGGCCAAGCTTTCTGAACAACAATTTTATCATTAACCTTTCTAAGACCTTCTACACAACTATTCATGGCTTCTTTTCTTATTTCCACCAAGACCCTAAGGTTGCCTTTTAGCTCCTCCATATTCTTCTCGAGATGAGCAATTCTTGACTCATGTTTAGTTTTTATAACTTTCACATCCTCGGTAAGTTTTTGAGTTAATTTCAAGAGCTTATCAGTCTTGTTCGACATGGGAATCAATGTGAAAGTGTTGATAATGTCTTTAATGCCCTATTTTAAGGAGATAATTTCATTGATAACCCAACAAAAACATTTCTAGTGGTAGTTGGTGGAGTTTGCTAGGAGCACATCAAAATCCATATCCTTTTTATTCTCCCCCAACTCCACTTGGTTTGCACTTAGCGAAATGTCCAGTTTTATTTCCTTTTCCCCTTTACCCTTTGAATCCCCTGTTTCCCCCACTTTAATCTTTTTGAGCTTGGAGGGCCCATCTCTTGGGGTTTAGAAGTGGGGGTTTTAAACTTATTTACTGCAAGTGTACGGTTTTTTCTTTTTCTGCTACTATTGGTGCTGAGAGTATCTTTTTGTGGGGGTCCCTCTTCATCAGAGGATCAATAATCAGGGTCATCCAACACATTGAGGTCTTGCCAATTCATGGCCATATCTCCCATTCCCTCCTCATCAATCTCAATATCTGAGACCACTTGCACTTCGGGGTTATCTGAGGGCTTAGGTTTATTCATAATAGGAGAGGGATTGATCTCATGTGCTTTAGCATATTCTATAATAAGTGAAATTAAACCCTTGTGAACAACAAGGTTCTCACTATTCTTGACATGATTTACTAGACTATTCTCTAAAGAGGAAAGTAAATAAAAAGGCAAGGAGATCTTTCTATCATACCTAAAATGATTTTAAATGGTGAAATGATAAGAGAAAATGGTGGGAAATCGCTCGTCCAGAGTTATGTACCACATTATAACTTTAGCCATATCCTCCCATAGAGTCACGAGGTATTTTTGGCTATATCCCCTATCCACCATTTTCTTCACTCTATCCCTTTCACTTTGTTTGTCAAAGAAAACTAACAGGGCTTCCTCTGTTTATTTCCTCTCGTTGTAAAATTTTTTCCCCTTTATTTGTAAGTCAGTAATTTCAGCTATAAAACTCTCATCAATTATGAATTCAGACTTGAAAGCACTGAGGATGCCACTACTCCAGCCCTTCACAAACTCATTTGTCATCCTAGGGTCTTGGGAATGTAAGTTTTGGATGTATGGCACAAGACTACCATGAAAAAATTTCGTCCATAGATCCTTTTATTATTCCCACTTCTGGATCGAAGTTGGCTCCATTCTATTCTTATCAGCCCCCATACTTAGATTACCTCTACAGACTTGGAGATTCACAATATTGATATCAAACCCGAACTAGGACATGAAAAGAATGACCAAGAATAGTCTAGAAACCTTGGTATGGAATCGATACCACATATTACAAGAAAAGTCTTTAGTCATTTGACAAGATGACATCATAAATGTTAGGTCTTTGGACAAGATTTTTGGCATCCTTTCGTGTCAATTCACACAGATGTATAGGGAATTTTTCCCTTGCCATCCACCACCTTATGTCCTCATACACCATACCAAGGTTATCCACGTACTTTATAGGCATATTTCCTTCCTGAAAAGCATGGGAAATTTGAATTTCATCCAATTTGGTCATCATAATATGACACTCTTGGATTAAATGATTCATACTCCACTTGAGGGGTGTCTGTTTACTCAATAATTTAATGATGTTAAGTGAATCACTTCTAACCATACTTTTTAAGGCCCCTTACGAATAAAAAGTTGTATCCTAATGTAAGCTGCATTTTCCTCAGCAAAGTGGTTTGTGTAGTAATAAACTTATGTTGTTTTGTTTTTTGTGTTCTTAGCTATGTAGGTCTTTGGCTAACACAAGTGGTATATCTTAGTTGGATCATGTTGTTTTTGTTTGGATATGCACTGGAGGTTGTTTTACAATGTTTATATTGGTCTCATCATTGCATGTGTAGATCCACATTGAGTATTTTCAATTGGGTAATGTATATGGGTCAATTGGTTATCTTATTTCATTATTGTTCTATACGTTGTGTTTGATTTCATCTTTGGCAGATTTTCTATCATGTTTGGATCATTGGAATCAACTTTGGAAGATGTGTTATGATGTGTTTGAGTCCTCTTAATCTCCTCGAGTGGACCACATCTTTTATTCTTTTTATACCTTGTGATATTGAATCAATTATAACGATAGATAAATATGGGTATATATTCTATAGGAACCTTAGTTTGGTTTGTACGTCTCTAAATTCTTCAAGAATAGTGTTTACCAAACTAGTTTCTTAAGAGACCTAAGAGGAAAATACATTGCAATTTTTTTTTTCTATCTATCCTCTCAATCCATGGTATATTTAGATATCTCATTTAGACCTATAGGTGAATGTTGAGTCCCTTTATAGTAGCCTATATCTATTTTTTCAGCTTTAGATTATTTAACCATGCCAATAATGAATACATTTTTGTAAAATACCTCATTTTAGAGTAGTGCCTAGGTGCCAATAGGACTTTTTGTTTTATAATATCTTGTGAGATAAATTTTATTATGATAGAACATAAAAATGGGTTCATGAATTATACTAGAGGTCTCAATTCTTTATGTAGTTCTTTAGATCATTCTAGGCTACATTACACAAAGATAGTCTCTTAAGACCCCTAATGGAAAAGAAAAAAGATTATTTCCTATTATATTGATTAGTGATATCTACAAATGTCTTGTTTACACCTGAAATTGGATGTATAGTCCATTGACAATATTGTGTCTTTAATTTTCTGTACTCCATACTACTTTACTAGACAAACTATGAATGTTTGCTCTTCAAAAACGGGTCTCATTTAAGAGAGATGAATAGGTTCCAATAGAGTTTTTACTTTTATAGTTTGTTTTACCAAAATAATTATGCTATTGCATCAAGGTGGGTAAGATAATACTACCTAAGGTCTTAAGTAATTTCCTAGATCTGTACTTACTTTCAATTTACATTTCATGGAGCTAGTATCTTTTAAAGAGCCTTAGGAGAAAAATATTGTCAAACATTCAATTGTATATTTTCTCAACCTATATCATTATTGTTGAAAAAAAGGTGAAGAAGGTTTTCAATATGAATTTAAATGGAGTTCTTACAAATTTGAATACAAAATAGAAAAGTTTAGAGAATGGGACTGTAGAATCAAAGAAAGAAAGAGAGAACCATAACACCATTAATTCTAGATATACATGGATGAAAACCTAGGGAAAAAAATCCATGGCAAGAAGAGAGGCAAGTTTATTACTTATTCAAAGAGATGTTGCATTTGATATATCCTTCTCTAAAGAACTCCATAGAATATGATACCATCCTATAACCTACACAACTACAAAAGCACGATACAAACCACTAGCTCAGGGCTTTAATTTATAGAAACCCTTGGTAGTGAATATCACTATTCTATCAAAATACAACAAGAAGAAAAATAACCTTAAAAACTCCCATGCCTGCCTTTTTGAAGCGTGCATGTAGCTATAAATAACCACTTAGGAATGCACTTAAAGCTATAATAAGGCATCTCACCAACTTGCACCAATATAGGAATCTACTATAATAAATGCCCTTATAGTGACTCATGAAAACTATTATAGTGAAATATATAGGTTCTAATGTATGTGGGTCAACTAGAAGTGAATATCACTATGCTATCAAAATACAATAGGCAGAAAAAATAAAATAAAAAATTCTCATGCCTACCTTTTTCGAATCATGCATGTAGCTAGAAATAACCACTTAGTAATGCACTTAAAGCTATTATAAGGAATCTCACCAAACTCCACCAATATAGCACCCTGCTATAATAAATTCCCTTATAGTGACTCATGATAAACTATGATAGTGAAATGTATAGGTTCTAATGTGTGTGGGTCAACTAGTAGTGAATATCACTATGCTATCAAAATACAACAAGAAGAAAAATAACCTAAAAAATTCTCATGCCTACCTTTTTGGAATCATGCATGTAGCTATAAATAATCACTTAGAAATGCACTTAAAACTATAATACGGTTTCTCACCAAACTCCACCAATATAACAGTCTTCTATAATAAATTACCCTATAGTGACTCATGAGAAACTATGGTATCCATCATATCATTCATACACATATTTTTTAATCCTTACACATGTGTCCAACAACCTCAAAATAGAAGATTCTAAGGAAGAAACATATCTATTTATTTCCTTTTCCTAAAGTCCAAACCATAATAGTAACTTTTTATTTACATGAGTTCTTTTACCACCATTGCTAAAATGGTTTCACCTCTTATCAATGGTAGATTGGGATTTGTAACAGCTTTAGATATAGGAGTCATGAAAATACGACTCAATGCCTAGTGGTCAACGATGGATTTGATGGGTGGTTCTGCCAAGATAGACAATAATTAAATAGCTCTACTACGGTGTTTCAAGTGTTTCACATTGGAGAACATGTGCACATGGTGTGTATAGTTTTTTTGTTTATATTTCTAATCAAATAAGAAACATAATGAATATGTGACATAATATAACACCAAACTATGATGTGTGCACAAACTAAGTGACAAAATGTATCCACAAGTACTTTTGGTCCATGGAATGAAAAATATAAGTGTATTATTCTTATTTTAAAATAAAAAGGTTAGTCTAATCTTATTTGACTTTGTATCCATCTATAGAAATCCCTAACACAAGTGAGGAAAAGTGAGATCATGTTTATGACACTTTTAATTTGTGGAAGCTAGCACAATATTGCCTCATGTTTGTATCCATCTATAGAAATCCCTAACACAAGTGAGGAAAAGTGAGATCATGTTTATGACACTTTTAATTTGTGGAAGCTAGCACAATATTGCCTCAATGTTACAAGGTTGAAAAGGTAAGGTTTCTAGGTTTCAAATATAAGTATCGTGTCCCAAACACTTCTTCCATAAACCATGTAGAAGAAATTATAGACAAAGATTAATTTGAGACAAACCCTCCTAAAATTCCTCTTATTAGTGTACCACCTCATGACACAAACAAATTTATTGTCTAAACAAAAATTTAAAATTAAACTCTAATTATAGATGACATATTGAAAAATCCTAGTTTAAACAACTACTTTAAAATAAATAGCTCTCACAACATTATCATAATATATCATAAGTCTCTTATATATTCCACTAGTATCCAAATAAATATACATTCTAATCATAGGGATAGCACATGATAATTCTACTCTAAAATATTGTTTAATGAACAAGGATAAATTTGCACCCTATGATGAGATGAGACTATCATAGCCTAGCCTCCCTTATGGAGATATAGAGTGTAACATCCTCCATAATTAAATATTTACATAATTCACAAATAAAAAATAGGATAAAATAAAGGCACGTGATCAACATCTATAAATTAGAGACATTATATTAATTACAAGGATATTTAATAGAGTAAATCATTTACATAGTATATAAGGAATCGTAATCCTTTGCATTCAACCATAAGGTTGATTTCATAGGAACAAAACATGAAGATCTCTCCCATTAAGAACTCCTAGAACTAGACACCCAGATTGGGTGAGAACATTACCGAATTGTGTTTACAACCTACCACAAAATAATTACACTTTCCTAAAAAATTTCATAAAACACTATATTTCCAACTGAGCATGAGGAAAGCTACCATAGTTGTACTGACTAGATTAATGGAAAAGTATAGTAAAATAATGAAACAACAATACATGTCTATATTTTTCATTATTTCAAAGATTCAAGATCTATCTCTAGCATAAGACTTAAAATGATTTCCAATAAAATCAAAATAAGATTATAGAATTAATAAGAATGAAGGAATCACATAAAGCATGAAGGAGTATGTATTTATGCATATGAACACCATTATGAATTCTAATGCATGGTTCTCTTGCTATGGTAACTTGAGTAAGATAACAAGAATGATGATAACTATCATTCATGTGACAATTGGTCTATGTGCTTAAAGAGCATCTTAAACTTCTAGTATGAATATTGATGAATCTTCGTGTTTTTAATACAGTGATAATTAAATGCACCTTTCAATAAGCATATAGACATAAACTAGGATTAATAGAGACTTCATCAAGTAAAGATTATGCATTAATTATTAAACAAGTTATAGAACCTGTATGTATAAATAAATACATATATAAACAATGAACATACATATGTGTATACATTCTAAACTAAATAATGATAAATGTGACGCAATATATCAATATTGTGGTAAACTCATTTCAAAGATGCTAAGAAACCACAAAATAAGTTTCTATATTCCAATTTTCGATCCTAAAAGGACTGTGATTTATATATGATAAGTGATTAATTATGCATAGAGTCTCTTTACTTTCTAATTAATTGATAAATATTAATAAAACAATATGTCAAATACATATACATTCCAATAATGATTCCATCTGTTTGTTTCTAATATTCAAAATTCTTAAGAAATAAGTATGTTCTTATCTATCAAAAAGAGTATAAGTTTATATTAGAGTTTTCCATAATGTTTCAAACTTGACTAACCTATTTTGAGAAGGCATTCTTCAACTCATGTAAAAGTTACTTTATGATGCAACACATTTAATGTTAGAAAGACAACTTTATATAGCGAGTTAATTAAACAAGAGAGATTATAAGCATTATAATTCATCAATGTTTTCTATGACTTCCCTATGAAAAATATAAGAAAAATATAACTTGTTGATATTACATTCATGCACTGAGTATTAGCTTACAAGAAGGTTCGATACTTATAGAATTGGATATCCTCTTGCAATTGTACTCCAACAAAGGACACCTTTAAGCGAAAGCATGAACAAGTTTATCACATCCAGTGCAAGATAAGTTGAACGGGTAGATATTATTTGGGGCTATGGTGAAATAATTTTTTAACTAACAATTAATACAATATTTCACAGATAGTTGTGTCTTACTCGAAAGGATAAGGAATACAATCTAGAACTTATTCAACTGATGCATAAACTAGCAAAACAAGATGGTTTTGATAACTTTAAAATCAAGCCAGATTTATTCAACAAAGCCAGTGGTTGACACAAAACAAGTCTACGATTAACGACACAACATTGAAATTTAATCTCCACAAGAATGATAACCACTTTAGCCATGTTAAGGCAGCCAATACTAATAGAGTTAAGGTTTTTCAATAACTAAGGGGATTACCAAGTTTTTATTATAATTTCTGTGATCCAAAAGCTAATGAAAAGACTAATTGAAATGGGGTGACAGTAGCTCAAACCCTGGACTTTGAGATACTAAAACTAGCCATGAGCGACACATAAGGCTTTTGGATTCTACCACATATTTGTAACAGCAAGATAAGTCAGTAATGGCTCGATTTAGCAGCGGTATAGAGATGGACGGGAGTACTAGACGCATAGATGCATGCACAGGTTGGATATGGTGGACTATTCGAGAGCTCAAGAAATTACATCCAATTAACATACAAACATTAATCTTTAGCAGAATTTTTCGTAACATTGAATAAGAGTGTAGGTTCATTTCCTTTGCCTACAAATTTGTTCATTAGGAAAGAAACATATGGAAATAAAAGATGAAATACCTGGACCTCCTGTCGTAAAGAAAATATCGGAATACAGCTAGGACATCCATCAAGTATATGAAGGAATATTTAGAGTCTCACCTACCTAGGAAGAGATGATTATAGCTTATTTTTATAGAAATCGAAATCAAACTACCAAGTAAGATACCCATACTTTTTTGCCTTACATTCCCTCTCCTAAAACCATACTTAATAAAATCACTTAAACAAATATAGTGTAAAGATAACGATTCAATATATAATATTAAAATCAAAATTACATGATAATGTGAGATCCAAGAAATTTGCAAATTCTTACCAGACGCAGACCTACAATTAGCAAGATAGCAGTAAGATAGCTCAATAAATGAGCATCAATCAATTAATTGGCTTATGGGCTCGTACTGCTCTCCGTTCCATCCACGTCACGATGGTGTAGAATGCCTATATATTCATGAGAGATCATACTTTCTTTACAATACAGTTAAACAACTTTGTTGAGATTGTAGTTTGAAAGCCTGAAAGAAATGGAGAGCCCATCGAGATTGTATCTCTGTCTCTGCATCTCCCTGACCATGGTATCTCTCTGCGCTGCAGGTAAATCAAAGCATGAGAATCAGGTTTCTGTTTAATGTTAATGGTTTTCCTTGTTCTATTGGAATCTAATCTGGGCTTCGTTTGTGAATTGAGAAGCTTCATCCACAAAGATCGCAACGGTGGAGAACAAATGCTCGTTCACCGTGTGGCCAGGAATAGCTTCATATGACAAAAAATTATTCCCGGAACCTGCAGAGTTTAAGCCGGTGTTAAATTCCGGCGAGTCATACTCCATCCCCTTCGCTGCGGAATGGGCGGGAATCATATGGGCAAGGACCGGATGTTCCTTCAATTCATCAGAGCTAGGGTCTTGTCTTTCCGGGGACTGCGCAGGATATCTACGGTGTCAGAAAGCTAACTGGACGCAAGTTAATTTGCAGCGTCGTTATGACCTCCCAATTTCAACGCCAATTACAGAGGTGGAGTTAGGGTCCGGCACGTCCGCAGTGAATTTGGAGCGTGGTTATAACCTCCCAATTTCAATTAAGAGCGGTGGATCGCAGGGATGCAGTGCACATGTTGCTGACGATTGTCCTACATATTTACAGACGAAGGTCAATAATGAGGTAGTGGCGTGTAAAGGTGAGTGCAGCTCATATAGCAAGCATGCAGTCCGCCGGATTTCGATATCGGTTTCAGGGAACGCTGCCCAAATGTTGTTCCTTTCCAAGATTATCTAAGGTCCTCGCCTGACGGTAATGTCACCATTACTTTCTGTCCCCCAAAGTCACCCTAATCCTTGGTTCTGACGATTTTCTATTTTTATGGTGTAATAACAATAAAGCATCCAGTGGGATCCCGGTTTTGAAAATAAAAATAATTAATATAATGTAATAAAAATAAATCACTCAGTTGGGTCTTGTTTTTGAAAATGAAAAAAAAAATCAGAATATTTACTATTACTTCCTGTTAGAATTATAGTAAATACTTCCTTTTAGAATTATATCAATTGTGCTGTTTTTAAAATGTTACTAATGTAGATGTTTAAATGCAATTTTTTAAAAAATTATTCAGTTTTTATTTTATTGGTTAATATTTGGTGATTAATGCGTTAAATGGAAGTTTGGGTAACTATTTCTTGAAAGTGAGAATGGAAGTTTGGGTAACTGTTTCTTGAAAAAGAGAATTAAATATTATTTTAAATCTGCCTTTATAATAATGAAAGAAATCTAATTATTGAAATTAGTTACATAGGCATATTTCATTCCATAGAAGTTATGTTTATATAAACATAGATCTCTCAACAAAGCCTGGCTTTACCATGCACCTCAAGTTTGTCCATGTGAGATATAATTCGTGGCCTTTCCCCAATTTATTCCTGAGAAAGAAAGGCCCATAATACCCTTTGGACACTTGTGAATATATTTAATTTCCCTTTTTCTATAGTGATTCCTTACTAGGCCTTTTAATTGGTATTTTTAAACCCTTTCCAAATGATATTGGTTGTGTAGGTAACTTAATGATCATGACCTCTATTTAAGGAGAAGTTTGTTTAAAGTTAATAAATATATTATGCTACGATCAAACAAATTTGTAGCTTTTAGAGGGGGAGTGTTGTCCTTTTGTATTGCATATTTTGTTCTAACTGTCTTTGGGGTTATATTCTTGAGAGGAAATTATTATGCTAGATATACCCACACCACAAAACCAAAATTGATTAGTTTCAAAAAAAAATAAAAAATTCAAAAATAAAGATCCATAAATTGTTACCTAGATTAAAAAAAACAAAAAACCAACACTAAACAAAAACATTATTACATGAATTGAAACAAGGTGAACACTCTCTAATATGTACTCACCTGTTCAATAGCCTATCCATTGAATAGATGCCTCCAAAATCATGTATATATATTAGACACAATTGGAATAGCGTTTTAGGTAATCTCCCTTTCATAGTTACACATGTTTTCTTAGATACATGTGATTTAGTTGAGTATCATATGGCAACTTTCTATTGTGTCTTATATTGACTTACTTTTTCCACAATTAGAACAATTGAACGCAAGTTGCAGTTTTCTATATCTTTCTATATATTTTTTAAATTTAAATAAATGAATGAATTTAAATTTGAATCTTTTTTTTTTTAAAAATAACTATTGCAAGTTTGTATATATATTTCTAATTTTCCAACATGATAGGTTTGTTTGTTTTATGGTTAATAGTAAACAAAGGAGGCAAAACGGACATGTTTCTATTTTCATATTAGATGTGATTTGATTTTAATAATTTAAAGTTTCTATTTTCTAATTAAAATATAATAACATAATAATTTTTTAAAAGGAATAATAGACAAATAAAATAATTACATTAATAATTATATATGTGGATGTTTTCTAATATAAGCATTTTTTAATTTATAGACAATTTTACATCATTTTTTTAAAATATAATTATGTTAGCTATCTATAGATTAATCATTGTCATAGAAACCATTTGATACACAACTAATTAAAATCTATAAAATGATATAAAGCTACTGCATTTTATTGAGAGTCACATATTGCTAGTCTTAACCAGATATTAGACATGCACGATCTATCATAATATAATCACAATCACATGACAAACTAGATAATACAATCACAATCAGAAATAAGATTAAAGCAACAAAGTTTATTGAACTACACCTCATTGAATGAGATTCACCTACAACTAATCTAATTTAGATATTAGACATACATGATCTATCATCTACAATATCAAACTAGATAATACAATCACAATCACATATAATATTAAACAATGAAATTGAAAACTTCTAAAACTTAAATATATAGAATCACAATATATACATGCAAAAAACATATCTAAACATCTTAATGATAGTACAAAACATCATCCATAATTATAACGTATTATTATAAAAATCCAAATCAAACAACCAGATAAGATACCCATACTTTTGTGCCTTACATCCCCTCTCCTAAAACCATACTTTTAAAACTCTGTTAAAAAAATATAGTTTAAGGATAATGGTTCAGTATTTATTATTAAAATTAAAATAACATGGTAATGTCAGATCCATTCACGTCAAGATGGCGTAGAAGTGTGATTGTGTGTGAAAGCATGTTTATGTTTATGGGAATAAATAGCTTGTTGAAAATAGAAAGTTGTATTTTTTATTGTAGTTTCATTCATATTTTGATTCAAAATAGAAATTGATATTTTATAAAGATATGACCATTCCAAACATTTTTAAATCAATAGTGATAAAATAATTATATTTTAATATTATAAATTTGATAATTAATGTTGTTTACATTTAATATAATGTTTTTAATTTTTTATTATAAAAATAAAATAGATTATTTTATTTTATTTTATTTTATGATCAACATTCAATTTGATTTAATGTTATGCTTAGCCAAAATAAAATACAAGTATATAATTTAACTTCTCAATATGTATATCTTATTTTATTTTAGTGTTATTATATGCTTTTTATTTAATTATAATGTTTTATTTTATTTTACATTATTTAAAGTCAAAATTCAATTTGATTTAGTGTTATATTCACATTTCAATTTGATTTGAAATCGAGAGGTTTTTTTTTTTCATTAAAATAATTTCATATTCTAAAATCTAAATTTAAAAGAAATCTATTACTTTATATTTTTAATGTTTTATAAAAATACATAATATTTACTTTCATAAATATTTAAAAAAGAAAAAACAATCATTCTTAAACAAAATTTAACAAATATATTCTTCAATTTATTTATCTAAATATTAAGACAAATTAATGCCTCTAATAACATTCTTGATTTTTTAGAAGTTCCTACCATGCAATGCATAGAGACCTCAATTGCCATTATAAAAAAAAAATCTTTTTCTTGTATTCACATTAGCGCCACCTGAAAAATAAAATAAATTTCAAACATCCCCTTCTAATATTCTAATCATATTCAGTGAAACTCCAAAACCTGCAATCAATAATATAAACTGCCAACGTTGTAATAATTGTTCCTTGCATTGCTTGAATACCCCCACAAATGGAAGTGGGCTTATAATATTTCTACAGGAGATGTAAAAGGAATGGAAGTGGGCTTAATATCAACAAACTCTTTCTAAAAATTGCATACATAAAGTCTACTCTCACAACTTTCATACCTAGGTATTCAAGCAATGGAGGCATTTGGTAATGTGAAAGTTCTATTGCAGTTACTGATTATTAACCTCCTATCTTTAATAGATTATTTGATCAAAAAATATTGGAAAATAACACAACTACAACTTCACAAATAAAAATAGGCGGAAAGATGTAACACAATAACATGATATTTCCGAACAATTATCCCTAGAAAAACCCCGAAGGGAAAACCAGTACTGCAGATGAGAAATATATTAACTTCAACAAATTAAGAGATACAAAATTCCTTGCCTCTCACTGGCAGAACTTTGACAATCTCCCAATTTCTCCCGCTGATATTCCTACACTGCTATCTGAGCCCCTTGCTAACACCGCAAGACTATTTGCTAACTCTACAAATAATTCACAAACTTCATCTTTTCCAAATTACCCATGACCCCTTTTTATACTACTCTTTTGGAAAACCAATGGCCGAGATTAATTCAAACCAACGGCTGAGATTAAGACAACTCAATAACCAATAACTAATTTTGGCTATGAGGTGTCACCTAAAAAGAGCCACTATTAAATAACAATTGTTATTATCCTAACAATAGGATCTGACAAAAACAACCATTTTCTAATTTCTGGGTCAAGACGAACAGCTGTCCAAACTACCCATATCTAATGCTGCTATTTCTAGGTCAAGATGAACAGCTATCCAAGCTACCCATAATTAACAGGTAATGCATTGAATCTAGTTTTTCGAGACCTTTAATACAGAACATTCTATACCTAGGTATTCTATATAAGTTCTATTTATTACTATTTTCGATTACTTTTAGAGAACGAGAGTTTTTAATAAAATAAAGGTATCAAGCTACTCCAAAATAGATGGAAATAATGAATATTTTCATTGGTAATCATACTTGGTATAATTACTCCTCATATTTCATGCACAACTTCTAAGTTTTAACAACATTATTCTAGATACTATTTGATCATCTTCTTTCTCTTTTTTCTTTTCTTCTTCTTTTTTTTTGTGTGTGTGTGTGAAGTTTCTCTACATTCTCTCTCGATATAGAATATCTTTCATTTACTTTAATGAAAGAATGAAAGAGATGGTAGTGTAAGAATTGAAACTAAAGATCAGTCAGTGTATACAAAAATGATAATTCAAAATTTATATTCAATCGAATCAACTATTATTTTTAATGTATTGGCTTCATAAATCGATTATTTTCCCTTACAAAAATAACTTATCAGAATTAAGTTCTCAACTAACCCAACTACAAATTAATTATATTATTAAAGGTAAAACATATTTCCTCACAACCTCCCTAAAGGCAATTGTCTTGAATCTATAACTCTTCATCAACATCAACCTAAACTTTATGGTCTAGGCATATAATCTTATATCAAACACTCCAATAGGATCAACACAAACTTTTCATGTGTAGGTAAATACTCTGAACATCCAACACACATCTATCAATAAATTATTTTATGTATTCAACTATCCATAGAAAAAGAGCTCACCAATTTTATGCATTCAACAATTGACAAATCAATATTTCACCAAGTTTGTAGATTCAGCTATCCACAAACTCACAAACCACTACATGCCCCCTCTTTCTCTTTAAAGGACTAGAGATGAAAATATGTTTCTTATACAATGAATCATCCTTGAAAAAGAAGCTAGCTCACAATGATAAATTTCCTCCAACCTCAATTTCATCCAACCTCCAATAGTACCCAGGTAATCTCTATCCATAAAAAAATTGCATGTGAATTTTAGAGAAGATTGAAAGTGGTCATCATAAAATTGAGCATCGCTAGGTGTCAAATTTAACCAAAGAAATAAATGCTCTTTGTATCAAAATGACTTATGAAGTTTTATGAATCCAAATCATAAACAATAAAGGGGTATATAAGTTTAATGTGGTGAGGCTAGAGTAAGTATGATCATTGTGGAATCAACGTAGTTAGGGGGATGAGAACCCTTGTTATGCTTAAATTTTAAATTTGATTTTGAAGGGAGATTTAAAGGAGTTTAATTTGTCAATTTAATTGGTTTTTCAATAAAATAGACCATTAGGGTAAGTACCTAGGGGATGGAACTAATTGACTTCAAGGGTACCAAAATGTTCATTTTTTGCAGGAAGCCACAGGCATTAAAAAAAATTACAGTAATGGAACAAACATTCCATCAAAAAAATCTTTGAAAAGAAGCATAGGGTAGAAGAGGAAATGGGAAAACTCAGTAAATGCATCATTCAAAATGGTATGTCTCAAAAAAAAATGAAAAGACAAAATTCTTTTGGAAAAATACAAAGAAATATTGGGAAGAGAAGAATCCTACTAGAAATCAAAATGGAAAGATTATTGGCTGAGGAATGGGGACAAAAATACCTTGTTATAAGTATGGTTGTCGTTGCACCAAAAGATGAACCTATTAATGCCTAATACAAACACAAGACTTATCCACAAGAGATGGTTAAGTCATGTCACAAACCCGAGCCCTATGCAGCACAACACAAGGAGACCAACGACACACACCTTGCAACAATCCCCCCCAGTCCAAGCCAAGGTGTTTGAACCTATGACCCAGGCTCTGATACCACTTGTTAGAAGTACGGTTTCCAATGCACCAAAATATTGACCTATTAAAGCTCGATACAACCACTAGACATATTGAATCCATAGGAGATGGTTAAGCCATGTCACAAACCCAAGTATTGTGTTTCATAACACAAGGAGACCAAGGGTACACACCTTACAACATAAAAGTTTCTTTCACAACTCAACGAAACTTCATAGGAATTAAAACAAATTCAATGAAATTTAGGACAAAGACAACATCATCACAAGCATGGAGGAAATAGAAAATGAAGGTGTAAAATTTTTAAGAGAACTATTGGGTGGAGAAAACAAAGATGATGCAATTATGTATGACTTTTCAATGACATCCCAAATCTAGTGTCATATGTAGACAACAAGTATTTGAATTCAACTTCCATGATGGAAGAAGAAAAATTGCCACATTCTAATTAGGGGTGGACTTTTTTTTTATGAATAGGTATTTCTATTAATATTTAAATAAAAGTACAGTATTCACAAAAAAAGTAGGGCGATATAAAATCACCCCTCGGGAGTCATATGGGCTACACCCGAAAATAGCAATAAACATAAAAAAAATATAGGCAGTGCCCAAAAATAGAAAACAAACCTCTAGGTGGCTAAGGAAGTGGAAAGAAGATGTGAAGGGGGATCACAATCATCCTTGGGACCCCATACATCAGTGGGGTTAGGGTTTTCATCTAGGAGGGACCACCCTTCTTTAGTAGCCATCCCTTTATTCTCCTTCTCCTTCCTAGTCGAGGAGATAGCCCAGGCAGGCTGCATGAACACTTTGGAAGAGCTGAGACATATGTTATCACCATCAATATCTAGCTAGCTATAACCATGACCAACAAAAAAGTTAGCACCCCCATGGACCACCTAGAGGTGAAGCTTCCACGTGGTGAAGAGCTTGAGTAGCACTGAATAAAGTCTCTACTACCACTGGATTAATACAGAGGAATATAGGCCTGCATAGGATATGTAGGATGAGTAAAGGAGTTGTGGTTGCACCACTGACCATGGGGTGGAGAGCGGTCACGAGACAGAAAGCGGTCACAAGAGGCAAAAGGTTTGGAAGGAACTTATGCAACTGTACAAGGGGTGTTTTCCCAATTATCCAAAAGTGCTTGCAAGTGGCCACCTTAAGTGAAACCTTACTATCTTGCACTTGAATTTGTAGCATCACATTATTACAAATACACGCTTTACTAAAAAGTGAAACATGAATATCAACATAGATGGGACACAATAAAATATAATTTCTATCCTTCCATAATGTGAAGAGGATTTCCACCCTTAAAGCATGTCAAATCTATGTGAATTTGAAGAAAATTCAAAGAGATTTCCGTAGAAGATCCATATGCCAAGAGAAGGGTTCAATTAATGATATCAAATTTTCACAATGGATAGCTTGTCATCTCACACTTTCTGGATTAGACTATGTAGTAGTAATTTGCATAAACACTTTATATCACACTCTATGATCCATCATCAAGATACTAGAGAGCTAATCCAGAAAGGAGTATGATCAAGATAGCTCTCTAGTATCTTGATGATGGATCATGAGTGTGATCTGAAGCTTTGATGCAAAAAACTACTATACAGTCTAATCTAGAAAGTGTGAGATTAGAAGGTTTCAAGCCAAAAAGGCTTTAAAAAATCATGAATTCAATTCTACAAATGTTCAACTCAATGGTAGAACTATAAAATATGGGTAAAATTTTTTGGCTATCTACAAAATGGGCAATGAGAATGAGGATCTCCCAAGTACCACACCCGAGAACCTTATGACAAGCCTTGGAAAAGAATACACCAAGTAAAATAAGTCAGCTTAGGCTCAACAATGGAAAACTATATAGTTTGAAATACATAACACCATATGTGTTACGATGACTATAAATGCTACTATAGATTGAAAGCTAGGACCATATCTGAATAAGGCACAAGCCAATATTAACTCAACTTAGGCTTGTAATTATAAAAGGGTGTGTTGCAAAACTAATGTTGATCTTACCACCAAGGTTTAATAGATCAAATGCCCAACTTGTGTAGCATATTCAAAGGAAAAGTAAAAAATACAAGGTCAAATTCTTTCAATCTAGTTGGGAAAGATGAAAATGAACTTGCATGTCCTCCCAAGAACAAATCTACATAGTAGCTCAGAAGAAAAAATCTCTACGGATGTGAAAGTCGCAATTGTGAAAGCTTAGAGAACTAACCCCAGGAATGTTGCCTAAGGGAAGCCCTTGAATATGGAAAAGTGATGACCAATAAATATTATGTACACTACATTTTTCATGATAAGAAGGGTTTGAAATTTAATCCCCTTCCACGAAGGCCTACTAGTTGAATATCCAATGAAAATGTAATGAGTCAGAAGAATTTTCTAGGCCTCATTAGAAATGATGGACAAGATGACTCATTTAGCGTATAGAGAAAGACCTTTTATTTTGGGTAGAAATAATACCATGCCCTCTAGACTCCCTAGGGAGATGACAATACTCCCAAGTGACTCTATGAAAACCATGTTGGTCATCTATTGAAGCCCACAAAAAATCTTGAAAAAGATTCTCAAGTTTAGTAGAAGATTCTTTTGAGTGGTCTCAATAGGAAGACACATGGGTAGCAGCAAACACCTTTGAACAAATATGGAATTTACCAACCAACCAGAGTAGCTTAGGAATCTAGTAAGATAACTTTTTTTTAGTTCTAGTGATAACTGCATTTCAAAAATCCATAAAACCCTAGAAGGCAAAGGGAATGCCAAAAAATGAAATATTTCTCCATGCTAAATCCATTTCTACCCATATTGAAGAATCCAACGAGGGTCTAGGAGGAAATATTGTCCATAGCACTGGGTTTTGTGCATCTAAATCGTCAACCTATGGCTACAAAAAGTACCAAGTTATTGAAGAGCTTCATGAATATTATATTCATCCTCAATAAGGGTGAGGAAGGAATCATCTACAAAATAGAATCAAAAAACCCAAATTATTACACATGTAAAACCATGCTTCTCTCTCCCTAGTTGTCCATAAAAAAGCAAAAACACCTTCTTTATCAGAGGCCACCTCAACCATATTAAAGCTTCCATGCAAAACACAAGTACCGAGTGGCAACAAATCACAATTCCATCACCAAAGATGTGATCATTCCACAACATCATTTAGAGAATAAACGTTAATGATCCCAAAGCCATGATTGTTGACTAACATGAGCACCAAAACCAATCTCTGAGTGGGGTCCACTTCATGATTCACAATACAAGACTACTAGCCTGGTGATAGAAGGGCAATGACACCTCCTTAGCCAACTTTGTGACCTAAAGAAAAAACCAAACTATTTGGCCAAATAATATGGCACGTAGCAATAAGTAGGAAAGAAAAAAAATAATCTACTGAAGATAAAACAAATTGATACCAAGATATTTTGATTGAGTATTACACATGAAATACTACTTGGTAAGGTCAATGAGACCTGAAACATTCCAAGACATGGAATTCATGATTGAAAATCATGCATGTTATCCTCGTCCTTAAGAGACGAGAAACTATTTTGGAAAAAATATTTTCACTATAAACTAGAGTGTGGAACCACTTGGTGCTTTTCAGGAGCCTCTTCACCATCCTCAACACACCCAGAAGGGCTATAAGAGTGACAAAAAGAAGTCTAAGCCTTGAAACAAGAGAAGCAAGTAGAGGGGTACAAACCAAAGAAGGGCGGGCACCATCATAACCTACAATCTCTTTCCCCTAGACCACAACATTTGAGAATAGATGCTATGATGGTGACAATGGCTATTGTGGCTAGAAATACAATTTGTCTTGTAGATGAACAATAACAGGGATTGACAACTTTTAAGAAGTAGTCAAAGAGCCCTTTCATTTGTAAATAACTGTGGTCCAACCCTCCTTAGTTTTTGGAGCTTCAAAAGAGCGAGGAGGAGTTCTAGCTCTCAATACAACCAAAAGGCACTCCTTAATCTCATGTTTTGAAGATTGGCACCAAAAGCAAGTATTGAGCAAAATTAGATAGATTAATCATTGAGAGTGACATAGACCTCCTATTTGAATCTCTATAGTCTCTTTAAGGTCATGAGACAAATCCACTTCAATGCATATCCTTTTTTAATGACGAGTATGGAAAAATGATTTGGTTCCATGCAAACCACCTTGCCAATGGATTGGGCAGTGGTCTGCAAAAAAGGCCAACAATGCAAAAGGAGACCAGGAAATTAAATCTAGACCAAGATGTTGAGCTTCTTATCATTAGAGGTAGAGAAGTATTGTGACTAATGTTGAAAAACAAGTAATCAAGACTAAACAAACCAAGGCCCACGATGCTAAATATCATGTACATGGGTGGAATCAATAAAGCGAACAAAAAAAACCCTAGCTGAGGTTCAAAATATCATAAACCTTGACCCCATGAGGGGATTAGGCCTTTGAATCCAATTGTGAAGCATGCTTTTAGGTGGACCTCTCCCCACAAAATATTCTATTAAAGTAATTTTTTCAAGCAATTGACAACCACTATCAAAGTCCTGAATAGGGAAAATAATATTTGGGGTACCAGAAGGTGTACCTCATGAAAAAATTTTGGCAAAAAATTTATTGGATCATTTGTTTGAGTGTAGCATGATATCTTGATGCCAAAGCTCCAACACCAAGATCAATAGTAGGGCTAAGGTTGGGTGAGACCATTAAAAGGCTTAAAAATGCTCCAATAAATATGGTATGATAGTCGGAAAACCACAAGTAGATGACATTACAGAGAAACAACCATGTGAAAAACCCTTAAAGCTCTTAGTCTCTAATATTTACCACTTTTACATGTAAATGAAATAGTATATTTTTATTTAAAAATCTTTATAAAAACAAATAATTTGGGCAGTTAATTTATAAAGGAAATGTAGCCACAAGCACTTTTGGTCTATGAAATAAAAAATATAAGTTTATTATTCTTATTTTAAAATAAAAAAGGGTAATCTAATCTCATTTGACTTTTTATCCATTTATAGAAATCCCTGACACAAGTGAGGAAAAGTGAGAGAATGTTTATGACACTTTTAATTTATGGAAGCTAGCACAATATTGCCTCAATGTTACAAGGTTGAAGAGGTAAGGCTTTTAGGTTTCTAATATATAAATGTAAAATATTTATTCTATTTTTTGAGGAATTATAAGTATCTTGTCCCAAAGACTTCTTCCATAAACCATGTGGAAGAAATTCTAGACAAAGATAAATTTGAGCCAAACCTTCATAAAATTCCTCTTATTAGTGTACCACTTCATGACACAAACAAATTTATTGTCTAAACAAGAATTAAAAAATACTCTAATTACAGATGACATATTGAAAAATCATAGTTTAAATAGCTACTTTAAATTAAACAACTCTCACATCATTATCATAATCTATAATAAATCTCTTATATATTCCACTAGTATCCAAATAAATATACATTCTAATCATAGGGAGAACGTATAATAAATCTACTCTAAAATATTGTTTTATTAACAAGGATAAATTTGGAGCCTATGATGAGATGAGACTATCATAGCCTAGCCTCCCTTATGGAATGATATAGTTTAACATCATCCATAATTAAATATTTACATAATTCACAAATAAAAATTAGGATAAAATAAAGACACGTGATCGATATCTATAAATTAGAGACATTGTATTAATTACAAGGATATTTAATAGGATAAATCATTTACATGGTACATAAGGAATAGTAATCCATTGCATTCAACCATAAGGTTGATTTCACAGAAACAAAACATGAAGATCCCTCCCATTAAGAACTCCCAGAACTAGACACCCACATTGGGTGAGAACATTACCCAATTGTGTTTACAACTGAGCACGAGGAAAGCTAGCATAGCTATACTAGTTAGATTAATGGAAAAGTATAGTAAAACAATGAAACATAATACATGTCTATACTTGTCATTATTTCAAAGATTCAAGATCTATCTCTAGCATAAGACTTAAAATGATTTCCATTAAAATCAAAAGAAGATTATAGAATCAATAAGAATGAAGGAATCACATAAAGCATGAAGGAGTGAGTATTTATGCATATCAACACTATTATGGATTCAAATGCATGGTTCTCTTGCTATGGTAACTTGAGTAAGATAATAAGAATGGTGATGACTGCCATTCATGTGACAAGTGGTCTATGTGCTTAAAGATATCTTAAACTTCTAGTATGAATATTTATAAATCTTCATGTTTTTAACGTAGTGATAATTAAATGCATCTTTCAATAAGCATATAGACATAAACTAGGATTAATAGAGACTTCATCAAGTAAAGATTATGCATTAATTATTAAACAAGTTATAGAACATGTATGTATAAATAAATACATATATATAAACAATGAACATACATATGTGTATACATTCTAAACTAAATAATGATAAATGTGACACAATACATCAATATTGTTGTAGAACGTACACATAAAAAAAATATTCTAACTCATTTCAAAGATGCTAAGAAGCCACCAAATAAGTTTCTATATTCCAATTCTTGATCCTAAAAGAACTACGATTTATATATGTTAAGTGATTAATTATACATAGAGTCTCTTTACATTCTAATTAATTGCTAAATATCAATAATATAATATTTCAAATACATATACATTCCAATAATGATTCCATATATTTCTTTTTAATATTCAAATTTCTTAAGGAATAAGTATGTTCTTATCTATCAAAAGGGTATAAGTTTATATTAGAGTTTTCCATAATGTTTCAAACTTGACTAACCTATTTTGAGGAGGCATTCTTCAACTCATGTAAAAGTTATGGTGAAATAATTTTTTAACTAACAATTAATACAACATTTCACAGATGGTTATGTCTTACTTGAAAGGATAAGGAATACAATGTAGAACTTATTCAACTGATGGATAAACTCGCAAAACAAGATGGTTTTGATTAACTTTAAAATCAAGCAAGATTTATTCAACAAAGCCAGTGGTTGACACAAAACAAGTCTAGGACTAATAACCACTTTAGCCATGGTAAGGCAGCCAATACTAATAGAGTTAAGGTTTTTGAAAAGCTAATGAAAAGACTAATTGAAATGGGGTGACAGTAGCCATGAGCGACACATAAGGCTTTTGGATTCTACCACATATTTGTAACAGCAAGATAAGTTAGTAAAGGCTCGATTTCGCAGCAGTATAGAGATGGACGAGAATACGAGACGCATAGATGCATGCACAGGCTACTATTCGAGAGCTCAAGAAATTACATCCAATTAACATACAAACATTAATCTTTTAGCAGAGTTTTTCGTAACATTGAATAAGAGTGTAGGTTCATACCCTTTGCCTACAATTTGTTCATTAGGAAAGAAACATATGGAAATAAAAGATGAAATACTTGGACCTCCTGTCGATAAGAAAATATTGGAATAGGGCTTCCTCAAAGTATATGAAGGAAGAGATGATTATTATAAAACTGGAAATCAAACAACCAGATAAGATACGCATACTTTTGGGCCTTACATCTCCTCTCCTAAAACCATACTTGATAAATCTCTGAAACAAATATAGTTTAAAGATAACGATTCAATATATAATATTAAAAATTTCATGATAATGTTAGATCCAAGAAATTTGCAAATTCTTAAGATAGCAGTAAGATAGCTCAATCAATGAGCATCATTCAATTAATTGGCTTAGAACGCTTATATATTCACGAGAGATCATACTTTCTTTACAATACACGTCACGGTGGTGTAGAACGCTTATATATTCACGAGAGATGATACTTTCTTTACAATACACGTCACGATGGTGTAGAACGCTTATATATTCACGAGAGATCATATTGTTTGCGATTTGAGAAGCTTCATCCACAAAGATCGCAACGGTGGAGAACAAATGCTCGTTCACTGTGTGGCCGGGGATAGCTTCATATGACAAAAAATTATTCCCGGAACCTGCAGAGTTTAAGCCAGTGTTAAATTCCGGCGAGTCATACTCCATCCCCTTCGCTGCGGAATGGGCTGGAATCATATGGGCAAGGACCGGATGTTCCTTCAATTCATCAGAGCTAGGGTCTTGTCTTTCCGGGGACTGCGCAGGATATCTACGCTGTCAGAGGTGGAGTTAGGGTCCGGCACGTCCGCAGTGAATTTGGAGCGTGGTTATAACCTCCCAATTTCAATTAAGAGCAGTGGATGGCAGGGATGCAGTGCACATGTTGCTGACGATTGCCCTACATATTTACAGGCGAAGGTCACTAATGAGGTGGTGGCGTGTAAAGGTGAGTGCAGCTCATATAATAAGCAATGCAGCCCGCCGGATTTCGATATCGGTTTCAGGAAACGCTGCCCAAATGTTGTTCCTTTCCAAGATTATCTAAGGTCTTCGCCTGACGCTAATGTCACCATTACTTTCTGTCCCCCACAGTGACCCTAATACTTGGTTCTGAAGATTTTCTATTTTTATGGTGTAATAACAATAAAGCATCCAGTGGGGTCGTGGTTTTAGAAATAAAAATAATTAGTATAATCTTATAATAATAAATTACTCAGTTGGGTCTTGTTTTTGAAAATGAAATTAAAAATCAGAATATTTATTATTACTTCCTTCTAGAACTATATCAATTCTGCTGTTTTTAACATGTTATTAATGGAGATGTTTATATGCAATTTTTTAAAATAAATATGTTTGAAAAATTATTCATTTTTAATTTTATTGGCTGAAAACATTTGATATTAGGAAATTAATGCACTAAATGAAAGTTTCGGTAACTGTTTCTTGAAAATGAGAATTAAATATCATTTTAAATCTGTCTTTATAATAATAAATGAAAACGAATTCTTGAAATTAATCACATAGACATATTTCATTCCATAGAATTTATGTTTATATAAACATAGATCTCTCAACAAAGCGTAAAACTCATAGTTTTTTATTATAAACTCCTAACAATGTACATATGAACTTATTAATTTTATGATTAAGAGGAAAAGTAGATATAGTAATTATAATTTTCATGTTTTAAAACTATTATGAAAATATTGAATATAATTTTTTTTTCTTTTTTAAAACAATTTAATTTCTTTAAAAGAAAATTATATGTAATATTTACTTGATATCAAATCAGAAATATATGTTTAATTTAATATTGATTTAAATTATTGTTAAAAGATAAAATATTATTGATTTTTTCTTTTTAGAACAATATTATCTTGAATATGTTCTTTTACATAAGTTTAGAAAAATACTTTTAATTTAATAGTAAATTTAAGAATAGTTGTCTAAATGTAGAATACAAGACCATGGTTTTGTCAAGTTCCTCCAAATGTCGTTAGGATAAGTTTTTTTGATCTATGATGTTGCTATCTTTTCCACCAATGTTCCATCTAGTGGATAAAGTCCTAGAGGAAATGTTGTATTCATATACCAATAAAAAAGTATGTTGAATGAGGCTATGTCCTTGCGCTCTCCCCTACGATACCTCCTTTGGTCTTCAAAATTGTTCCATCTCTTGATCCATTACTATGGTTAATTTTATGAGATATTTCCAATGTGATATATAATATTTTTTTCTTATAATTTCCATATTAATGGCCATTTGAAATTGAAAGAAGGATTAAATTTGTTTAAAAAAAAATTATATGTAGCTATTCTATAAATTACATATAGATATTATATCTTTAGAGAAGGAATTAAAATACAAGGTGAAAAATAAATAACCCTGAGAGAAAATAAAACCAAAGAACTAATCAAAGTAATTATCTAGAAGAGGGTATGATGATTTTAAACTCCCTTTGAAATATTATATTAAACATTTATTAGAGGCTTGGGAGTAGAAAAATTACATCAGATGTGGAAGATTGTAAAGAGGTAGCTAGTTAGTATTAGAGAAGGGTCACATAGGGTGTGTCCAACTTAGGATAAAAATGGCATCCAATCTTTGTTTCTCAGTGTTTACTTTGTTGTGCATGAATGCATGCTTAATTTATTGTAAATTTGTTGTGCATGAATACATGCTTAATTTATTGTAACTTAGTTCCTCTTAGATGTTGGGAATAGTTTAAGGAAATTTTCCACTAGATTCTTCTAAGGGTGCAAATTGTCATTCCAAGAAATTGACTCATATCAACATTGAAGACACTCGTTTCTTTTGTATGAACTAACAATAATAATAAAGCTCCCCTATACGAGGACTAGAAGCAGGAACAGGGAGAAGAATACTTCCAGGTTCATCATGGATGAGCTCAAGGACATCAACAAGAGGGTGATTCAAAAGAAATCAGAGATGATGCAATCTCTAGTCTAGTGAGTTTAGGTTTTTCTTGTTTTGTTTTATTTTTTGTTGTGTGGCCTTGGCCCCGATTTCTGTGGGTGTTATGTTGTTGGTTTTGGACTGGTTAGTGACTGCTTATTTTTGTTGTGCTCTTTAACTTTGGGTTTCAGGTCCCTATAAAACCCATTTATCGTAGTCAAAAACAATAACAATAAATCTAGGGTTTGAGGTGGTGCTACTACTTTTTTTTCTTCCATTTCTTGTGTTGTTTTCAAATGGGAATAGTAGGGGGAGAGAGGGGGAGGCCTTTGAGAGTTACCACTTCATGGGGTTCATATTCATGTGACCTTCGTGGATTCTTCTATTCATAGTAAAAAAGTTGACACTTCAGTCAAGGTTAATGTATAATCTCTATCCTCACCCTAGTACCATCTTTAGTCCTTTTTTGTGGATGAGGAACTTGCCATATTTGTTGACAAATTGTTAGAGGGAACTTCCCCTAAAATGGGTAAAAGTCCTAAGAAACCACCTCCTCTAGTGGTTTGTATTGTGAAAGACCAACAAGTTGAAATTCTCAATGCGATACTAAATACTACTATTTTTGAGCTAAGCCTCTCTCTTGTGGTTAAGTTTATGGATTTTTCACCTACTATAGATCAAGTCAAAAAATGGGCTAATACTAGGTGGAAACTTAAAGGTAGAATTTCTATTAATGAAATGGCAAATGGTCTTTTCCTATTTATTTTTCTTGATCAAGAAGATATGATTAAGATTCTCACAAAAGGTAATTCATACTTATGGGATAAATTTTCAAAATTTCTTATCCCTATGCAAGTGGAAATAGTGTTTGGACCATAGGAAAGATCTAGGGGTCGTAGCACCTACTTGGATCTGTCTTCCAAGGTTGCCCCTTGAGTATTGTAATCTGGGTGTGTTTAAGGGGATTGTTGATTCCTGTGGTAAATTCATTGATGTGGATAGGATCATGCAATCCAAGTCTAGGCTCCTATTTTTGAGGTTCTACGTTAATGTGGCTATTAAGACTATTTTGTCAACCTGAGTTATGCTCCTTTCTAAGGCTATTTCTTGGGTCCAAGCCATAGAATATGAAAAAATTCCAAAGCTTCTATCAACTGTATAAAAAGTATGGACATTTTAGTAATGAAAGCAAAAAACAACCTAGCATGAAATAATAAGAGCTAGTTGCTCCCCCTTCATAGCCATTATACATAGATAGTGGATTGAAGAATAATATGGCTCAATCAAAGGGTGGTTCCAAATCCCAGTCTATTCCCACAATGGTGGAGATTGAAAATAGTCTTATGAAAGGTAAGAAAAAGAAGATGGATGACCTGATGGCTTCTTCCTTTGGGATGGAGAAGAATTTGATCCCAAGTTTGGAGCCTCATTCAATACTGGATATTTCTCCATAGAAAATTTGATGGATTATGATGAGAAATAAGGAAATAATAGAATTGATATTACCATTGATTTGAGCCATTTAATTCTATTGAACAACACCAACAAACCTCCTCTCAATCTAAGTCAAGAGAAAAGGAAAAAGAAACTTTTACAAGAACTTCAAGCTTAAATAAGGAGAATATTAATCCAGAAGATAGGGATAGTATATCTAAGGAGAAATATAGAGATAGATTTATTAATTTAAAATAAAACTTACACATCATTGGGATCTCTTCTACGCCTCCCCCAAGTAAGTCAAGGAAGATCTATGATGAAGATGAAGATGGTTTGGAGTGGACTCAGGTAGGTTCTAAAACTAAAAAGAAGAAGAAATATGATGTGCGAGAGTTTATAATAAAGTGGGAAAACAGTCTCAGAAAGATATTAGGAGAAGGGATGGTGCAAAGGAAATTGGTAATGGTAAACAAAGGAACTTAGATTCTCTCTCAGAATCCAAGAAAAAGATAAAGTAAGTTGTAGTAGCCCTCTATGGTGGGCTTGTCTAATCTACTTAAGGCTAAGTATTTCCTTGGTAAATTGTTTTTATGAAGATCTTATCTTGGAATATGAGGGGCCTAAACAACCCTATGAAACAACATATGTTTAAGTGTATGTTACTTGAACAAAAAGTTGACATTTTCCTGCTAGAGGAGACAAAAATGAGATCAAAGAAATTTCTAAAAATTGTTAACTCTTTCTAGCCCTCAATTGAGTTGGACCTTGTTAGTGATCCTTAAGGAGCTTCAGGCAAAATTGCTACTTGGTGGAATTTGACCTATTTTATTGGTAATTTGATTCACTTTGCCAAAAAATGTCTTATTATTAAAATGAAGAGCTTGTAGATTCACTTTGAGTGGAATCTTATAAATATCTATTCTCCTAATGTGGGATATCCTAGAGCTAAACTTTGGTCTTACATAGCATCCTTTATTACTAGTTCTTTTGCTAATTTGTTGATGTTGGCTAGAGATTTTAATTCTCCTCTATATCCATCTAAGAAGTCTGGGGGTCTTTAGTATTATTTTGATAGTACACATGATCTTGTGAACTTCATTTCCATGACTAGTCTTATGGAGATCAACTTACAAGGATTCAAATTCACTTGGTCCAATAGGAGACTGGGCCAAAATCTCATCCATGTAGACTTGATTGATTATTGGTTTCCAGTAACTAGAGAAATGTTGACTTCCTTTCCCTTAGATCCCTTCCTAAGATTAGATCGCATCACAATGCTATTGTTCTAGCAACATCCAAGATATTTTTGTTCCCCCTTTTCACAACTCCATTCTGTTGAGGTGTTCGGGGAGCAGAAAATTGTCTCCTAATACCATTGGTTGAACAATGGTGGAATATTTAGATAAATGGAACTCCCATGTTCCATGTGGTTCAAAAAATGAATCTGCTGATAAATAATGTCAAAGGATGGAATATGTGCTCCTTTGGTAATAATTTTGAGCATAAAATTTTGGTTAAGTTGAAGGCTATACAGTACAAGATTAAATGTAATCTTTCATCCTAGGATGACTATTTAGAGGATAATTCTCTTATAGAGCACTAGTTCAAACTTACCAAAAATTAAGAAGTCTTTTGGAAACAAATTTCTCAGATTCAATGGCTCACAAAAGGTGACAAGAACACTATTATATTTCACCAATCAATTATGAAACATAGAAGCAGAAATAAGATTAGGTGGCTTGAGAAAGAGGATGGGTCCATAATAGAGAATGAAGAGCAGATTGTAGGGATAGTTGTTGCCTTCTTTAAAAATCAAAATTATAATTGTTAAGATGGCTTTAGGGATCCTGAAGGCGTGTTGGAGGTTGTTCCTAAGGCTAGATTTTAATTAGGGTTAGGATGACCAATTAAGGCTAGGAATCAACAAAGACCCAATTATAACTATGAGTATAATTGGGTTTCAATTAATATACGAATTATTGTTAAGGTTTGGGTCTAATTAGGGCTAGGATTGAATTAGGGTTTATAGTTAGTTTAAGAGTTTAATTAAGTTTAGATTTCAATCAAGGTTTAATTTTTTATTAAGATAAATGGGTTTTATAGGGACCCAGAACCCAAATCCATACAAAAAATTAAAATATTAAAATAGTAGTGAATGAGTCCAAAAAGAACAAATAAACAAAAAAAAAAATAGGAGAAAAAACCCCACAACACCACAACAAACAGTGATACCAAGAATAAGCACTAGCAAAACAAATAGAAAAATACTAAACCAAAGAATGCATGAGCTCAAAGTTCTTCTAGGTATCATATTCTTAGTAATCTCCTCAAGCTCTTCCATTATAAATATCATTACTCTCCTCTCACGGTTTCTGCTCATCGTTCTGGTAGAGGGTCCGATTGTAACCTGTGAATCCGCCCCTTGCGAGCTTGAATCCAGATTCTTCTTTTTGAGTTTAGCCACTAAAGGCGAGACACTGGTAATTGGATGGGCTCTTTGGATAGCCATCATGTCATTAACCTTTCATAAACCTTTTGTGCTATTGCTCATAACTTCTTTTCTTATCTTAGCTAGTTTCCTTAGGTTGTCCTTAATCTTCTCCATACCCTTTTCTAGATGAACTTTCTTAGACTCGTGTTTTATTTTCACAACTTGGACATCCTTAGTGAGTTTTTGGGTCATTTTGAGAATCTTATCAATCTTTTCTGGCATGGGATTCTCATTAAAAGTATTAATTATATCTTTAATGCCTTCGTTTAAAAGATAAATTCCATTGCTAATCTAGTGAAAGCATTTTTCTTGGCCATTAGTGGAGTTTACTAGGAGCACCTCAAAGTCCCTATCAATTTAATTCTCTCTTGATCCACTTGGTCCACATTGAGAGGGATGTCAAGTTTAATTTCTTTTATGACTTTACCCTTTGATTCCCCTACTTTCCCAAATTTGTCTTTTTCAAAAATAGTGGACCCAACCCTTGAGGCTTAGGTGTAGGGATTTAATACTTTTTGGTAGCCAGTTTAGCGTGTTTATTTCTTCTATTGCTACTAGTGTCAAGGCTAACTTTTTTGTGGGATTTCCTCTTCCTCAGAGGGGCAATAACCAAGGTGCTCTGGCATGTTGAGATCATGCAAGTCCATTTCCGTACCATCCCATTTTCCTCAATCTCAGTGTCAAAAACCACCTGTACATCAGGACTAGTCAAATATTTGGGGGTTTTCACTTGACAGGGGAGGGTTTGACCCCATGAGATTTATTATGTTCCATAATAAGCATAATTAAACCCTCGTGCAAAATAGGGTTATCATCATTCTTGGCATGATTTGTCAAACTATTCTCAAGAGAGGACAATAAATAAAAGGGCAATGAAATTCTTCTATCATGCCTAAAGTGATTTAAAATCATGAAGTGATAAGAAAAGATGCTAGCAAAATGCTCGTCCAGAGTTATGTACCTCATAATGCCTTTGGCCATGTCTGCCCAGAGTGACATAAGATATTTCCTGTTATATCCTTTGTCCACCATCTTTCGCACTCTATCTCTTTCACTTTGTTTATTGAAGAAGACCGTAAGTACTTCCTCCATAGCTTTCCTCTCGCTCTATAACTTCTTTCCATCCATTTGCAAACCAGTCATCTCAGCAATAAAGGACTCATCAATTCTTAATTCAGCCCCAAAAGTGGTAAGGGTGTCATCATGCCACCCATTCACAAATTCCTCTGTCATTTTCAGATCCTAGCCATGTAATTTATTGATATATGCTACAAGTTTGCCATAAGTAATTTCCATCCATAGCTCCCTATTCTTTTCCCACTTTTCATAAGAAGTTGGTTCCATTATATTTTTATTTCCCCCCATATTAATACCTCCTCGACAAACTTGGGAAAAACTAATATTGAAACCAAACTTGAACTAGGAGATGAAAAACCAGACAGTTAGGAACAATCTAGAAACCTTAGCTTTGAATCTAAACCACATATTACAATAAAGACCTTTACACATTTGGCAAGCTGTCATCACTAATAGGAAGAATCTGGACAAGGTTCTCGGCATCCTTTCTTATGAATTCACACATATGTATAGGGAATGTTTACCTTGTTTTGCACCACCTTACATCATCATATGCCATGCTAAGATTAGAAACATAGTCTACATGCATATTACCTTCCCGATACACATGGGAGGTTTGAAATTTGGCCAATTTGGTCATCATGATATATGACACTCTTGTATTAAATACTTGATCATCTAGCTGGGGGCAACCTGTTTGCTCAAACATCTAATAATGTTTAGAGAATCACTCTCTAAATATATTTTTGTATGCCCACCTCAGATAGCCAGTTGTAACCCTATGTAATTTCCATTTTCCTCAAGAAAATGGTTTGTCTAGGTGCCCAATGGGAGTTACACTACTGAATGTAGCCTACCATTGTGATCATGATAAACTCCTCCACAACCAGTCAGCCCAGGATTACCTTTACCTACCCCATCAACATCGATTTTGATCCACCCTCTCGGGGTTGCAACCCAAGCAACATTAGGTCTTATCTTCTTTAGCTTGACAACAGGTTAAGAGATATCCCAAATGATTATACCATCGGTTAATAATGTCCCAATCCAGATCAGGGGTAGGGATAGCAGGATCAAGCTGATGGGAAGGACAACAAGATGCAAAATTCTTCTTATTCGAATTCAGGATCCGATAAGCCACAGAAAAAGTAGAAGACTCTTTGTCCCTAAAAATCTAATTATGTCTTTCTTGCCAGATACCCCATGCCAAATGGGGTAGCATAAAGCCCCATAACACTTTAAGAGAGGGATTATTCGAGGGACATCTCCCTGAGACCAGCAATCTAACAATCTCAAGGTAAAAAACCACATAATTCCCCAATGATCGAAAAATAGGCTCAAATATCCTGAGTGAAGGAAAAATGAAGCAACAAATGTGCAACATCTTCAACATTCTCCTTACACAAAAAGAATCTATTAGGAATAGACATTCCTCTTTTGCACAAATTATCGACGAATAGAATCTTATTCTGCATGAAGAGCCGGAAGAAGATATTAATTTTGGGCACTAACAAAGTATCCCAAATACAAGATCAGAAAGGTGTAGGGGCAAAATATCTTGTCAGCAAATTAAATTTAATTCACGGCCTTTACCCAATTTATTCCTCAGAAAGAAAGGCCAACGACACCCATTGGACAATTGTGAATATATTTCATTTCCCTTTTTTTATAGGGGTTCCTTACTAAGCCTTTTAATTTGCTTTCATAAGCCCTTTCCAAATGATATTTGTTGTATAGGTAACTTAATGATCATGACCTCTATTGAAGGAGAAGTTTCTTTAAAGTTAGTAAATACATTATGTTATGATCCAACAGATTTTGTAGCTTTTGGAGGGCGTCTTTTGTACTGCATATTTTTTCCTATTGTTTTGAGTTCTATTTGTCTTGGGGTTTCTATTCTTGGGTGACATTATTATGCTAGATATACCTACACAACAAAACCAAAATTTATTAGTTCCAAAAAAAATTCAATACTAAAGATTCATGGGCAGTTACCTAGATTTAAGAAAACCAAGATTTAAAAAAAAACAGCACAACACAAAAACATTATTCCATGAATTAAAACAAATCCAACACTCTCTAATATGTACTCACCTGTTGAATATCCTATCCATTGAATAGATACCTCCAAAATCATTTATACATATTAGACACAAATGGAATAGCTTTTTAGGTAACTTCCCTCTCATAATTGCAGGTGTTTTCTTAGATACATGTGATTTAGTTGAGTATCATATGACAACTTTCTATTGTTCCGCATATTAACTTACTTCTTCCACAACTAGAATAATTGGACATAAGTTTATTGGGAACTTTCTATTGTTTCTCATATTGACTTACTTCTTCCACAACTATAACAATTGCACATAAGTTACAATTTTCTATATCTCTCTATTTGTTTTTTAAATTGAAATAGATGAATGAATTTAAATTTGCATCTTTCTAGGTTTTTTTAAATAGCTTTTGCAACTTTGTATATATTTTAATAACATAATAATTTTTTAAATGTATAATAGACAAATAAAATAATTACATTAATAATTATATCTGTGGGTGATTTATAATATAAGCATGTTTTTAATTCATTCGTTTTGCTTAAATTTTTCCACATATAAATATGCTAGTCGCCTATAGATTAATCGTTGTGATAGAAACCATTTGATGCACAACTAATTAAAATCTATAAGATGATATCAAACTACTACATCTCATTGAAAGTCACCTATAGTTAGTCTTATCTAGATATTAGACATGAATGATCGATAATATACAATGTCAAACTAGATAATACAATCACAATAACAATCACAAATAAGATTAAAGTGATAAAGTTTATTAAACTACATCTCATTGAAAGTCACCTACAACTAGCCAGATTTAGATATTAGACATGCATGTTATATCATCTACAATGTCCAACTAAATAATACAATCACAATCACATATAATATTAAAATAATTAAATTGAAACACTTCTAAAATTTAAATAAATTGAATCACAATATATACATCCAAATACATATCTAAACATCTTAATGATAGTACATAACATCATCCAAAATTATAGCTTATTATTCTAAAAATGGAAATCAAACAACTAGATAAGATACCCATACTTTTGTGCCTTACATCCCCTCTTCTAAAACCATATTTATTAAAATCCGTTAAACAAATATAGTTTAAGGATAATGGTTCAATATTTATTATTAAAATCAAAATAACATGGTAATGTCAGATCCAAGAAATTTGCAAATTAGTAATACCCTGACACAGATAGATCTACAATTACCATATTAGTAGTAAGATATCTCCTACTATTGTCCCTTCCATTCACGTCAAGATGATGTAGAAAACCTATATATTAGTGAGAGATCATACTTTCTTTACATTGTAGTTGAACAACTTTGTTTAGATTGTAATTTGAAAGCTTGAAAGAAATCGAGAGCCCATTGAGATTGTGTGATTGTGTGTGAATTTTTTTTGTAAAAGTATGTTTATGTTTATTGAAAATAGAAAGGTATCGTTCATTCACATTTTGATTCCAAACTGAAATTGATATTTTACAAAGATTTGTCCATTATAGAAAGGTCCTCTGAGTCCTCTAAGTGCCTACAACCTAGGTTCAAACCCCATGAGTTTGTCTCTACCGTGTTAACAATGGAGCATGCTTTACCTTGGGGAGAACCTTGGAGAAATAGTGGGGCTTCTTTCCTATAGTGCTTAAATCCTTGGTTCAAACCATAAAGTTTAAGGATCCCTAGAACATGGAGAGCTCGCGTGGAGGAGGCGAAGGTGAAAATAGTAGAATTCAATTTTTGAATTCTCTGCAAGGCGGTAACTCTGGCTCCAATGGAGGAAGCAACTCGATTGATGGAGCTGGCCAGATGGGGGAGAAGGACAAGCCTCCAAATATTTTGTAGGCTGATGATACTCTGCTAGAGAATAATGTTAGTCCTGGAAATGCGGTTGGGGGGTCCAGCCCACATGAAGCAGTTTTTGAGAATGGACAAGAAACTAGAAAGTGGTCAACCCTCTTTGGAACTATACCATCTGGGAGATCTTCCCTGTCTCCTATCAAGAATATATCAGATCCAAATGGTGGTAAGTTTTCCATATCTATCCCTGACTTGGTTGTGGACCATAACATAAGTAGCATGTTGAACTCTTTGGTGGGTAAATTTATGGGACCACATCCAAACATTGAGGTTGTTAGGGCCTATGTTAAATAGAAATGGGCTTTGAAAGGTAATGTTGAAATTTTGGCTTTGCCCAAATGTCTTATCACCTTTTCTTTTTCATGTGAAGAAGACAAAATAAGGATCCTCTATGGTATCCCTTGGTTGGTTGGAAAGACAACTCTAGTCCTAAAGAAATGGCACCCGAATCTAAATATGAGTGAATCTCTTCTGGTGCAAGTCCTAGTTTGGGTTAAGTTACTAGGTCTGCCTCTTGACTATTGGGTAGAAAGTATTTTCTCAGGTATAGCAAGCTCTTTTAGTGAGCTCCTCTCAATTGATCCAGGCACAACTTCAAGAAGGAGGCTAAATCATGCCAGATTTTGTGTAGCGATTGCCCACGATGTAGATATGCCCGAGCAAATTGATATTGTTTCTAAGTTGGGTACTTGGAAACAATAGATTGAATATGAATCCATCCATTTTACTTGCTTCCACTATAAAAATGTTGGTCACTGGGCTAAACATTACCCTCTCAAGCCTAAAGGGGAGAATAAGCAAGCCAAAACTATAGTAGAAAGTAGAAAGGCTCCGAAGAAAAATGTCTAGCAAGTCAAAAATTCAGAAAATAAGGAAACTAACCCAGTTGAGTGTTAGGAATCCCACAAATACTGAGAGGGGGGGGTGAATCAGTATCTAACCAGTAATTAGAATTTCTCAATTTAAAACATGCAGTACATATTATAATAGTGTACCGGTATACAAGAAATAATGCAATAAACAGAATTAAAAGTATCCACATGAAAAGAACACCATGACAGAAGGATTTAACGAGGAAACCTAGTGTGGGAAAAACCTCGATGGGATTTGTGACCCACAATATCCACTTACTGGCCAATAAGAGAATATTACTTACAAGAGGGGCTTGCACATGCAGGAAGGCCAATTGCCTAGAGCTCACTACTCAATGGGAAGTCTCACTGACTTACAATGTGGATTACACAAATCCAATATCTTGTACTTCTTTACAATAGCATCTATAATGCCTGATCTAGTACCGGTTCCTGCTCCGTTCTTTACATAAAACCTTTAACCTATATTTCGCATAATAGGTCTACCTAATATCTTCCTTTTTCCGCTTACATCCCTTACAAAATGTCTACAATGATCTCTCTTATATATAAGAGTCATTTTATAACTTTCCAAGTCAGCTTACAAAGGTTTTACAATAATAAACAAAATATAATATAACAAAAATCCTATCGGCCTCTGTGCCGGTATGCTTCCTTTCTTTGTGCCAGTGCCAGTGGTCTGAGTGCCAATGTAGAGTGTGATCTGTTGATGCTAGTGAACTATCTTGTCGGTGTAATGCCTTGCCAAGGCCATAGGATTGTAAGGTTTCCATCAATGACAAAACCTTCAATCACATACATTGTCTCATTGGAGTGTGCATATGCCAACAATCTCCCCCTTTGGCATTGATGGCAACACTCATGGGAAATTTTAAAAGTGTATCAAAAAATGTGAAGTCCAAAAATGTTACCAAAAATGTGTGCTCCCCCTGAGCATATGATTCCTGTGATATTGAATTTTCTCATACCACTACTTCCCCTTTGGTATCAATGACAAAGGTTGTCAAGATGTCAGTAGAGTTTGTAGTTTCAACCTTGTAACTGGGTAGTTAAAATTTGAAATAGATCCGCCAAAATCAAATTTATACTCTCCATAAACTTTTTACTGTCTCTTATTGTTGTCTCTATTCTTTTAACTATACCAGTGATGTGCTACATATGCTCTGCTGATGTTTTTTCTCCCTGTATCAGTGCCTCAGATATTTCCTTCCGTAATGATGCTAGATAGTCCAATCTTGGACTTAGTTTTAATCTCAAATACTTTGCCTTATTCACTATTATCTCCTTTTCTCTTTCTAATTTAAGTAACTCTTCCTCAAAATTTGTTATCCTTTGCTAAAAAACTGATAATGCATCAGGCGAGTTAACAAAATTATCAGCAAGTTTATTGATTTCATCCTGTACCTTGCTTATTTTCTTATATATGTCTACTGTCAAAAAGTTTGTCTTGCAGGTGTCTTTGTATAGAGTTTGGTATTCCTTTAATAAGTTACACAATTTTGGTAGAAGTGTGTCAAATTCCCTGGTACACTTCTTTATTTTACCTTCAAATAATTTTTGCTTTTCAATTTCTACCTTGTCCTTCAATGTCTCTTCCTTTATTTTCTCAATGTTCTCAGTGATGTATTTACACAAAGTATCAAGTTGTCCTAAAGAATCTTTATTGTCTATATTACAGTTAGGAACAATTACCTTCAAAATTGGGATTGTGTCATCTATAGCTTTATAAGCCTGTGAACTACAATATGTTATCCTTTTGATTGAATCCAAAAAGTACTTCAGTTACATTTGTTGGTGTGTGGCCTGCTGAGAGGAACCAACATTCTGAATTCTACCAGTGGAAGAAGTAACCAAGCTTGTTGTGACCTCTGGTAGGTCTATTTGTGTTTGCATTTCTTTAAGAAATGGTTTGTGTACTTCTCCAGTTGTCGGTTGCACTGTTTCCTCATGAACCTATTTTTGTTTCTGTTTTGGAGCTTGTTCCTGTTGTTGTTGCTCTTCTGGTTGCACTGTCTCAGTCTATTGTTCTTTGACATCTACCAGTTTCTCTTGTGTTTTATTAGTTTGCTCAGCTACCGGTGGCTCACAAGCCATTTCAGTCTTACCAGTTGTATCTTTGTCTACCATAATGTTGATTTTTTGTGTATCAACATCAACTGTGTATAAGACTTTAGGATTAGGATTGACATCTTCTACATCCATACTTTCAACTGTCGGTTGATCTTTTGTAGTTGTTGTTACCAGTGATGTAAAAGGAGGTGGGGGTAATTTGTCTTTTACTTTGATACTCGGAGGTCCACCAACCTTTCCTTTTCCTTTGTCTCTTTCTTTCTGATATACCTTTATTGGTTTGGGGTTCCTGTATTCTTCCTGTTTTTCTTTTTCAACTAGGAATATTTCCCATCCATTTTCTGTTTCTTCAGTCACATCATTGACTCTTCCAACCATTAATGCAATGTGCCAGTGTGTAGTAGACAATACTGACTAGTTGGCTTTAGCAATTAAATCATTCATTTATTTAGGTGATTTCACTGGGTACACAACAAGTAGCTTTTCTATCTTGATTTTCTTGTCAAGTTCTATTACTACTTGTCTCCTTGCTTCCAATCTTTTGAACAGTTCATCTCGTACTTCATCTACAACTTCCATCAAAAATTTCTTATACATGTCCATATGCAATATAACATTGTTTTCTACTTGTTCTTTTTCATCGGCAATTAGAGTGTCATACAATTTTTCTATATTCTTCAGTTTCCCTTCCTCTGTAATTTCATTCAATAGTATGTAAAGAGGAACCAAGTTTTGTTTTGTTCTCTTCTTCTTCTTGGGTGTCAGTTTCTTCTTTGGTGTAGTCTTCTTAACCAGAGATCTCACTGCTTGTTGCTTCTATCTTGTCCTTCTAGGTGAGGGTGTGGTTGCTGGTGAGGGATCTCTTTTCCTTACAACTCTTTTGAAAGCTGCAGGCATGTCACTCTTCAAAGAAGTGCCTACCGGTGATAGATGAGTCTGAAGCTATAGAGTTCCTAGCTCATCCTCAGTGATACCAGTTTTCTCTAACACATCTTCTTTAATAGCCTTTGCCTGTCTAGAGCCTCTTCTCACAACTGCCTCAACCTTTTTCACTCTCTTCTTAGATTGTATTTTTTTTTCTATACTCTCAGCACTACCAAATACTTCTTCCTTTCATTCGTTTGGAGCTTCCAGAAGTGCTTTAGCATAAGTCTCAATTATATGATCATCTGTCTCATAGCCCATCTCTGTTACCCAGATTATTCTTGGGATGACTGCTTCCATCCATATTTAATCCTTTTTTATTACAAAACATATTTCATCCTTGTACTTGTCAACAATCTTTTGTGATAATCTGATTCTCTTCTTCATTTTGGCCTTAAGTGCTTGAAAGAAATCATGGATATTGTTTTCCTTATCTTCTCCCATATTGTTGAATAGTTCTGTTAGTTGTTTACCTACAGGTATATCAAATCCAAGTTCTTTGTAGCCTATATTGAGAACTTGTTTGGTTATATGTAGCATCAAACATACTAGCAGATTTCCAAACCTAAAAGTTCCTTTCTTATCCTTCTTAATCTTGCCTAGGTTGTCAATTAACTCATCCTCCAACCACTCACATATATTAATATTTACATTATCTGTGATCATGTCATAAGCACTTTTAATGCATAAACTTGAAACTGAATTGAGTCTGTTTGCATGAGTTGCCTTATACCCTAATTTCATGCTGATAAACCTTACATTGGTGTCGGTTACATCATTGACTCTTAAAGACCTTTTATCAGATGTAGCACCAGTTAGCTTAGTAACTAGATCATTGGAGACCTTCTTAGTTTTGTTTGGCCTTTTACCGGTGGTTGGTAACCCTATGACATCTTTCACAGCTTCCTTGGTGATTTTGTGAATTGCATCTAACCAAAAAAATTCACCATGTACCTTGCTTAAGACTATCCTAATCACATCCTTTGGAAATTTAGGAATGCAGAGGAATGTCGGTGATCCTTTACTTCTACAGAATTTTGCAATATGCCCAATCTTGTTACATGCATAACAAGTCACATTATCCTTTTGAATAGATTTCCCATAACCTATGCCAGTTTGTGTTTTGCATTGATTAGATAAATGTCCAAATCTTCCACAAACATAACATCTCACATTCATTCTGCAATTTGCAAAGTTGTGACCAACTTTGTTGCATTTTGAACATTGACCGGTGGGTGTGTTGATATTTTGGTAATTTCTAGATCTACATTCATTTGCTCTATGACCATACTTATTACAGTTAAAGCATTTTCCATTAAATTGATAAGCATTAGGTTGTCTTACAGGTTTGCTGTGATCCTGTCTGTTTGTAGTACCGGAGCTTTCATCAACTTCAAAGCCAATTCTAGAAGTGTCACCTTTAGGTTTTTGATTCTTTAGTAAGTTACCAAGTTCCTTTGAGCTTTTCTTGAATTTTTCTTTATGTTGATTTGCCGTTTCTAGTTCTTTTTCTAAGACTTCTTCTGTCTCATCAGTTCATTGGAGTCATTCTGAGTGTGCATCAGATTTGTCTTTAATAAATCATTTTCATAACTAAGTATTGTGTTCTCATTTGCTGCATCACTTAGTCTTCTGGTCAATTCTTTTTCATTCTTCTTCCTATCTTCAATCTCTTTACAAAATCTCATAGTCATATCTTGCATCTCATTCTTTGTAGTTATGTTCTCCAGTTTCAGCTTACTTATCATATCATTAAGTGATTCCTTTTCATCATTCTCATTTTGCATCTTTTCACAAAGTTCTCTTCTCTTGTTTCTTGTAATGGTAAGATTCTCTTGAAGTGCTTGAATGATATCCTGAGCTGCTTTTAGATCATCTTCTAGTTTGATATTTTCAATTTTTTTGTATCATAGTCTGAGAGAGCTGCTTCAAGTTGCTTCATCAGATTTTTCATCTTTACTGGTGTCAAGATCTTCCTCAAGCTGTTAGGCTTCTAAAAATAGACGACCAAGCTCTGATACCAATTGTTAGGAATCCCACAGATACTGAGCGAGGGGGGGTGAGTCAGTATCTAACTGGTAATTAAAATTTGTCAATTTAAAACATGCAGTACATATTATAACAGTGTACCGGTATGGAAGAAATAATGCAATAAACAAAATTAAAAGTATCCACATGAAAAGCACACCATGACACAAGGATTTAACAAGGAAACCCAGTGTGGGAAAAACCTTGGTGGGATTTGTGACCCACAATATCCACTTACTAGCCAATAAGAGAATATTACTTACAAGAGGGGCCTGCACATGCAGGAAGGCCAATTGCCTAGAGCTCACTGCTCAATGGGAAGTCTCACTGACTTACAATGTGGATTATACAAATCCAATATCTTGTACTGCTTTACAATAGCATCTATAATTCTTGATCCAGTACCGGTTTCTACTCTATTCTTTACATAAAACCTTTAACCTATATTTCACATAATAGGTCTACCTATATCTTCCTTTTTCCGCTTACATCCCTTACAAAATGTCTACAATGATCTCTCTTATATATAAGAGTCATTTTAGAACTTTCCAAGTTAGCTTACAAAGTTTTTACAATAATAAACAAAATATAATATAACAAAAATCCTCCCGGCCTCTGTACCAGTATGCTTCCTTTCTCTGTGCCGGTGCCGGTGGTCTGAGTGCCAGTGTAGAGTGTGATATGTTGATGCCAGTGAACTATCTTATCGGTGTAATGCCTTATCGGGGCCATAGGATTGTAAGGTTGCCATCAATGACAAAACCTTCAATCACATACAATGTCTCATTGGAGTGTGCATATGCCAACATTGAGATCAACTCTTTTGGACCCCTAGGGGAGAATAAGGATGTGGTCTCCTCAACCTCTATTTCTAAACATATTCCCCCCTAGGAAGCTCTGAGGAAGGAACAAATGAAAGCAAACAACCCCCTAGGAGGGCAAATCTGAAGAGAGGAAATAATAGATCAGAATTAATCTTCTAAAGAAAATACCCAGATGGTGATTACTGACACCTTGGCCAGTAAGGAAGCTTCCAATGAAGAGGATCATAAGGATAAGGAAATTAAGGAAGTGGAACAATCTGAGGAAGGGGAGATCATGGGATCAGAAGAAGAAAAGGTTGACTCTTCCCCTCTCACAATCAATTTTGATTTTCAAGAGGCCCAAAAATGTGCTATTTTGGGTCTGAACCTTTCTGATTCAAATGAAGCCTCCAAAATAGTCAATTTCTCTTCACATGAATCTAGATCGCCTAAATGGGGTAATGAAGAGGGAATTTCTAGAATCCTTAGCAATCTTGAAGCAGTTTTTAAGAAAGAAGCCGAGTGGAAAATTCCATAATATGGGAACAAAAAGGATCCACTCCCTCTACTGCCCAATTAAGGAAGTCTAGCAGAATTGCTCAAGTTGTTGTAGGGTATGTTTCCTCATCCCTAGAATGACCTTCAAACCACAAAGTTAGAGATAAGGAGGCCAACAAGAATATAGCAGATGGGACTCAGACGACTTTGAAGGAGTTAGAAATTGGTAAGTAATTATGAAGATTGTTTCTTGGAACATTAGGGGACTTAATAATCCCCACAAGCATGATATTATTAGGAATATGATTAGGGATAGTAAACCTGATATTTTTCTTATTCAAGAAACTAAGACGAGTAGAGAAAAGGTTGAAGCTTTGAATTTCTTTAAATCTCAGAGCATCTATGGTGGTATCTCGGAAGGTGCCTCTAGAGGCATTGCAACAATTTGGAATCTCAATAGTGTTAGAGGTCAAGTTCTTATTCAAGAAATAAATTTTTCTTGCATTAAATTTGAGCATTTAAAAGATAAAACCTCTTGGGTCCTCACAAACATTTATGCTCCTAATACCTTGAAATCTAGAAGCAATTTTTGGAAAAAACTTATGGAAATAAGGGACAACTTCAAGAACTTCAGCTGGCTGGTCATGGGAGACTTCAACACCCTGTTGAGAGAGGAGGAAAAATTTGGTGGATGCCCTTCTCAGTTGGATAGCAGACTGGTCCTCATGGATTTATAAACACTCAGGCTCTTAATGATGTGGAGATGCATGGTTACAATTACACTTGTACTAATAGGAGCACTGGAAATGACCTTATTCAAGTTCACCTTGATAGGGCTCTTATTTCTCATGATTGGTATAGACACTACTTCTTCTCTCTGTCTACTCACATTCATGTTGGGTCTAACCACTATCCCATAACTCTTTTTGCTAACCCCATCAACAGGAGAAGGCATTTTCCTTTTAGGTTTGATAAAATATGGACTTTACATTCAGATCTTACTCATAAAATTCAGGAATGGTGCAACATTCAAGTTGAGGGTACTGCCATGTATATAGTTGTGAAGAAACTTAAAAGCATAAAAGACAACATAAGGACTTGGAATAAATCCATCTTTGAGAATATTTTTGAGGCCAAAGGAAAAATTTAGGATGACCTTAATAAAATTTAGGTTTAAATCCAGAACGATGGATTCTCTACCCTGACCATTGTTGAAGAAAATGAGATCCTCAAAAGATACCATGAAAAACTTGCTAAAGAAGAATCTTTTTGGAAGTAGAGTTCTAGATGTATTTGGCTGAAGGAAGGGGATAAGAATACTAGATTCTTTCATATGTCGACTATCAAACATAAAGTGGCTAATATGATAAAAAAACCAATGGTGGACAACATGGAGCTGGTTAAGGAGGAGGAGATAAGAAATGAGGCCAAAATTTTCTTCTCTGATCTTCTTTGTAGGGATCAAAGCATGGATGATGATGTTCAAAATTCCTTCCTTCAGGAACATTCCTTTCCTTATTGATGAGTAGAAGAGTGTTTTCTTAACTTCCATCCTATCAAACGCGGAGATCGGAGATGTTGTCTTTTCTTTTGAAGGAAACAAAGCCCTGGGATCTTATGGCTTCCCTATGTTCTTTTTCTAAGAGTTGTGGGATATCATTGGGAAATATGTCTCCAATGGGGTTAAAGAATTTTTTGGGGCAAGAAAACTTCTAAGAGAAATTAATGACACCTTCATTGCTTTGATCCCCTAAATTCAAGGAGCTGACTCCATGGTTAAGTGCAAGCCAATCAGTTTATGCAACTCTTTATAAGATAATTTCAAAGGTCCTAACCTTGAGACTCTTGAATGTCCTTCCCTCTTTGATCAGTCATCAGTAAAATGGTTTTGTGCCAGGAAGGAAAATTCTTGATTCCATCCTTACTATCCATGAGAACATCCACTCCCTTGATATGGCTAAGAAGTAGGGTTTTATTCTCAAGCTTGATCTGTCTAAGGCCTATGACCGGGTCAATTGGTCTTTCCTCATGAAGGTTCTTTTGGCTTTTGGCTTCTCTAACAAATGTGTGGACCTCTTCAAGCATCTTATCTATTCTACCTCCTTTTCTTTTCTTGTTAACGGTTATCCCTCTTCCTTCTTTAAAGCCTCTAGAGGCTTGAGGCAAGGGGATCCCATCTCCCCTATTATCTTCATCATTATGGGTGAATGTTTTGGTAGGTTCATGGAAAGAATGGTGACTAGAGGTATTTTTAGAGGACTCCAACCCTCATTTGTAGATCATACTTTCTCCCACCAGCAATTTGTGGATGACACCATCATTATGGGGAACTCAAGCATTTCGAAAGCCAGAATCTTGAAGGACACCCTGTCAAAGTTTGCATCTTCTTTTGGGCATCCTATCAATTGGGTTAAAAGTGAATTGTATTTCATCAACACTCCTGAGAGAAGACAACATAGAATTAGTAGAATTCTAGAATATTGGATTGCTGATCTCCCTACTACCTACCTTGGCCTCCCCCTAGGCATTTCTCCCCCTGATTCCTTTTGGAGCTCCTTGGTGGATAAATTTTAAAGAAAGCTTTCTAGTTGGAAAGGTTCTCTCTTAAGTCAGGTTGGCAAGACACAACTTCTTAGAGCTTCCCTTTAAAGAATTCCTATTTATGCCCTCAGTCTCTTTAGAATTCAAGTTAAGTTTGTTGATGCTATTGAAAAAATTCAAAAAAAAATTCCGTCAGTGTAGGGTTGAGGAAAAGAAAAGAATGGCATTAGTGGCTTGGGAGAAGGTTTGTAGATCGAAAAGAAAAGGTGGTTTGGGCCTGAGGAGAATTTGGACCCTCAATGAAGCTCTTTTGTCTAAACAGGTTTGGACATTGTTCCACTCTGATAGTGAGTGGTGTGAAATTTGGAGAAGTATCCTCTTCTATCTTCATCTCTTTCCTCTTTCATTAATTCAAATTTTAGCATCAATGGGTCTCACATTTGGAATCATGCCTCTAAGTGTAAAGAAAGCATTGCCGAAGGGGTGAAATAGAGAGTTGGTAATGGTAGGAAAGTTAGATTTTGGGAAGATCCTTGGTTGCTTGATAAGCCTTTGCTAGAAATCCCTGGTTAGGCCCCTTTTTCTGCCCTTTACAAAAGAGTTTTTGGATAAAGGGTCTTATTCCAAAGATCAATATTTTCTACTGGACCATCCTCCAAAATAAAATTTTGACTTTAGACGACCTGAAGGTTAGAGGTTTTATCTTCCCTAATAGGTGTGCTTTATGTCTTGAGGAGGAAGAGTTTGTGGACCACATGGCTATCCACTGTTCTTTCACTATTTTAATTTGGGAAAGATTTCTTAAGAATTTCTATATGGAATGGGTGTTTCCTAACTCTATCCAAGATTTGTTCCATTTTTGGAGTTATCATTGGTCTAATCCCACTTTGAGGTCTTTGTGGCAGCTCTCTCTCCCTCACATCTTGTGGGGGATCTGGAAAGAAAGAAACAACCACATCTTCAGGGATACTTCTCTCACCCAGGCTGTTGTTTTTAAGAAAATTCAAAGGGCTATTGTGGAGAAAATCAGGAATATTGGAAAACCATGCAATCCTATCAATCACCTGAAGCTCACATCCTGAACTCCCGAAATCTGAAGAGTGTTGTTAGTATTGATTCTAAAAAAAGCAAGAGACTTGAAGCTAAATGGCACTCTCCCCCTCATGGATGGCTCAAAATCAACTTTGACGGAGCTGCCAAAGGAAATTGTGGACTAGCAGGATGTGGTGCAATTCTCAAAGATGAAAATGGCATTTGTAAGGAAATGGTAGTTGTTCCTATAGGTTTCCAAACTAACCACATGGCAGAAGCTATGGCTTCTCTCCAAGGCATCCTCCTGGATAAAAGGTGGAACTATCCCTATCTATGGATTGAGGGGGACTCTAATAATATCATTAAATGCCTTAAAGGAATTTCTAAGCCCTCATGGACTATCAACTACATTATAAGGGCTGCTAGAGATCTCATTAACACCTTCGATAAATGTTTTTTCCCACATTTATCATGAAGAAAATGGCCCCGCTGCCTGGGAAGCCAACATGGCGATCACTCATGATAATATGGTTACCTAGAAGGGTGAAGAGAATCTCCTTAATGATGCTAGATCGATCATTTTCACGGATCGATATAACTTCACTCCAAAGATCTTAAATGGATTATATAATGATTAATAGAATTAATTGGAGGGCTATTACTACTTATCATTGTCTCAGTATCATTAAATGACAAGATGAATGCCACCTTTTCTCACACTTTCTAGGTCTTTGAGGTTGCTTTGATAAATCCTGTAGCTTTCTACAACTCTCGATTTTTTGTTTTGATCTGTGAAACTATGGGAGGTAATAGGTGTCGCTATGAACCCAATAATTGTAAGGAGTGGAAACAAAAGGAGGAAATTTGGAACATCTTGCATAAGGGCAGGCTTAAAAAGTATATGGAGAGACTCCATGGGAGGGATGCCAAAATCACTAATTTTTTAAGCAAAAATTAGAGGAAGGGAACCTTGAAGATGGGAGATCAAACAATCTCCATTGATGAAGACCTCATTGCTCAAGTGACGGGCCTCCATAGGGAGGGAAGCAATTTCTATAGGGACATAGCTTAGCAAGGAGGTCATGGAGCGCTACCCTAAAAATGCTAAGGAGAAGAAGCGCCTGGTTAAGATTAGGAAGACCTACTACCCTCCCAGGGCTTTTGTTAATCCTTGGAGGAAGGTTCTATTTTCTATTATGTGATATATTACCTTGGATGGCAGATTCACCAAATTTTATGGCTACCATTTTTTGCTGCTAAACCATTTTAGGTATGATGAAAAAGTTAACATACCCTATTTCCTGATTTGTTCAATGAATGATGCTATTAAAGCCCATAGAGAGAACCCTAAGGGAGACACAACCATGCAGCAAGGTCTTATGTTTTTAATCTATGACCATATAAAATCTAATAAAACTGTTCACCCCCAGCTTTCTATCTCTGTTTCTAAGGAGGAAGGGTCGGATTTTGTTTTTTCTATGGGTGATGAATCTGAAAGTGATTCAAAAAGTGAGACAGAGGAGAGTCTAGAAGACTCTGAAGCTAAACTTGGTAAGAAAAGAAAATAGGTGAGCATTAAGCCGTCCTCTTCTAAGGGAAAGAAAAAAAGCAAAGAGAAGGTCTTCTAGATTCACTCCTCCTTGTCTTTGGAGGTCTCTGAGGACTGTGAAAAGGATGAATCTCCATCCCCTTGGAAAAAGAAAAGTAAAACTTCCATTCAGAAAAGGAAAAAATAAAAAAGGTAGGGCAATTCTGAGTTGGAGTTGAAGGACAGAGTGCAAAGAAAGGATCCTGATGTTGACCAAAAAGTGGAGGAGGAGATTACGGGGGAAGGTTTCAACTAGAGTGTTGATGGAAATGCGAACTGATTACTAGTGGAGATGTTCCCAATACTAAATAGGCCAAGGCTGGTGAGAAAAGCCCCCCTTCAAATCCTCCTATCGAGGGTTTGAAAGGGTTTGTGGACACCCTCGACTGGCTCATTAATAGTCACAAGAATGTTGTGGAGGATAATAAGAAGATGAGTCACATGGTTCAAATTCTAGAGACAATGAGCATTGGTGAGGGTAAATCCGTGGCTAAATATGTTGACGATTTGGGTAAAATTGTTGCCAAAGATGAAGAGATTAGGGACTCCTTCAACCCAAGGTTTGAGCAAGTGGAGAAGGCCCTGGAAGAGATAAAAACCAATGAGAATGCTACAAACCAGAGAATGGCAGACACTGACAACAAACTCAACAAAATTGAAACCTACCTCAAAAGCATTGTTGAACAAAGCCATAACATTCTGAAGGCCTCGACTGACAACACCAAAGTCCTTATCAGCAAGCTGGAGAATGAGAAGGAATCCCTGGAGCTGGAGCCTGACATGGAAGGCATGGGAGATGTGCAAGGACCAAGAACGAGGATTAGAGGCAAGAAGAAGGAGAAAAATCCAAACAAGGAAATTGAAGAGCTCAAAGCTGCTTCGATAAATTATGACCCGCTGGTCATTAAGGCAGCTGATCTTCTCAAGTCTTTGTAGTTGTTGTTATTTGTCTACGTCTTTAATCTAGTTTTCTTCACTTTGTTGTTCTTTTCTTTTGCTGTCCATTCAGTTTACTGGCCTTCTTACCAGTCTTTTGTATGTTGTTTCATTGTTGGACTTGTTCTCTGTTGAACTATCTTTTACTCCTTTGTTAAAGGTTTCGGGTCCTTAAAACCTGTTTTTCATATTAATCAGAACATTAAATTTGATTTTGTGTTATTATTAACCAAAATAAAATACAAGTATATAATTTAACATCACTATTTTATATCTTATTTTATTTTAGTGTTATTATATGCTTTTTATTTAGTTATAATGTTTTCTTTTATTTTACTTTATTTTAGAGTCAATATTCAATTTAGTTTAGTGTTATGTTCACATTTCAATTTGATTTGGAGTTGGGGTTCTATTTTTTTTTGCATAAAAATAATTTCATGTTCTAAAATCTAAATTTGAAAGCAACGTTTTATTTTATTTTTTCATTTTTTTATACAAATAAATAATATTTAATTTAATGAAAATTTAAGAAAGAAACAAAAACATTCTTAAATAAAATTTAATAAATATATTCTTCAATTTATTTATCTAAATATCAAGAAAATTTAATCCCTTAAATATATTATTCTTTATTTTTCAGAAGTTCCTACCCATGCAATGCATAGAGACCTCAACTGCAATTATAAAAACATGTATAAATAAATTGACATCATCTTTTTCTTGTATTCACTTGAAAAATAAAATAAATTTCAAACATCCCCATTCTAATATTGTAATTATATTCAATGAAACTCCAAAACCTGCAATCAATAATATAAACTACCAATGTTGTAATATCTTTTCCTTACATTGCTTGAATACGTACCTAAATCAACATCCAATGCCACATAATAGAAAAGCTTATAATATTTATGCTAGAGATGTAAAACTAGCATATATACCTTAAATTTTAATTTAATCTATATATATGCTAGTGGCAGTAGTGCGGGACAACATGGAAAACATAAAATAAATAAATATATTATTGTATAGTATATTTTTATTAAAATAAATTATATTATAATATTATTACATGGAGATCTATGAAATTTAATATATCTAGTTAGACTATTTTTAATAATATATATTTGTTGCAAGATCAAAGTGAATACTAAACTCTAAGATATATTAAACTTTATTTAATGGCAAGTATTATGGTTATGGTTAGCGTTAGTGTTAAGGTTAGTGTTATGGTCGGCAATAAGGTTTACATCATGGTTTGGGTTAGGGTTATGACAATGATTAGGGCTTATATCAGGGTTAGGGTTAGGATCAATGTTAACGTTTAATTTTCATTTAGGATTATGGTAAGGATTAGGGTTAGGGTTTACTGTTAGGGTTACAATTATGTATAGGGTTTACATCAAAGGTAGGGTAAGGGTAAGCATAATTACAGTTAGGGTTAGTGTTAGAATTATAATTGGGGGTATAGTTAGGATTTGATTTATGGTTATGTTTTGGATTAGAGTTAAGGTTAGTATTATGGTCAAGGTTAAGGTATACATCATGGTTAGGGTTATGATTAGGGTTAGGGTTATGATAATGGTTAGGGTGTATATCATGGTTAGGGGTAGCATCAACGTTAGGGTTTTGTTTTAGTTTAGGATTATGGTTTGGGTTAGGGTTTCTGATTATGGTTAGGATTATGGTTAGGGTTAGGGTTCAGTGTTAAGGTTAACTTTATTGTTACAGATACAATTATGTTTAGAGTTAACATAAGTTAGGGTTATAATTAGGGTTATTGTTCAATTTCATTAAAGTTAGGGTTAAATTAGTATAAAAGTTCAATCGGGATTAGGGTTTGGGCTTGACTAAATTCAAGAATAGATTAGGATTAAAGTACAATTTGGGTTAGTGTTGAGTTTAGGATAGGATTATTGTTAGAGTTAGGCTTTAGGATTATGTTTAGGTTAGCGTTATAATTAGGGTTAGGGTGAGTATTATGATTAGGGTTATGGTTAGATTTATTATTTACATCATGGTTGGGTTTAGGATTATGGTTAGGGTCATAGATAGGATTATGTCTAGGGTTAGGGTTAGGATTAGGGTTAGGGTTAGGGTTATGGTTAGGGTTAGGTTTAGGGTTTGAATTGGATAGGGTTTAGGATTAGGATTATAATGATAGTTAGGGTTTACATCGTTGTTTAGATTAGGGTTAGTTTTACGGTTTGGGATACAGTTAGGTAAAAGGTTATAATTATGGTAATTATTAGGGTTAGGGTTAGTATTACAATTTATTTAGGGTTTAATTACAATTATATTCAGCATTAGTATTCAAATATGATTAGGGTTCAAGGATAAAGCATGTTGTGAGAGTTAGGATTATATAGGAAAGCTTGATTTTAAGATCAAAGTTAAGGTTTAATTAGGGTTTTTGTTAGGATGAGGCATGGTGATTGTGAGGGTTAGTATTAAATTAGGATAAGAATTCAATAAGGGTTAGGGTTCATAGTAGGGTTAGATTAAGGTCAAAGTTGTAGGTAGGGTCTATTTCTATGGTAAGAGTTAACTTTAGGGTTAGGTTAGGGTTAGCATTCAATTAGAGGGATTAGAGTTAGGGTTCAAATATGAGTAGGGTTTGATTATGGTAAGGGTTAGATTAAGATAAAAATTTAATTATGATTAGAGTTTAGTTAGGGTTAGGGTCAAGTTTAGGCTAGGATTTAGTTATGGTTAGGTGAGGGTTCAAGTTGTAGTTAGGGCATAATTGTAGGGTTATAATTAAATTTAGGGTTAGGTTATGGTTAGATTTCAATTATGGTTAAATGAAGGTTGAAGTTTAGTATTAGGTTATGGTTTAGGGTTCAATTAGTGTTGAGACATGGACCAGCTAGGACTCGAACCTAGGATCTTCCACACACTGTTGAAGTGCTCTACCACTGAGCTACTAGCCCCTCTTAGACCAATCCATTGTTGGTCTGGGTGTGGCTTATTTCCAACACCAATACCCCCCTTAAGCACCACCTCTCATGTGCTTGGGATCCTAGCCTACACCTATCTCTGATACCATGTTGAGACATGGACTAGCTATGACTTGAACCTAGGAGCTTCCATACACTGCTAGAGTGCTCTATCTCTGAGCTACAAGCCCCTCTTAGACCAATCCATTGTCGGTCTGGGTGTGGCTTATTTCTAACACCAACAATTAGGTCTATATTAGGGATATTGTCAAGGTTAGGGTTTGATTATGGTAAGGTTTTAATTATCATTGGGGTTCATATAAGAGTTCAATTAGGGTTATAATTAGATTTATGATTCAATTACATTAGGGTTACAGTTAAATTAGGATTAAAGTTTAATTAGGGTTAGGGTTTGGGTTAGAATTCAATTAAGATTAGGATTAAATAAGTGCTAGGGTTTGGATTAGGTTAGGGTTTAATTAGAGTTGGATCATGGTTGGAGTTGTAGGTAGGGTTTCATTCTATAGTTAGAGTTATGCTTAGGGTTAGGTAATGGTTGGAATTCAATTAGGGTTATATTTAAGTTTAGTGTTAGGTAATGGTTTAGGGTTATTGTTTGGGTTATGGGTTAGTGTTAGGATTAGGATTATGGTTTGGGTTTACCTCATGTTTAGGGTTAGAATTATGGTTAGGTTAGGGTTACAGTTTAGTTTTATAACAAGGGTTAAAATAATGGTTAGGGTTTGGGTTAGGGTTTAAATAATGGTTATGTTTAGGTAAGGCTAGGGTTAGCATTAGGGTGTAGGTTTAGTGTTAGGATTAGAGTTAGGGATATGGTCAACATCATGGTTAAGGTTAGGAATAGGGTTAGGGTTAGAGATACATTTTGAGTTATGGTTAGGGTTAGGTATTGGGGTTAGGACTAAGGATTATTAATAGGGTTAGGGTTTTGGGTTATGGTTAAGTAAGAGTTAGGGTTCAATTATGCTTAGTGTTTGATTATGGTAAGGGCTTAATTAGGATCAACATAGGGCTTAAATATTGGTTAGGGTTAGGTTTAGGGTTAGGATTTACATAATGGTTATATTTAGGTTAGGCTAGGGTTAGTGTTAGGGTGTAGGGCTAGTGTTAGGATTATAGTTCGAGATATGGTCGACATCATGGTTAAGTAAGAGTTAGGGTTCAATTATGCTTACTATTTTATTATAGAAAGGGATTAATTAGGATCAAGGTATGAGGTAGATTAGGGGTAAGATTTAATAAGGATTAATGTCCAATTATGATCCAAGTTCAGTTAAGGTTAAGTTTAGGGCCAGAGTTCAATTACAGTTAGGTTTAAATCTAGGGCTATGGTTCAATTATGTTATATTATAGTTTTACTTGTTATTTGGGCTTAATTATAGAATTCTAGCTAGGTTTAGGGTTAGGTTATGGTTAGGATTCAATTGGGTCTAGATTAGGGATATTGCAAAGGTTAGGGTTTAATTCTGATAAGTGGTTGATCATAGTTATGATTAGTATTAGATTTCAATTGGGGTTATAATTGTGAATATGATTCAATTACTTTAGGCTTAGGATTAAAATAGGGCAAGGTTTGGGCTATAATTCATTTAAAATTAGGGTTCATCTAAGGTTACTTTTAATTCTAGGGTTGGAGTTTAGGGTTCAATTACAGTTCATGTTCTACAGAGTGTTTAATTCTAAGGTTAGATTTAAGTTTCTGAGGTTTAGGTTTCAATTATAGGAAGATTAAGTGTAGGGTAAATATTATGCTACAATTAGGGCTAATATTGTAGTATTATGCATTCATAAAACTTATTATCTATTTCTTATGAAATATTAATAAAAATCATACAAAGAATGACTCCATATTTAAGGCTAAGTCATGAAATATATGTATGAGGATTCAGTCCATATTAACAAAATTATAAGAGTAGATTCTTACCACTGGTGAAAATATAAGAGATAATAATTCTATGTAACAAAAATCATAAGAGATGTTAACAAATTTAAATTTAATAATTCAACATTAAGAAGTAAACAATAAGAACCATTATTTATGCAATCTAATAATGATAAATTAATTTTTTAAGTAAAAGTGTGAAAATGTATTTTATCATAATATTGATAGATTGATGAGCTAATTTAACAGTCCTAAAATCCAAAATACTTAATAAAATATCTTTTGATTGTAATATAAACTTTCTACAAACCACATGTTCTAATTTGTTATTAAAATCTAAATAATAAACATTTATTTAACTAAATTTGTTAATATTAATTTATTTTATTAAATAAAAATCTACATAAAATTATTTTATTAAAACAAATGAAAATTAAAAGAATTGAGTCTCTGAGGGATGCATTGGTGTTCATCACTGTGAGTCCCATATTCTTCGATGGTTGAAGGAGACCATTGGGAGACTCTTTTCTGATACTGGTTCCATTCTTTCTTTTCCCATTCATTTGTTTGTTAAGTGAAGGAAAGTTTCTCACAGCTCTGCATTCCATTAATTTTAATCATCATCTTTTTCAATTTCATTCAAATTCCATATAATTTCTTCACAAATTGCAAGGAAACCCAAATCAACAGCCTTTAGAGGAGTAGGGACGATAACTTACCAGTTATTGTAATTGCAGTCAAATATCAGAGATAGGTCTGTTACCTATGTTTGAATCTGCATGCAAATCCTGAAATAGTCAAAGAAGTAAATGAATGACAAAATGAGGGAATCTGCTAGTTTAGGGAGATTTATAGTCTATGATAAGAATAAATAAAGGGAAGATCTTGTTGGAGATATCTGCGGAGAAGCCACTAAAACATGCATTGAATATCCACTCCCACGCTAAAGACAAATATAAATTAAATCAAAATATCGTATAGGAATACTAGTGCTTGAATATGAATCCAACACTTAAGAGGAATATAAAAAATCCAATAAGTTTGAAAACCAAAACCCAAAAATTAAGGAGTAAAGTTATCATATGTAGCTTACTAGTTCACATCAGCAGGTAACATGGAACATAGTATTGCAAACCCTCAAAATTTGCAGTTAAAAATAGAGCTCTCTTTAGCTAACTTTATCATCACACAAAATTTCTCATAGAAACCTACAATTTATGAAAAAAAATATGTTATCATAAATACCCATGACAAAACTTGTGTATATTTTTTGGTTTTTTTTGTATAATTTATAGTTTTTAATAGAACTCTCTTTGGCTATATTTATGACCTTCTATTTCAAGATTTGTGCACAAATAATATACTATAGAAAATTACCAAACGGTGACAAACTATGTTATAAATAGTGAATTTTTAATATTAGGTAACATATATAGTATATAACATGTTAAACTTTAAGCCATTTGTTCCTTCATTTGTACTATTAGAAATACTCAAATTTAGAATGATTTGCAACTTACAGTTCTATAAATCTTTACAACCTAAGATCTAAAAGAATTATTTTTACTAAATTTCCATTGTTACTTAAAATATACATTGCACAGGATGCTTCACAAGTTGATTATAGAGATATGGTGCACAACTAATATGAATACAGATATATGAATACCAAGTTGATTATAAAGATATTGATGTTTAAGTGATATCGATGCCTGAATTGATTATGGTAGAAAAGTGCATTTCGAGCTATTGTGTATCCTTTTATTGAAAATGACAAATGAAACAATCCTATAAATGTACAACTAATAATTTTTTTTTGACATTTTTAGTCAACAAAATGATTAGACAGACTAAGTTGCAGTATTCAAAGGATACATACCTGATTTTGGCTAAAATCCAAGGTGTATAGTAGACACACAACAAATATTATGAACAAAAAACCTAGAGGAAAGAGTGGAAACCTGAGAATATGATGCACTGAGAACTGTAAGAAAAATACATTCAATTCCTCTACAAGAAAGGAAAAGTTAATTTTAAACAAATATTTTTCTAAATCAAGCTTACCAATAACATAGTCTTCTTAAGAAAGATGCCCAGCTTATGGACTGTAACCTGTATTTCAATCTTTGCAAAAAAATATTTTGGAAATAAATCTCTAGTAAAAGAATGCCAAATATCCTCAAAACCAATGACTAGCAAAGAGAATGTAATTTCATTTTAAAAGACCAATAGTAAAGACGAAATAGTTGGTCTTCCACCACTGCCACAGTTATGAATGAAACAATTGGTCTTCCATTGTCACTACAACTATGAAAGCTAAAATAGTTGGCCTTTCGGTGCCATGACTCAGCTACAATTATGAGCCCGACCTTTCACTACCATTCCAGTTAATGGACACAATATGGAAAGACTCTTGGAATTCCATATGCTGCACTTGTAACTGCCCTTTCTTTTTTGTTTCACGGATGTGCTGACATTGTATAGGACACCTCTCAGTGTAATAAATGGAAGTGGCCTTAATATCCACAAACACTTTCTAAAAATTGCATACATAACGATAAAGTCTACTCTCACAACTTCCACACCTCCAATGTGCTGGCTTTTCCAAACTTGCATGGAGGCATTTGGTAATGCATTGAATTTAGATTTCTGAGACCTTTAAGACAGAACATGCTATATCTAGGTATTCTATATAATCTCTATTTATTACTATTTTTGATTTCCTCTAGACAATGAGAGTTTTATATATAGTAAAGGTATCAGGCTACTCCAAAATAGTAATAGAATTATCGACTTTATTGTCCATATCATAAATGCAGATGTCACAGTAAGTTTAAAAATCACAATAGATGGAAATAATTAATATTTCCATTGGTAATCATACCTGGCATAATTACTCCTCAGATTTCATGCACAACTTCTAAGTTTTTACAACATTATTCTAGATACTATTTGATCATCTTTCTTTTTTTTGCATGAAGTTTCTATATTTTCTCTTTGGATATAGAATATATTTTGATTTACTTTAATGAAAGAAAGAAAGAGATGGTAGTGTCAGAATTGAAACTAAAGATCATCTTTCTTTCTTTTTCTTTTTTTTTGTATGAAGTTTCTCTACGTTTTCTCCCGATATAGAATATCTTTCATTTACTTTAATGAAAGAAAGAAAGAGATGGTAGTTTCAAAATTGAAAATAAAGATTAGTCATTGTACACAAAAATCATAATTTGAAATTTAGATTCAAAAGATTCAACTATTATTTTTAATGTATTGAATTTATAAATCTATTATTTTCTCCTACCAAAATAACTAATGGGAATGAATTTCCCAACTAACCTAACTACAAATTAGTTAGATTATTTAAATTAAACCATATTTCCTAACCCCCCTTAAGGTTTACATTATAAAGAAAAACAAAAAAATTCTATTGAGCATCAAATTTAACTTCCTAGTTTAGGCAAATGTCTTGAATCTCTAACTCTTCATCAACATCATCCTAAACTTCATCATTTAGACAATTTTATTGAATCTCCAACTCGTCATCAACATCAACCTAACATTTATGCTCTAAGCATATAATCTAATATCGAACACTACAACAGGATCAACACGACCTTTTCATGTCTAGGTAAATACTCTGATCATCCAACACACATCTATCAATAAATTAGTTTATGGATTCAACTATCCATAGACCAAGAGCTCACCAATTTTGTGTATTCAACAATCCACAAATCAATAATTCAACAAGGTTGTGGATTGAACTGTCCACAAACTAACAAACCACTACATGTCCTCTCTTGCTCTTTAAAGGACTAGAGATGAAAATGTGCTTCTCATACAATGAATTATCCTTGAACGAGAAGTTAGCTCAGGATGATAAATTTCCTCCAACCTCCATTTCATCCAAAGTCCAATAGTACCCATGTAATCTCTATCCATAAAAAAAATGCATGTGAATCTCAATGAACATTGAAAGTGGTCATCATAAAATTGGTCAAATTTAAGCAAAGAAATAAATGCTCTTTGCATCAAAATGACTTATGAAGTTTTATGAATCCAAACCATAAACAATAAATGGATGTATATGTTTAATGTGGTGAGCCTAGAGTAAGTATGATCATTGTGGAATCAATGTAGTTAGGGGGGTGAGAACCCTTGTTATGCTTTAAATTTCAAATTTGATTTTGAAGGGGTTTTTAAAGGAGTTTAACTGGTTAATTTTATTGGTCTTTTGGTAAAAATAGACCCTTAGGGTAAGTACCTAGGGGATGGAACTAATTGAATTCAAGGGTAGCGAAATATTCATTTTTTGCAAGAAGCTACAAGGATTAAAAGAAATTATGGAAATGCAGCAAACATTCCTTCAAAAACATCTTTCAAAAGAAGCATAGGGTAGAAGAGGAAATGGGAGAACTGAGTGAATACATCATTCAAAATGGTATGTCTCAAACATAACTGGAAAGACAAAATTATTTTGATAGAATATAAATAAATATTGGAAAGCGAATAATCCTACTAGAAATCAAAATGAAAAGATGATTGACTGAGGAACGGGGACCATAATACCTTGTTAGAAGTATGGTTGTTGCGTCACCAAAAGATCAAACTATTAATGTTAGATACAACCACTAGAATTATCCACAAGAGATGGTTAAGTCATGTCACAAACCCGAGCTCTACACTACGCAACACAAGGAGACCAAGGGCACACACCTTGAAACAATCCCCCCCGTGCAAGCGAAGGGGTTTCAGCCTATGACCCATGCTCTAATACTAGTCACTTGTTAGAATTACAGATACCATTGCACTGAAAGATTGACCTATTAATGCTTGATACAACCACTAGACATATGGAATCCATAGGAGACGGTTAAGCCATGTCACAAACCTGAGCGTTGTGCTGCACAACACAAGGAGACCAAGGGCACACACCTTGCAACATACTTGATTTTTTTGTAACTCAACAAAACTTCATAGGAATTGAAACCAAATCAATCAAATTCATGACATATATGACAACATCATCACGAGCATAGAGGAAATAGAAAATGAAGGTGTTAAGTTTCTAAAAGAACTACTGGTTGGAGAAAAAAAATAGGACACAATTATGTATGACTTTTTCAATGACATCCCAAATCTGGTGTCATATGTAGATAACAAGTATTTGATTTCAACTTTTATGATGGAAGAAGAAAAAATTTCCACATTCTAATTAGGGGCGAATTTTTTTTTTATGAATAGGCATTTCCATTAATATTTAAATAAAAGTGCACTATTCATAAAAAGAATTAGGGGGATACAAAATAATCCCTAAGGACATATGGGAAACACCCAAAAATAGCGATAAACATAAAAAAAATGGAGGCAATGCCCGAAAATAGAAATAGTTATTTCTAGGTGGCTAAGGCAATGAAAACAAAAGGGGAAGGGTGATCACAATCATCCTTGGGATCCCATACATTAGTAGGGCCAATGTTTTCATCTCAGAGGGACCACCCTTCTTTAGTAGCTATCCCTTTGTTCTCTTTCTCCTTCCTAGTTGAGGAGATAGCCAAGGCAAGCTACATGAACAATTTAAAAGAGCTCAAGGGCCATGTATTATCACCATCAGTATCTAACTAGCTATAACCACCACCAAAAAAAACTTTAGCACCCCTCGTGTGGGACATAGAGGCAAAGTTGCCACATGGTGAAGAGGTTGAGTGGCACCGAATGAATTATCTACTACCACTGGATTAAAATAGAAAAGAATCTAGGCCTGTAGAGGTTGTCAATAATGAGTAGAGGAGCTTCGGTTGTGATGTCAACCACAAAGTGGAGAGTGGTCATGAGACAAAGAGCAGTCACAAGAGGGAGAAGGATTTGAAGGAACCTATGCAATTGTACAAGGGGTGTTTTTCCAATGATCCAAAATCACTTGCAAGTAGGCCACCTCAAGTGCAACCTTATTGTCTTGCACTTGAATCTAAAGTATCACATTATTACAAATACATACTTTAGTAAAAAGTGAAACATGAATATCAATAGAGCTGGGAGATAATAAAATAACATTTATACCCTTCCATAATTCGAAGAGGATTTCCACTCTAAAATCATGTCAAATATATCCGATTTCCACCATATGACACCTCTAGGGGTATGAAAGTCACACATGTGAAAGCATAGAGTACTAACCCCAAGAATGTTGGCTAAAGGAATCCCTTGAATCTGGAAAAACAATGATCACAAAATATTATGTTGATTGAAAGATACCATTAGTATATCTAGTAATTTGAAGATTCGATAACTTCCCAGTCATGCCAAATGCTTTCGACAAGAAAAGTGCCTTGAATGTACACTATGTTTTTCATGATAAGAAGGGTTTCAAATTCCATCTCCTTCCATGAAGACCTATTGGTTGAATATCCAACAAAAATGCAATGAATCAAAATAATTTTCTAGGCCTCATCAACAATGGTTGACAAAATGACCCATTTAGCGCATAGAGCAAGACCTTTTATTTTAGGTAGAAATAAGACCAAGCTCTCCATACTCCCTGAGGAGACAACAATACTCCCAAGTGACTCTATGAAAACCATGTTAGTTAGCTATTCAAGCCCATAAAAAATCTTGAAGAAGATTCTTAAGTTTAGTATAAGAAGCTTTCAAGGGCGTTTAATAGGAAGAATAGTTCACATGGCTAGCAACAAGAACCTTTGAACAAATATGGAATTTACCAACCAATGAGAGTGGCTTATGACTACTAAGCTAAAAAGAATTCAATTTTAGTGAGAATTACATTCCAAAGATCCACAAAACCCTAGAAGGAAAAGGGAGTGCCCAAAAATTAAAATATTTCTCCATGCTAAATCCATTTCCACCCATATTGAAGAATCCAAGGAGGGGCTAGGAGATATTATTATCTGTAGCATTTGGTTTTGTGCCACTAAATCATCAACCTATGGCTACAAAAAGTATCAAGGCATTGAAGATATTCATGAACATTATCTTCATCCTCAATAAGGGTGAGCAAGGAATCATCTTCAAAATAGCCATTAACAAGCTGAGAAGGTGACTAGGGTAGGGTAATGTCCCTGACGCACTAGGTAGACATGGAAACTATGAGAGGGTAACCAAAATCTTAAGTAGCTAACATATACAAAGAGGGAGCTAATGGGTAACCTTAGAAAATGGAGAAAACAATCCAAAAGTTGATGGCCATTGGTGGTGATACAAAGTGAGCCATCTCCAAAAATAATTTGCATAAATTAAATGAACCGACGACCAAACCCTAAGGCCTGAAGTACAACAAGAGTGAAAGGTCATTCAATATATTCATAGGCTTTAGCAAAGCTTATCTTGACAAAAATGATATTATGTTTGGAGCATCTTGAAGTCTATCTACTAAGGGCAGACAATTTGAGGAGGAGATGGCAAATATTGAAAGCCAATGCTATGACAATGATCTTGTAGGAGACATTGAGTAATTTGATAGTTGATAAATTGCAAATATCCTCAGGGTCCCCTACCTTAGGGATCAAATTGATATTTCATTTGTTTATAAGTTGACCAAGAGATTAAGAATGCAAGGCTTATAGATAAAATTTATGTAGGTTTGAGCCAACAAAAGGCCAAAGGGCTTTATAAAATTCATAGGGTAAGCCATCACAACTAGGGGCCTTGTCATCGACCATCAAGAAAGAAACATCCTTGAGATCTTCAAAGGTCAGGTTTTGATCATAGAAAACCTTTTGAGACTCTGAGAGCCAAGAGGGAGAAACAAAAATACATTCCGTCAAGGCCCTATCACATTCGAGAGAATTTCCTTGTGCAGAAAACACCTTCTCATAATGTCTAACTAAATCTTGAAGGATATTCAATAGCTCAAAGAGAACCATTTGGCCATACAACAATTGCATGAGGTGAGAGTTGCCCCCATCTTAGCACATGTTTGCATGAATTGCGGGAATGTATGTACGAGTCCACAAAGTGAGGCTTCCCTTAGAGGAGATGGTGATTTTGATGATGTTGATGCTGCCCATGGTGGTTATGATGATGTCAAGGAGGCTGCACATGTTGATGTCATCTCTTCATATGTTGATCTCCCGTGGGCAGATGATGATCAGCCTACAGAGGTACAAATTTATTTATATAATTTATTGTTCAATATTAAATTCCTTATATATACACATATAAACCATAACATGAGTTAATTTGTTTTTAACAGAGGATGGATCATACCACGTCATTGAGGAATTGCCATCATGTTACCTCGATACCTAAAGATGTCAGTGCCCCATTTATGGTATGTACTTTCATCTAGATACATTGTATTGATATGTACATTTAAATTAAGCAATAAACTTTTTAATGTAATGATGTGTATGATATGTTTTTTCAATTTTGTAGGGTTCTTTGTGTAGCACTGAGTTGGGTAGTTGTTCACATGACCCATCGACCACTGAGGCTCAGCATCATATACCACTAGTATGTTTTTTATCCATTAATTTGAAGTGTTTATATGCTTACTAATTTATATACAACTCTGATTCATGTTTGTTATTTTTTACAATTGTAAGCTTCTGGATTGTTTGATGGTGCATCACATATATGCAATCACCCATCAGTTGCTTTGCCTGCATCACATGTATTCTTTTCTATGATAAAATTGTAGTCTATCTATATACTTTATAATTTATGTATATATACAAGTTTGATTCATGCTTTTTATATGTTGTTCAGGTCGATACCACTACCAGTATTGGTATGGCTATGGGATTGAGCCAGATTCAATCGTCGACATTGTCATTTGCAGTGATGATTAGAAAAATAATTTCTAATTTGTTTATACTATGTACCTAGCTTTTATAGGTATTTTCAAAATCGATGTACAATGTTTTTTTTACAAGATTTGACTACAACCACTTTTCTTGTTCATGATAGTGGACCTCCACGTACCAATGAGGGCATTGTAGAGCATAGTCGTATAGTAATTTATTTTAAATTTTCAATATTTAATTACTTTATAAGTGAATTATGCAAGTAACTTCTTCTCATGTAAAATATTTTAATAATGTATAGGAGGGTGAAGAAACTGATATTGCACATGCACATGATGGTGCATCTCAGGAACATGTACAATAGGATGATTCATCTTAGCCACCTTCACATGGAGCGAAGAGGACTGTAGATGAGATGCATGAGAGTTCTTAGATTATATATTTTAGATCATGTCATGTTATTGTATTATGGACTTTTTATGATGACACTTGTTATGTTATCCTAGGACTTATTATTTTGTTATTTAGACTTGTTTTAATGTCATTTCCTTGTTATTATTTTTTCAGGACTTCTTATAATGTCACTAGGAATTGTTATGTGATTATATATAGGACTTTTACTATGTCATTTCATTGCTATTATGATAGCTGGTCTTGTTATTATGATATCAGGTCTTGTTATGTGATTTGGCACCCTCTAGTGATTATATATGTGATGTTGTTTTGTGATTTGGTGCCCTCTAGTGATTATATATGATCTATTTATGACTTTATATTTTAACATTGTGATTGATCATCTTATAGTGCAACAGTTTATAATTCAATAAAATAATTATCCCAATTTACAATAACATCCTATTCTTAAAATAATAATAAAATCAAGAACTTACAATTAATCTATGAAGAGATTACAATAAAATAAATATATCATAAAAAATTAGAATGATTGTAACACAATTACAATGTGTACAAAATAACATTAAGAAGACAATAACTAATACAATGTTGTTTATGAAACCAAAATTGTATCAAATGTGGAAAAATGCAATGTTAAAGGAAAAAAGAAAAACAATTATCATAATTAAATATAAAAGAGTTCACACAATTAACACACACTTACATACATATAAATTTGATTTCAACCTAATGTCCCATTTGCATCCTCTCTCTTTTGTAATGCATCTATGATTGTGTCATGCTCTTCTACTGAAAGTGTCCATAATAGCTTATTAGTAGGTCTACCTTTGTATATTTCTAATTTGATGTTTGTTGTCACCACCAAATGAGAATAGTGTATAATCTTCTTTTCTGATTGGTAGTCTTCATAAGCTAGTAAGTCATTCCTTCTTGTTAAGTATTTGTATAGCCATGTGCCAACTACCACAATAGACCCAATTGGATACTAAAAACCATCATCATCTACTTGATCACATATCAACTTTTTCTTAGGTTCTACACATCTAGCTAGCCAATACTCAATCTACTCATCATTATCCTCAGGTGCAACAACAACATACACATGTCCTAGAAAATAAATTTAAGTACATGTAGAAATAAAACTTGTTAGAACTTATAATTCAAATACAATCATAAATTATATGACAATACATAAAATATATATAATTTAAAGTTATAAACAAGAAATTGAATTAAATTACTAGGTCAAGTATGAGGTCTGAAACACAATCATAATCTTCTGATGCAAATGCATGATCTGGGTCTTTATTTCTTCTAACATCTTGCTATTGAGTCTCAATAGGTGTTAAGGATTTGTGTTTCCATTCTTCGACCCATTTAGTATTCTCACATTCTTCCCATTCACCTGCTTCACCAAATTGACAAAAGAAAGCAAGCTCTCTAGTCCATATAGTCCAAGTGTTAATATTAGAACTCTTAAATGAATTCCATCTAGCCGACCCATTGATTGTATCACAATCATATCTTGGAAGGATATTCTCCTCTTTAACTAGCCAGAAGAAACATCTAATTGTAGAGTTCTGACTTGATCTTCTGGATAAATTTTCACTACACCAATCCACAATTGCACTTTCATTTTTAAATTTTGCCTTTTCCTCAAATTTGAGTTGCTCTCTGCAAAGGGATCTCTTAACACATGCACCAACACCATCATGTTCTCCTCTCCCATGTCCATCCTCAAAAAAACTCCACATGTGTTTGATATTATTTTTCTTATGAATCCTACTCAACCAATAAAACACTCTAGCATTCTTAAATTGCCCTGTGCAAATATCTGACCATATTAGATGTTGTGTCATCTGAATTTCTCTACTCAAATTCTCAAAAAAGGTCTTGAAGAAATACTAGACAAACTCAGATGAGTGTAATTTATTATCACTCATATAAAAATGGTACTCTCTCAAAATTTTACAATCCTCTTATGCACTATATGGTTCATGCCTATAGACAATACGAACAAAAATCAATAGTTACATTGAATTGTAGTATTGTGATTGGACCTCATCTTGTGGTGCAAGCATGTAGTTCTCTGCAAAGTCAACGATTGAAAGTATACTACCAATAGGAAATGTATCCTTACATATTCAAAATTGACCATCGAGCTATCAAGCATTTTGAGTGTGTTTAACATATTTAGGTACGATCTTACTCTTAAATTCATTCATAAATCCATGAACACTAACTTTTTCAGTGATTAGATCACACCATCTTCTGAAATTTTTATCCTTCAGTGGATACTCAATAGTTTTAAATCTTTTAACATCAACTAATTGTTGTCCAAAATTATCTGAAATATTTTCATGCAAACATTCATCCAACAATGGAAGATTGCCACATATATCACATACTCCAGAAACACATGCATTCAAAAGAATTTTTTTCCCATTTGGTGGCTTGCAAAACAAGCTTGATATAAACTCCTTTATAGTTTCAGGTGGTATATTTATACCACATTCTTGGAACATTCCATTACTATGCATTGTAACACGTATGTATCGAAATACATCATAATGGTAGTGAAATTGAACATGAGTTTTGCAACAACATGTGACTCTTTCCTTGTTAATTTGAAAATACCAAGATTTACACTTTTCAAAAGACCTTTGACAAATGCTAATAGTCAACACCTTATCATCCAAAAAAAATTTGTGCAATTCAGTTTGAGTCATGTCCAATAGGTGTTTTGGATGTGGATCATGAATTTTTGACCCAACTCTTAATTTAAGAACATCTCTAACATTAGGTGATACTCTTATATTATTGTGCCAGAATTTTTTGATAAAAGTTTTGACTTCATCAGTAAGTTTCATATCAAACCTTGGTAGTCTACCACTAAAAGTCCACAAATTGTTTGCCAGATCACTTTCAAAATTAACTCTTCTTTTTACAGCTCTTGACAAAGTTTTATGATGAATATTAAAATATCCACTTATGTTACTCATCATTCTTTTATTAGAAGTTGATTGGCTTACTAAAGATGTTATTTCCCATTGTGCCGCATTTTTATTTGTAGAACGAATTTTCTTTACGATTGTGTCAAAGGCGTTAGCAATAGTTGATACAACTTGTTTTAAAGACTCGTACTTCTTCTTGGGTTTGACATAAAATCCTATCTTCTTCATCACTTTTCACATTTTAATCATTTTAATTAGTTGTACCATTAATTGACATTGAAACCCAAATTTCTTATTATAAAAAAAATGTCTAAATAATCTATTTACATGTGTCCTAATCTATCTCCATGAAACCAAGCCAGGAAGGTTGTCTAGTACATCACTTTTAATTTCAAAATTTTCATTCGTTTGATTATCATTCAAATATGTTTCATTTTCAATTGGTGTTTCCATGTCTACATCCACATTATTGGTTTCAGTTGCAAGTGGATTTTCAATTTCATTTGGAGTTTCAAATTCGGTTTCAATTTTAGTTTCAAGTTGAGATCTAGTTCCATTTGGGGTTTCAATTTGGATTTCAATTTTAGTTTTAACTTGAGTTCTAATTTCATTTGGGGTTTGATTTTCAATTGGTGTTTGAATTAATAAGTAACCCGCTTCTATTAAATCACCATTTCTTCATGAGAAAAAACATAGGGCTGTGAAGACATACATGTATCCAATAATGGATTAGAAGATGCACCTGAATTAAATGGTTCTATTGTGTTTCCTTCATCAGTATTTATGGTCTCATTGATGTTCTACTCTTCTGAAATGATTGTGGAAATTGAAGCTCCTTGTCTCATTCTTGATCTTCTCTCTCGTTAACGTATTTCCTCCTTCTCCCTATTTTTTGCAATCTCTTCAGTTGTCAGAACCTTCCTTTGCCTCTTCATGTGTTGATTTGATCCCATGGCTACACCAAATTTTGAATTTGAGTCGATCTCCTTACCAAATCGACAATACGACAAAAAAAGAGAATGATTAATCAAAAAATTCTTTTTGCAAATTGTACCTATCAGGCAATGATTGAAAAATCATTCAATCATTGGGATTTGTTCTTGTGGGCCAAATTTTGGCCCAACCGATCTTTTTATAAATGAGCACCCATTATTTAATGAAATAGGTTCCCATTTTAGAATCGGTTGCCCATTTTTAAAAACAAGCATCCATTTCGCTTTTAACAGTACAAAGCAAAACGGGCGCCCGTTTGTTAAAATTAGGGACAGGAAACAACCCTTAGCATTGTTTTTTCGCTTCGGGATACGCTTGATCTCACCAAACCTATGCTTGGACCTCCAAAAAAATGGCTAAGGTAAAACGACATCAAATTTCTACCTTGGCCTAATTGTTTGAGGGCCTTTCTGATTGAATTTTTTGACGAAACAAAAACACATTAGATTTTTCAGTGTCCTGATTTCAGAAATGTAAATTTCATAGTGATAAGACTACTTTTACTACTTTTGTATTATTTATTAATCAAAAGTGGAACCTAAACCTAAAATACCGAGGTTCACTAAAACTTTAATAACTTTTTTGTTATTAGGATTTTAGAAAAAAAAATTATATGACATTGATCTACATACAATTCTTTTGAATATTAAAAAAGAAAAATTGAAAAATATGAAATTTTAATCAAATTATGGAGGTCGTACACTCGATGTTTTGAAAATATACTTTATTTTTAGTTAAAAATTAATAAATATATTCATTAAAAAAATAAGCAAAAATATTCTCATCAATATTCAGTGTCTTAGGTATCGTTTCCCAGAAGGATTTGCCTACTAAAAAGTGATTTCTACCTTGTGGGTATTAAAATAAATTACATATTTGAAAAGTAGACTCTAAGCACTACATTTTCTATTACTGAAGTTTTTTGAGATTCAATCTCTAAGTGTATCAAATTTTGACATCAATCGATAGAAAATTTGGAAAACAGAGAAAATACTTCCACTTTTTGCCCAAAAGTGGGACTCAACTTCTTGCAGCCAACCTGCTCTATAACACCAATCTCTGCTCAATCACAATGTCAAAAGATGAATCCTTGTATGCACATACACCACTCTTTGATAATGCAGACGTAACCTCGATACCTAAATTTCATGACAATATCACCTATTTATACAGTTCACCAACCTTGATAACAAGATCGGCTATGTTATTCTTGGCATTTGCATGAAGACAACATTAATGATATGTTATGTTGTCATTAATGTCAATTATCTGGTAGTAATATTGTTCATATTGTCTTGTAACCGGTAGGATGAGCTTTGTGAAGAACATTGTAAACCAATATTTAAGTTTGTAAGGAGAACTGGTAACCGGTATAAAAGGTTAAACCTTGTCTATGTAATGTAACTGATAAACCCTAACTGATTAACGTTGTTAGAATGGTTATGTGGTTTATGATCTGATGTTGAGTAGTAATGATGGTGACATGTATGGTCATTATATGAAGACAAGTTCAAAATGTTTTGGCATGTTTGTTTGTCTAGGGAATTAGCAAAGTATATTGCATCTAATTCAAAGCGTGTGATGAGTTACTGAGCTCGATGAAGTGGTAATCAAGGAGCGTTTAAGGTTTTCTTGACTGATGTGTAGAGATTGCTATGTAATCGAACGGTCATACTTGTATCAACTTGTTTGTAATCTCGATGAGAGAATTAGGTTTTTTTTGTGTTACCCACCTAATTGATTTGTTTATAAGATCGATGATGTTGTCTAGTTGAAAGAGTTGGCAAAAATCAGTTGAGTGTGTGGTGGGCAAACCGGATGACGAGTCTGCAGTTTGAGTAAAGGCAGATAGGAGCTTAAAAGGATATGATCAAGCAAGTGTAGTGCTATTCAGATAGATCAAGCAAACTTCTTTTGTTTTCTAACAATTATAGCAGAATTGAAATCCCCTAACCGGGTAAGTTCTATCAAGCTTGGTTACTTATTGAATCCTTTAACAAGGTGATCCATTAGATTAGATTTTTCAAATGCTCTATTGAGGTTACTCCTTACAAGATATTTCTTCTAACAAGGCATTTGTAGTCAATCCCTTAACTGGGTGATTCCTAACAGGATCAGTTCGTAACAGGACTTGTGTAAAAGATTTAACAGGATTGGCTCCTAATAGGGTGAACTTTTGAAGAGTTTAGATATTATTTCGTGAGTCCCATCTCAATGTGGCTTTTACCTATTTGGGTTTCCACATCAAAAATACTTGTGTCATGTGGTGAATGTTTTTGTGGTTATGATCTTATGGTTAATTTGATTAACTAATTAACTATTCTGATAAGGCGCGATAACTAGAAGCATTGAGAAATGGAGTATCTTGACATATGATAAAGCATTTGGATGTTTACAAGTTTAATGTTGTTTACTGTTAAGTTGTTGTACAACAGTCAACCAGTTTTCTTATGAGTATTGATCTTGATAGTGGTATTTCATTGATAAGTTTACTTTGTGTGATTGAGATTGATATTGGGAAAGTTTGTATCAGTTTTTCTATTTACTGATTCAGCCCCCACCCCCTCTCAGTAATCTACCAGATAATTATTCTTTCATCATACCATCAATTAGTATCAGATCATCTCAGGTCCTCTAAGATCTAAGCCTAACAGCTTGAGGAAAAGATCTACTAGATCATGAGGAAGAAGGAAGGTCTAAAGTTCAATAGAGAAAATTATAGGATATGAAGTGACAAAATGAAAATTTACATCAAGAGTCTGGGAAGTCATTATTGGGATCATGTAGATACTATGTATATTGCACCTACTGGGATTCTAACTAATGATCATAACAAAGAACAACCAGAAAATCATCAAGCATTGGAGGCTATTATCAGTTCCTTGCTGATGCTGAATATGTAGATATTCATGGTCTTGAAACTGCATATGAGGTATGGAAAAAAATTGAAGAGATTTATAGCGGTGATGAAAATGTTAAGATTGCTAAAGAGGATATTCTAAGAGGAAAGTTTCATGACATGAGGATGACTGAAGGTGCGAATATCCAACAGTATGGTCAAAGGATCAAAGAGATAGTCAGTGAAATTAAGAGTGCAGGAGGGAAAGTGGAAGATGCCACAGTGATCATTAAGGTACTGAGAACCTTGCTACCGATCTACGCTATCCGATTTGGAACTATTTAGGAGCTGAAGTCCATTAACAAAACTAAGGTAATTCTTGACTCTATCATTGCCAAGCTTATTGCTTTTGAATTAAACAATTATGATGGTAGTATATAGAAATATGAGTCTACATTTAGAGCTTCTATTTCTAACCCATTTATGAGAAAAAGTAGAGATACTAGTCATGGTTATGAATCTAGATCCAATAGAGATGTCGATGATGAAGACAGTTTAGTGGAGATTGAAGCATTGTTGGCAAAACGGTTGCCTAGAGGCACTGGTAATTATAGAGGTAAATTACCTTTAAAATGTTTTGCATGCAACAAGATTGGTCACATTGTTACTAACTGTCCTAATGGTGAAAATAAACACAAGGGAGATAAATTGAAGAAGTATAAGGGTAAAGACAAGAGAGATTGTCTTATTGTTATTGATAGTGGTATCACTGATGAAGAATCTAATGGTGATGCTAGTGAAGATATTGCGGTTGTAGCTATTAAGGAAGAGATATAAGACCAAAAGGCATTAGTATCTAGGATGGATAAATCTGATGATTGGATCATTGATAGTGGTTGTTCACATCATATGACTGGTGATCAGAGAAAATTTCTTTCCTTGAAGGAATTTGATGGCGGTGTTGTTAGATTTGGTAATGACTCGCCGTACATGGTTAAAGGTAAAGGACTTATTTCTCTTAATGGGAAGAGCAGTGCAGATGATGTCTACTGGGTTGAAGGAATAAAGCACAATATTTTGAGTGTGGCACAACTAAATGACAAAGGATACCCACTAGAGTTTAAAAATGATATGTGCAAAATATTTGACAACAAAGGTGAATTTATTGCAACTAGGAAACAAACTAAAGGTAACCTATTTCACCTTATTTCTAAAGTTAGCAATTATTTTATTGCAAAAATAGATGATAGCTGGCTTTGGCATAGGATATTTTGGCATCTAAACTTTGATAACATTATTAAAGTGAGTAAGTCCAAGACAGTGAGAGGTTTGCCTTAGTTAGACAAACCAATTAATGCTCTTTGCAAACAATGTCAGTTAGGAAAGATGACTTCTTCAAATTTCAAAAGAAAATCCTTTATAGCAGAGCACTTGTTAGATTTGTTCATACAGATCTTTATGGACCAATAAGAACTAAAAGAATTAAAGGTGACAAATATTTCATGATTCTTACTGATGATTGCTCAAGGATGATGTGGGTCACATTCTTGAAAGATAAGAGTAAAGCTTTTGGTAAGTTCAAGGCATTTAGGGCCTTAGCTGAGAAAGAGAGTAGTAAGAAGATAAAATGTCTGAGGATAGATCAAGGAGGTGAATTCTCTTCTGAGGAATTCACTACGTATTGTGAAGAGAATGGTATCAAATGACAACTTTATGCACCAAGGAAACCACAACAGAATGGTATCACAAAGAGAAACAATCAGTCGGTTTTTGAAGTTGCTAGGACAATGTTGATACAAGGAGGTGTAGCAAAAACCTTTTGGAGAGAAGCTATCAGCACAACTGTCTACACTATGAACCAGGTTCTGGTAAAGAGAGGCAAGGAAAAGACTCCTTATGAATATTGGTATGGAAGATCACCCAATGTTATCTATTTATAGATATTTGAAAGAAAATGTTTTATTAAGAGAGGTGATTACATTAGAAAACTTGAGGCTAAAAGTGATGAAGGTATATTTCTTGGCTATTCCACCAAGAGTAAGGCCTACAAATATTTTAACAACCGGACATAGATAATCATTGAGAGTGTTGATGTTTGAATGGATGAATTTCTTGAAGTCTTAGAAGGAACTACTTCAGAGAAAAAGGATGAATATCCTTACATTTTGTTTTTGGAACCAGAAACTGTGAAATCTGAAACCAGCAAAGAAAATTGTGATGCACTTATTCAATCGGAACAGACAAATTCAGAAGATGATGATGATAACAAAGAAGCTGAACTTGAAGATAATGATCATGTTATTCCTAGATATGTGAGACTGAATCACAATCCTGAACAAATTATTGGAGATAAGGATGTTGGAGTACTAACCAGAAGAAGAATCAGAGAGAATTCTTGCATGATCTCGGGTGAACTCACAAAGCTGGTTCCCACTTTTTGGTACGTCCTGATTTTTGCTGAAATCATACATTTTAAAATAAATATAATGATTTAAGCTTTAAGAGGTCCCATTTTAAGTAATTAATTGAAGAGAGTTAAATCAAAGGCTCTTAGATCAAAATTTCTTGGATAGAACCTCTCTACTTCTAAATCATACTTGCAATGGAGTCTCCTTTGCCTCTATCAAATGCTGATAAAAAACCAATTTTACATTAGCTTTTGGGGGGTCAAATTAATTCATTTAAAAGTTTTTTTTTTAAAAGTATTTCGTCCTTATTATAAGCTTTCCAAATAGTATAACTTTTAATATATTTAATTTCATTAATATAATTTTATTTTATTTCGTATGAATGTAGGTTTTTCACCGAACATGAACTTCTTTGTTCAATGCATTGGGAAAAATAGTAAACTAATTCAAAAAAAATCTGAAAAATATCTATGCCCTAGGTATTGATGCTTTCTTTCTAACCAAAAAAAGAAAATTCAATTTTGATATATATAGAACAAGTTATGTGTTCAAACATACACCTATATCTAAATTATAATTAGTCGAACTTCAAAACTTAATAAAATGAAAAATATTCAACATATCACTATCAAACCAACTGCATGCCCTAGGTATTGATGTTACAAACCAAAATTCAAAAGAATTAAGTATTTATTATTTATAGAAAAAAAATTATGCGTTTCGGGATACACATCACTCTTAAAAAATGTTGTTTGCTGTAAAAATTTACTTTCTGAGGGAGATGGAAAAATCAATAAAAATTTATTAAAACAAATTTGAAAAAAATATATTTAGAATCTACAAATAAGATGTTAAAAATCACTAGTTTATATCATCTTCAAATTCTTAATGGTTTAAAAGTTATAGGTGTCGGAAAGTGAAGGTTTTTTTCAAAATATTCATATAAGTGTCAAAGCTGGTCAAAAAGTGGGAACCAGTATTGTGAGTTCACCCTCTCCACTATTAAACCAAGAACTGCTAAGGAGGCATTTGGTGATGATCATTGGGTTAAAGCTATGGAGGAGGAATTGGATCAAATTGAGAAGAACAACACTTGGACCCTAGTACCCCGGCCAGTAAATAAGAATGTTATAGGTATTAAATGGGTATATAGGAACAAGTTGAATGAAGATGGTGTTGTAGTTCGCAACAAGGCAAGATTGATTGCCAAGGGTTATACACAAGAAGAAGGAGAATAGTATGGCGAAAATTTTGCACTAGTAGCAAGACTGGAAGGTGTAAGAAACTCACTTGCATTTGAAGCCCATAAGAAGTTCAAGGTATATCAGAAGGATGTTAAGTCTGCATTTTTTAATGGGATATTGGAAGAAGTATAGATAGAGCAGCCAGATGGTTATGCTTTGACTGATGAGAAAGACATAGTATGCAGATTGCATATGGCTTTATATGGATTAAAGCAGGCACCCAGAGCATGTTATGAAAGCCTTCATACACATCTGATGAAGAAAGGCTTTTTGAGAACCAGTGATGGTAGTAACATATATCTCAAGTCTGAAGGAGATGAAATACTGGTCAGTGAAGTATTTGTTGATGATATCATATTTGGAAGTAATGATGTCATGAGCAACAATTTTGCATATGAAATGAAAAATGAGTTTGAAATGTCTTTAGTAGGGGAAATAAACATTTTCATAAGCTTCCATATACATCAAATGAAGAATGGTATTTTCATCACACAGTCTACGTATGTTAAAGAGGTTTTGAAGACATTTGGCATGAGTGACTATAAACCAGTTAGGACACCAATGGTTATAGGTTGCAAGTTGTCTAAGGAAGATGAATCTAAGTTTGTTGATGAGAAGGAATACAGGTAAATGATTGGCAAATTTCTCTATGTTGTTCACAGTAGAGCGAACATAGCTCATGCGATTGGCATAGTTGCTAGATTCTAGAAGAATCCTAAGGAAACACGTCTGATAGCAACCAAGAGAATTTTTAGATACTTGAAAGGTACTATTGACTATGGGCTATGGTATCCATATGGAGGAAACTTTGATTTGAAGGTATACACAGATGCTAATTGGGCAAGAAATGTTAATGACCGAAAAAGCACAACCGATGGAGAATTTTTTCTTGGAGGAAGGCTTGTTTCATGGAGTAGTAAAAAGCAGAGTTGTACTTCACAATCTACTATTGAAATAGAGTATGTTGTAGCTTATATGAATTGCACATAGACTATTTGGATGAGGCACATTTTGGAAGGTTTTAAGATGAAGATTTTAGAACCTATAAAGATTTAATGTGATAATACAAGTTCCATAAATATTTCCAAGAATCCTATTTTGTATGCATGAACCAAGCACATTGAATTGAAGTATCATTTCTTGAGAGAAAAAGTGCAGCGAAAAGATGTTATCTTAGAGCATGTTTCTACCAAGTAGCAGCTTGCAGATATTTTTACCAAACCTCTACCTAAGACTAGATTTGAGTATCTTAGAAGTCAACTAGGGGTTGTACCCCTTCATGAAACTAGTTGAGCATGATGTTGATTGCATTAGTCCCTGAACTACTTGCAAAATTTTACAAGGATTGGTGCAATACTAGATGTATTCCATAGGAGGGGCCTCAAGTTACAGTATGTTGTTGATGCACAGTGAAAAATTGACATTACATGTTTTACTTTCAATTTGGCATTGTTGTCAAAGGGAGAGAAGAATTATGTGATTATGGGAAGGAAAACCAGTGACAGGATGAAGATAGAGAGAGCATGTGAATACTTGATAATATAAACCAAGATTCCTATTCACAGTCACAACAACAAGCAATGGTGTTGATATTTGTATTGCCATTAATGCCAAAGGGGGAGATTGTTGGCATTTGCATGAAGACTACATTAATGATATCTTATGTTATCATTGATGTCAATTATCTGGTAATGATATTGTTGATAATGTCTTGTAACCAGTAAGAAGAGCTTTGTGAAGCACATTGTAAACTAATATGTAAGTTTGTAAGGAGAACCCGTAACCGGTTTAAAATGTTAAACCTTGTCTATGTAATGTATCTCGTAAACCCTACCAATTGTTTTTGTTAAACCCTATCTGATTAAGGGTATTGGATTGGTTATGTTGGTTTATGATCTGATGTTGAGTGGTAATGATGGTGACATGTATGGTTATTATATGAAAAAAAGTTCAAAATGTTTTGGCGAGTTTGTTTATCCAGGGAATGAGAAAATTATATTGCATCTAATGTGAAGTGCATGATGAGTTACTGAGCTCGATGAATTGGTAATCAAGGAGTGGTTGAGGTTTTCTTGATTGATGTGTAGAGATTACTATGTAATCCAATGGTCATACTTGTCCCAACTTGTTTGTTATCTCAATGAGAGAATTAGGTTTTTGTTGTGCTACCAACCTAATTTATTTATTTATAAGGTCGATGATGTTGTCTAGTTGAAAGAGTTGGCAAAAATCAGTTGAGTGTATGGTTGCCAAACTGGATGATGAGTCTACAGTTTGAGTAAAGGAAGATAGGAAATTAAAAGGATCTCATTAAGCAAGTGTATTTCTATTCAGATAGATCAAGCAAACTCCTGTTGTTTTCTAACAATTATAGCAGAATTGAAATCCCCTAACTGGGTAAGCTCTAACAAGCTTGGTTACTTATTAAATCCTCTAACAAGGTGATCCATTAGATTGGAGGTTTAAATCCTCTATTGAGGTTGCTCCTTATAGGGTATTGCTTCTAACAAGGCATTTGTAGTCAATCCCTTAACTGGGTGATTCCTAATAGGACCAATTCTCAATAGGACTTTTGTAAAAGCTTTAATAGGCTTGGATCCTAACATGGCAAACTTCTAAAGAGTTCAGATATTATCTTGTGAGTCACATCTCACCATGGTTTGTACCTATTTGGGTTTCCATGTCAAACATACTTGTGTCATGTGGTAAATGATTTTGTGGTTATGATCTTATCATTGATTTGATTAACTACTTAACTATTCTGATAAGGCATGATAACTAGAAGCATTGAGAAATGGAGTATGTTGACATATGATAAAGCATTTGGATGTTTACAATTTTAATGCTGTTTGCTATTAAGTTGTTGTTATAGTTAGCTAGTTTTCTTATGAGTCTTCATCTTAACATTGATATTTTATTGATAAGTTTACTTTATGTGATTGAGATTGAGATTGGGAAAGTTTGTATTAGTTTTTCTATTTACTGAATCACCCCCCGCCCATCTCTCAGTAATCTACCGGATACTTATTCTTTCATCATACCATCAAGGATAACAGGTGGACAACTGAGAGGGGGTGGGTGAATCAATTGTCAATAGATTATAAAAATTTAAGCTCACAAAACCTTCTACCAGAATGCATAAATCAAGTATTGGAATAGTAGATATAAAAACTAAGTATTAGCATAAATTACAAAATAATTAACCAACAATCCATAACACATAACACCAAGATTTGTACGTGGAAAACCCAGTAAAGGGAAAAACCACGGTGGGAAGATTACCCACAGTCAAATAATTCTTCTATAGAAAGTATATGATTTCAATAAGAGGGCTCTACACATACAAGAAGGTGCACTTCCTAGAGCACATTGCTCATCACAAAAGGAGCCTCACTAACTACAAAGAAATCCAGACAACAATCTGAAAAAATGAGTGAACTGAAAGAATAACTCTCCTATGCCTGAGTATAGTTCCAGTTAAGCTCAATACAAGAGGTCCTAAACCTTTTTCACGAACCCAATTCGATCACCTATTATCAACCAAAACCTCTACATATGATTACAACATTATTCGCACACGGATAAACCTATATCCTTCTCCTAAGTTATGATCTATAATGACATTTTACATCATATTTATACCAACCTAGGACCTAAACAATTAGATCGACCACCTAAAAGATAATACAATAGATCAGTTACATAATCCTGCAAATGAATGATAAACCAAGTCGGCCTAAGATTGCAACAACATAATCCAAATAATAAATCCAATCCATGACACATTGGGAGCATCAACCAACACATTACACAAACCAGTCCATAACATAGTAGAATAACACCAAATGGGTCTAGTGCTAATGAAAAATCATGATCAACTAGAACATGAACATGATAACCATCAGCATCTTAATAACCTTCTAGAAGCCATGCCAACACCACTTATCAGATTCATCAAAAGATCTTCATGAAAGCACTATAGGTAAGACCGTTACCGGTGACCAAAAGGCTTACTAGAACAAATGATAGAATCCAGATCATCAAATCCCAAACCAATTGAATGTGATATGCATTAGGAACACATGAATAACTAATCCAAGATAATACCACAAGCTGGACCAAATTAGATAATACTGGAGATGGCCTATAGATCAATTAGCATAATCCAACCACTCTATCGGAAGTTGATAGACAACGAAACAACTAGTGTTGACATCAATGACAAAACATCAATGCAACACATAATCAATTCCTCCAAATTTCCAACAATTTCCCCCTTTGGCATTGATGGCAACACTAGATGTAAAAAACATCCAAGTGCCAAGAAAATACCAAACAAGTCTACCCCAATGGAAGACATCCAACAAAATCTCTAAGATGATATGACAATGAAGTTTTGAACCAAAAACCAAACTCCCTATGAGAATAATATCGCTGTAAAGCTCTAATTTTCACATATATCTCTCTCCTTTTGACATCAATGCCAGAAATCTAATATAAACATCAAATAAAAATCATAAAACCTCTGAACCACACAACTGACTACTCCTCCTGAGTAGTAGAATCAACACATCAATCTGAAATGAATGATAGCACTTATAAATGCATACTGGATTGATGCCAATCAACATCACTCAAGTCATGAGGCAAAGAGAGGTCACAAGAGGTAGAAGGTTTTGAAGGAAACTATGCAACTGTACAAGGGGTGTTTACCCAATTATCCAAAAGTGCTTGCAAGTGGTCACCTTGAGTGCAACCTTACTATATTGCCCTTGAATCTGAAGCATCACATTATTACAAATACATTCTTTACTAAAAAGAAATATATGAATATCAATATAGATGTGACATAATAAAATAAAATTTCTATCCTTCCATAATGTCAAGAGGATTTCCACCCATAAAGCATGTCAAATCTATGCGAATTTGAAGAGAATTCAAAGAGAGTTCCATAGAAGATCCATATGCCAAGAGAAGGGTTCAATTAATGATATCAAATTTTCACAATGCATAGCTTTTCATCTCACACTTTCTAGATTAAACTATGTAGTAGTAATTTGCATAAAAAATTTATATCACACTCTATGATCCATCATCAGGATACTAGAGAGCTAATCCAAAAAGGAGTATGATCAGGTTAGCTCTCTAGTATCTTGATGATGGATCATTAGTGTGATATAAAATGTTGATGGAAAAAAACTACTATACAGTCTAATCTAGAAAGTGTGAGTTTACAAGGGTTCAAGCCAAAAAGGCTTTAAAAAATCATGAATTTAATTCCACAAATGTTGAGCTCAATGGTAGAACTATAAAATATGGGTAAATTTTTTTGGCTATCTACAAAATGGGCAATGAGGATGAGGATCTCCCAAGTTACACACCCGATAACCCTATAACAAGCCTTGGAAAAGAATACACCAAGTAAAATAAGTCAACTTAGGCTCAACAATATAAAACTATATAGTTTGAAATATATAGAACCATATGTGTTACGGTGACTATAAATGCTATTATAGACTCAAAGCTAGGACCATAGGTGAATAAGGCACAAGCCAATAGTAACTTAACTTGGGCTTGTAATTGTAAAAGGGTGTGTTTTAAAACTAATGTCGATCTTCTCAACAAGGTTCAATAGATGAAATGCCCAACTTGTGTAGCATATTCAAGGAAAAATAAAATAATACAAGGTCAAATGTCTTTCAATCTAGCTGGGAAAGATGAAAATGAACTTGCATGTCCTCCCAAGAACAAAGTTACATAGTAGCTCAGACGCAAAAATATCTAGGGGTGCAAAAGTCGCACTTCTGAAAGCATAGATAACTAACCCCAGGAATGTTGGCTAAGGGAAGCCCTTGAATATGGAAAAGTGATCACCACAAAATACTATGTTGATTGAAAGAGACAATTCCTAATTCTGGCAACATCCTATAAATTCAAGATTTGATGACTTCCCAATCATGCGAAATGCTTTTGACAAGAAAATTGCCTTGAATGTACACTACATTTTTCATGATAAGTAGGGTTTTAAATTCAATCCCCTTCCATAAAGGCCTACTAGTTGAATACCCAATAGAAATGTAATGAGTCAAGAATTTTCTAGGCCTCATCAGCAATGATGGACAAGATGACTCATTTAGCGTATAGAGAAAGGCCTTTTATTCTAGGTAGAAATAAGACCATGCCCTCTAGATTCCCTAGGGAGACAACAATACTCCCAACTCACTATATGAAAACCATGTTGGTCATCTATTGAAGCCCACAAAAAATCTTGAAGAAGATTCTTAAGTTTAGTATAAGATTCTTTTGAGGGGGCTCAATAGGAAGAATATTCCACATGGGTAGTAGCAAGAACCTTTAAGAAAATATGGAAGTCACCAACTAACTAGAGTAGCTTAGGAATCTAGTAAGCTAACATTTTTTTAGTTCTAGTGATAACTGCATTCCAAAAATCCACAAAACCTAGAAGGCAAAGGGAATGCCCAAAAATGAAATATTTCTCCATGCTAAATCCATTTCCACCCATATTGAAGAATTGAAGAGCACTGGGTTTTATGCAACTAAATCGTCAACCTATGGCTACAAAATGTATCAAGACATTGAAGAGCTTCATGAACATTATATTCATCCTCAATAAGGGTGAGGAAGGAATCATCTACAAAATAGCCATTAACAAGTTGAGAAGGTGACTCCAGCAGGGTAATTTCCCTAAAACACCAGATAGAGATGGAAACTATAAGAAGGTAACCAAAACCTTTAGCAGCTAACATAGACAAAGAGAGAGCTAATGGGAAACCTTAGTAGATGGAGAAAACAATCCAAAATCTGAAGGTTGATGGCCATTGATGGTGATACAAATTGAGCCATCTCCAAAAATAATTTGCATAGATTAAATAAACCGAGGACCAAACCCTAAAGTTCGAGCATTAGAAAGAATGAAAGGTCATTCAATATAGTAAAAGGATTTAGCAAAGTGTAGTTTGGAACATTGAGCCCACTCCATACCTTCCCAAATATCAATCATATTATCCAGAAGAAATTAAACTTGATGAAGTCTCTTTACTAAGGGTGGACAATTTCAGGAAAAGATGGCAAATCTTGAGAGCCAACACTTTGACAATGATCTTGTAGGAGACATTGAGTAATGTGATAAGACACCAATTGCAAATACTGTTAGGGTCCCTTTCCTTAGGGATCAAATTGATATTTCATTTATTAATAAGTTGACCAAGATATTGAGAATGCAAGGATTCTAGATAAAATTTATGCAGATTTGAGCCAACATAAGGCCAAAGGGCTTTATAAAATTCATAGGGTAAGCCATCACAACTAGGGGCCTTGTCATAAACCATCGAGAAAGAAACCTCCTTGATATCTTCAAGGGTTAGGTTTTGATCATAAAAAACATTTTGCAACTATGAGAGCCAACAGGGAACAACAAAAAGACATTCCCTCACGGCCCTATAACATTCAAGATAATTTCCTTGAGTAGAAAACACCTTTCCATAATGTCTGACTAAATCTTTAAGGATATCCGATAGCTCAAAGAGCATTGTTTGGTCATCTTTAATGTGCTTAATACTAGGTGAGGAATGGCATGCTCTGAGAGCCAATAAAAGATATTTGGATGCATGATCTCCCATTTTAAGCCAGTAAAGCCTAGCTTTGATCTAGGCACCATGGGTGACATAATTATTAGCAATTTGTTTCTAGTGCTTGAGTTGAGCAACTCAAACCTACAATAAAGAGTAGGAAGGGTTGGCAGAAAGATCTAATGTGGCACGATACAATTCCAAAGTATTGGTGTCATAGGAGTGCCTATGATACACCACTAATTGTCTCCCATAAATGCAAAGAAAGTGAGTCATGCATTGGATAGCATTATTCCACTACATAATCCAAGCTAACAACCCAATGGGATAACTTTCTAGGTTCCAAACCTACTGAATGTGGGCCACAATGGGTGGATTATTTGGCAAAGAAGTATTAAAAAGCATGGGATTTGAAAGGTCAAATAAGATCCACTTGCTAATTAATGGTAAACTTTATGAGAAAGTTGCCTAACAACATTACCTCAAGTAGAGGTAAAATTACAATCTCTTGGCTATCTCCAAAAGAGAAAAAATATTGAGTTGTCGTAGCACAATCGAGACTTTTATGAATTCCGTCGATACCAACTTAAAAATTCCTCCAAGTGTGCCAGACACCCTGGGGATGACTATGGTTGATATTGGGATCAAATAACCCAAATTATTACACATGTAAAACCATGCTTCTCTCTCCCTAGTTGTCCATAAAAAAAAAACACCTTCTTTATCAAAGGCCACCTCGACCATAGTAAATTTTCCACACAAAACACAAGTACTGAGTGGCAACAAATCATAACTCCATCACCAAAGATGTGATCATTCCATAACATCATTTGGAGAATAAATATTAATAATCTCAAAGAAATGATTCTTGACTAACATGAGCATCCAAACCAATCTCTGAGTGGGTTCCACTCCATGATTTACAATACAAGACTAATAGCATGGTGATAGAAGGGTTCAAGACACCTCCTCAACTAGCTTATTGATCTAAAGAAAAAACCAGACTATTTGGCCAAATAATATGGCATGTAGCAATAAGCATGAAAGAAAAAAAATTAATCTGCTATAGGTAAAACACATCGATACCAAGATATTTTGATTGAGTATTCCACATGAAATACTTCTTGGAAAAGTCATTGAGACCTCAAACATTCCACGACATGGAATTCATGATTGAAAATCATGCATGTTATCGTCGTCCTCAAGAGAGGAGAAAATATTTTGCAAATAGTCTTTTGACTATAAACTAGAGTGGGGAACTACTTGGTTCCTTTCAGGAGCCTCTTCACCATCCTCTGCACACCCAGAAGGGCTATAAGAGTGACACAAAGAATTCTAAGCTTTGAAGCAAGAGAAGCAAGTAGAGGGGTACAAACCCAAGAAGGGCGGGCACCACCATAACCTACAATCTCTTTCCCCTAGACCACAACATTTGAAAATATTTGCTATGATGATGACAACTACTATTGTGGCTAGAAATAAAATTGGTCTTGTTGATGAACAACAACAGGGCTTGACAATTTCCGAGAAGTAGTAAAAGAGTCATTTCCTTTGCGAACAATTATGGTCTAAACCTCCTTAGTTTCCGGAGCTTCAAAATACTAAGGAGGAGTAGCCTCCTTGGGAGGAGTTCTAGCTCTCAATACAACCAAAAGGCACTCCATAATCTTATGTTTTAAAGATTGACACCAAAAGTAATTATTGGGCAAGTTTAGATAGATTTATCATTGAGAGTAATATAGACCTCCTATTTGAATCTCTATAATCTCTTTAAGGTCATGAGACAAATCCACTTCAATGCATATCCTTTTTTTATGACAAGTATGGAAAGATGATTTGGTTCCATGCAAACCACCTTGGCAATGGATTGGGCAGTGGTCTGCAGAAAAGGACAACAATGCAAAAGGAGACTAGGAAATTCAATCTAAACCAAGACTTTGAGATTCTTATCATTAGAGGTAGAGAAGTATTGTGCCTAAGGCTGAAAAAAAAGTAATCAAGACTAAACAAACCAAGGCCCATGATGTTGAATATCATGTCAACAAAGCAAACCAAAACAAACATACATAAAATCGGTAAAGAAAACAATGTCTGGAGAAGGAGTAGGAGTGGGAGTCAGAGCTGGAGTTGGCATGGGAACTGGTTCAGGTTTGAATTTTCTTTCCATGGGTTCTAGAAGCCAAGGGGATCCCCCCCTTGATCCTTTGGATGGGACCTTGAATGATACTTGAGATGGCGGTACCAATACTACCAATGGTTTTTCTGTTACCTCTGACAAAACTGGGGAGGTTGAGGGTCCCAATAATAAGATTCCCTTTATGGAATGCAACAAGAAATAGGCCTCTCTCTTTTCATCAAAGCTTAAAGGCAAGGCCATTTTGTAGGTACCGCATAAGGTTGACCGGGACTCTGGCGCTTGCTCCATCTCCATTCCGAACAATATGGTTGATCAGAATATGGCTCATATGCATCTGTTCTTGGTTGGAAAATATATCGGCCCTCACCCAAATATTGAGGTTGTTCATTCCTGGGTGGCGAGGAAATGGAAAGGTAAAGGTCAAACTGATGTTGTGGCTATGGCTAGTGGCTCCTTCTCCTTTTCATTCTCTTGTGAAGAATATTTTTGATTTGTTCTGGCGGGAGGTCCTTGGATGCTAGGAAAAGATTCACTAGCCCTTAAAAAAAGGGAACTAGGGTTTAATCCCAAAGACTAGGAATGTAATGAATCCCTTATCTGGATTAGATTGCTAGTTTTACCCATGGAATTATGGGGAGAAGAAATTTTTTTAGGTATTGCTGCTTTCTTTGGGGATCTGATCTTAGTCGACCCAATGACTGCAACAAAAAGATGACTGGTCTATGCTAGACTTTATGTTAATGTCAAATAGTCCTCAAACCTACCTTCTGAGGTAGATCTTTTCTCCAAGCTCGGAAGATGGGTGCAAAAAGTAGAGTATGAATCCATCCCTTTGCACATTTCAACTGCAAAAAAGTTGGTCACTAGGCTAGACAATGCTTGTCTAAGCTAAAGAAAGAATGGAGGAAAAGGAATGAGCCGCTCATAGAAAAGATGGATGCCTAGGCCGTAGAGCCTTCCTCGACTATTATGGGCTCTATTCTAGTTGACTCTTGTCCTGAGCCAATCATCCCTGCTGACCTTGACCTGATCAACTCAAACCTTGTGGAGATTGCTGGGGGTCCCTTTGCTATGAATGCCCCCTACATTGATAGGGTTTCCCAAATCTCTTCTGGATCTACCCAGGATATTCCCATTCAGTTGATTATTGATATGTATAACTCTTTTGAGTTGAATCCCCAGACCTACCCATTGCAAGATCCTCCTCCTAAATACCTTGCTCCTTTTATTGAGGTCAAGCCCCAAAACAGAAGAAGGAACTCCCCTATTGGCCAAATCACCCCATCTCTTGGGGGGTGTTAACCAAAAACAAACAAAGAGTGGACTATGGATCAGTTTCAAGGGGGGTGGGGAGACCTTCTAATACAATTAGCAGAGATAGACAAAGTTGGGTTGCCATTGCTAATAGAGCCCAGAGAATATTACCAGAAATGGGGATGGGATCCCCCACTCATGCTAAAGGAAGGTCATCTCATGGAATATAAGGGGATTAAACCACCTCCATAAGAATGACATGCTATCTAATTTGGTCATAGATCACAAACCTTATATTTGTCTTGTCCAAGAAATAAAAATGCCTGGTAGTAAAGTGGAAAAAGTAAAACTAGCAAATTTTGGAGATTGTGTTGTTCACTATGTGGATGCTGATGGTGCTTCAAAAGGTATCACCACCCTTTGGAATCTAAGATTGTTAGGTGGTAAGGTGGTCCTCTCTTCTCCTAGTCACATTGCTACTAGATTCTTTAATCTTAAAGATGGAATCTATGCTCCTAATGGGAGATCAGCTAGGAAATCTCTATGGTCTTCCATTTGCCTTGCCAGATCTCTCTTCCCTAATGAGAAATGGATCCTTTTGGGTGTTTTCAATACCCCTCTCTCTAATCTGGAAAAATCTGGTGGTATAACTATTTCTATTGATAGTAGACAAGACTTGGCTAACATGATCAACTCTTTGAGCCTTTTAGATCTTGATCTTATTTGGGCTAAATTCACTTGGTCCAACAAATGTAGTGGGGAGGATATTATTCAGGTCAAGCTTGACAGGGGTCTTATTTGTCTAGATTGGCTTCGGTTGGCCTCCTGTAGACTCAATGCCTTAGCCCATGTTGGATCAGATCACTTCCCCATCTACCTCTCAATCTCTACATTATTTGGTAGAAAGGCATACCCCTTCACATTTAAGAAAATTTGGCTTATGGCTCCTAAAATCCAAGATAAAATTTTGGAGTGGTGGAATATTGATATCCAGGGAATGCCTGTATTTCCTATAGCCAAGAAGCTCTCCAATATTAAGTCTAATATCCAACGCTGGAATAAATCCACTTTTAGAAATATCTTCAAAGCTAAAGAGAAGCTCAAGCTAGAACTTGTGGAGGTTCAAGAGCATAGCTAAGCCTACAAGTTTGATATTGATGTCTTGAATAAAGAAATTGATATTTTGACAAAATTACATGATATTATCTCCAAAGAAGAAGAATTTTGGAAGCAGAGATCTAGAGCCTTATGGCTCAAAAGCGGTGACATAAACACTAAGTTCTTCCATATGATGACTCTTAAGCACAGGGCTACCAACAGAATAAACAAAATTCAGATTGGGCAGTGATGGGTTGATAAGCATGATGAGATTTGTCAGGAAGCCATCATTTTTGTCTCCAAGATCCTCTCTGTGGATGATCCTCTTGATTATTCAGCTCAGGTTGAAATCTTGCAGGAAATTCCCTCCATCATCTCTAGGGACATGAACTTGGAGCTTACCAGAATCCCCTCCCCTAAAGAAGTTCACAATGTTGTTTTCTCTTTTGAAGGTAACAAGGTATGTGAACCTGATGGTTTCCCTCTTTTTTTCTTTCAAAACTTTCAGAAAATTATCCGCTCTGATGTGGTCGCTGCTGCTCAAGAACTTTTTGGATCCCTCTCTCTCCTGAAGGAATTGAACACCACCTTCTTGGTCCTCATCCCTAAGAAATCTGATGCCTTCTCTTTTTAGGATTTTAGACCTATTAGCCTTTACAACTCTATTTATAAAATCTTCAACAAGATTCTTATACTCAGGCTTAAGATTTTCATCCCCTCTTTAATCTCTAAACATCAAAATGGGTTTCTGCCTAGGAGGCAGATCCTAGATTCTGCTATTGGGGTTCATGAGAACATCCACTCCCTTTCAATTAGCAAAAATAGGATTTTCTCTTGAAACTTGACCTACTGAAAGCTTTTGATAGAGTTAATTGGTGCCTCATCCTCATAATCCTTAGGGCCTTTGGACTCAAAGATAACATCATCCAGATTATTGAGCAATGTGTTTCCACCCCAAAAATTTTTGTGTTGATTAATGGATCAGCCTTCAATTTTTTCTCTGAGTCTAGGGGCATACGTCAAGGGGATCCTCTATCTCCTTTCCTTTTCATTTTGATGAGTGAAGCTCTTAGTAGGATAATTCAAAGGGAGGTCAAAAATGGCAATATTATGGGCCTTTTGCCCTCCTCTCAGGCCCCCACTTGTTTTCACCAGCAATTTATTAATGACATTCTCTTGATGGGGGAAGGTTCGATCAAAGAAGCCAAGAATTTAAAAATGACTTTGAATATATGAACATGGCTCAGGGCAAAAAATTACACTAGCTAAAAGCTCCATCTTCTTCTTTAATACCCCTAAGCAGAGGAAAGTCAAGATTGCCTTGATTATTGGCTGCAAAATTGGAACTTTTCCTGATTCCTATCCGGGCCTTCCCCTCTGCCAGGGCCCAGCTCCTAACACTTTTTGGGTGAATCTTATAGACAAATTCCAGAATAAATTGACTAGATGGAAAGGCACCTTGCTAAGCCAAGCTGGTAAGCTCCAATTACTCAAAGCCTCACTTCAGAGCCTCTCGATCTATGCTAGGAGTCTATTCAAAATCCAAATTAGAATCGCGGATAAATTGGAAAGAATTCAGAAAAAAAAAATAATGGAATGGAACTGAATCCAAAAATAGATTACACCTTGTGGCTTGGCATCAATTTTTCTTGCCCAAGCTCATGGGAGGTCTGGATATCCTGAATTTGAGAGAATTCAATAAAGCCCTGATGTCTAAGTAGCTATGGAGATGTCTTAGGGAGAATAATGAATGGACTGATATATTCAAACTTAAGTACCATATTCCTGATAGCCAAAACACTCTAGAAACTTATGAGCTCCCCAACATGGTTTATGATTTCTAGAGAAATTTCTTTGGCTCCTCCAAATTTATCTTGCATGGCTGCAGATGGATGCTAGGTAATGGTACCAGAATCAGGTTTTGGGATTACTGGTGGACTCTAGATGGCCACCTATGTTGGCATATGTGCAGAGCATGATGACATGATGATATTGTATGTTGTCATTGATGACAATATGATGAAGTATGAACCGGTATGTTGTAGTAAGCAAACTGGCAAGAGAACCGGTATGATGATGTAAACCGGTATTTGTGAAAAAGTGAAGCGGTATGTTTGTTCAAGGTGAACCGGTATGTTAGAATGAGAGCCGGTAAACGAAAGTTTTGTATTGGGGTTTCATTTGGCATGACTACCGGTTGGTAGTCTCAGCTTTAGGGTTTTCGGTTGATGCATTCCAAGATTGTGCAATTCAACTGATGACATCTTGTGATGAGTTAGCTTTGTAATGAAGACCGGATAAGTGTTGCCATGTCAGCCTTGTGCGTGTGAAGGATTTCCTTGAGGATCTTGCATGGAGATTGATCCTATCTACCTCGGGAATGTGTGAGGTCTCTGTAAACGTTGGAGAGCGCATGATGAGTTATCAGCTTCCTGAAGCGGCAAAGAATGAATGCTGGAGAATGTCTTGAGAACTGTTCAAGACTATTATATTTGATGCAGTGTGATTAACGGTCAAGATTGAACCGACTGGATTCTAAAACCTAAATGTTTAGGGTTTAGGGTTTATGCTACTGACCTATCTATTTCCTATATGGTCGATGATGTTTTTCATTTTGAAGTTGTTGGAAAATGCTATGTGTGTATCCCAGTGAGTGATACTTTATTCTTGTCAGACCAGAGAAGTGTGTTGATCCCTACAGAGTGTGATTGCAAAGGAAATGGAGCTAAAGTGGATTTACCCTGGCATTAAGTGTTGTTATCAGATTAGTGTATTACCTATTGACTTCTAACCATTTCAGTAGTTGGAAAATCCCTTAACCACGTAGCTTTAACAGGATTTTGTGTAAATCCTTTAACAAGGTAACTCAATTCAATGAGTTCTTCAAATCCTCTTGCGAGGTAACCTTTAAAAGGGTTCTAACGTTTAACCGAGTGATCCCTAGCTGGATCGGTTCCTAGCAGAACCTATTGTAATAGTCTTTAACCGGACTAGGATCCTAATAAAGTGGACTTCAAAAGAGTTCAAAGAGCATCTTGTGGGTATTCATCCCCACTATGGTTTTTCCCAGTTGGGTTTCCACATGAAAAATCCATGTGTCATGTGTGATGCCTTTCATGTGATGGTTTAGTGTTTTGTGTCAAACTAGTAAAATATGTTGAACTAGCATAAGGGTGAAGTTGAAATGAGGTATTAGATTGTATGGAAAGCTAAGGGTTACCAGTTTATGTCTTTCACATTCTCACTGTGTTTTACTAGTACTAATCTGATTTAAACTAGCTTTATTGCTTGCTAGTCAAAGTTTAGTGTGTGCAGTCAAACCGGTTCAAGGAAAGTGTTTTTGCCTGTACTAATTCACCCCCCATTTTAGTACCAGTTTGGTACTAAATGTTCATCATTTATTCATCAATTGGTATCAGGCCATCTTCCACGTCCTCTATGTTGTAAGCTTAACCGCTTGAGAAAAATATCCTACTCTAATGATGAAGAGGGAAGGTCCAAAGTTCAATAGAGACAACTTTAAAATATGGAAGGATGGAATGAAGATATACATTAGAAGCATGAGTGCTCAACACTAGAGCTATGTTGAGAATGCTTATGTTATCCCTACCGGTACTCTCACCGATGATCAAAAGAGAGAGATTTAGGAGAATGGGCAAGTCATGGAAGCCCTAATCAGCAGTCTATCTAACATTGAGTTTATTGATGTTCAGGATAAAGACAATCCCAAAGAAGTATGGGATGCTCTTGAGAATATCTATGGCAGTGATGAGCATGTAAAACAAGCTAAGGAACAGAGCCTTAGGGGAAAGTTTGAAGACATGTGGATGGTTGAAGGAGAGACCATTCAACAATATGGAATAAGAATCAAAACTATTGTTGGAGACATCAAGATTGCAGGTGGTAAAATAGTTGATTCCACTGTTGTTAGCAAAGTCTTGAGATCCTTATTACCAATCGATGCAATAAGGGTTGCTTCTATTCAAGAGTTGAGGCCTATAGACAAGACAAAGGTATCCCTAGACTCCATCATTGCAAAGTTGACCACATATGAGCTAAATAATTATGATGGTAGTATTCAGAAGACTGAATCAACCTTTAGAGCATCTTCTACACCATCTAGAAAGGGCAAATAATCTAGTACCAATGGTGAACCAATACAAAGCAGAGAAATGGATAATGAGGAGATACTGATGAAATTTGAAGCTCTTCTTTCCAAGAGACTTCCTAAGGGAACTAGTAAATAAAGAGGTAAGCTCCCTTTGAAATGCTTTTCTTGCAATAGGATAGGACACATTGTTGTAAATTGTCCTAATGGTGATAACAAGGACAAACTAGAGAAGTTCAAGAAGTTCAAAAGAGGAAATAGGAGAAACTATTTTGTAGCAGTTGATGAAGGTGTCACTGATGAGGAATTAGAAGATGAAGAAAGTGAAGATATTATGTTTCTAGCAGTTAAGGAAGATGTGTCAGACAAGAAGGCTCTTGTATCCCGACTTTCATAATTCCAATGAGTGGATTATTGATAGTGGTTGTTCTCACCATATGACTGGTGACGGAGTAAGTTTCTATCTCTGGAAGAGTATGATGGTGGTATGGTTCATTTTGGTAATGATGCACCATGTATGGTAAAAGGTAGAGGGTCCATCTCTCTAAATGGAAAAATTAGTGCTAACAATGTCTATTGGGCAGAAGGTCTCAAACACAACCTTTTGAGTGTTGCCCAATTGAATGATAATGGACACACTCTAGAATTCAAAGATGGAGTTTGCAAAATGAAAGGAAAGAATGGTGAACTGAAGGCCACCGGTATGTAGATGAAAGGTAACCTATTTCAACTGAATGCAAATATCAGTACATTTCTAATGGCTAAGTTTGATGATAGCTAGATACGGCATAGGAGACTCTACCATGTAAACTTTGATAATATTGTGAAGGCCAATAAGATCAAGGAAATTAGAGGATTTCCTATGCTGAGAAAACCGGAGAATCCTTTGTGCAGAGAGTGTCAACTGAGGAAAATGTCTTCCTCAACCTTCAAAGGTAAATCTTTCACTATAGACAATTTACTTGATCTTGTGCATACTGCTTTGTGTGGTCCTATGAAAACTAGGAGTGTGCAGGGAGATAGGTATTTTATGATTCTTACTGATGATTTCTGAAGAATGATGTGGGTCACATTCTTGAAGGACAAGTCTAAAGCCTTTGGAAAGTTCAAAGCCTTCAGAGCACTGGTTGAAAAAGAAAGTGGTAAGAGGTTTAAGTGCCTAAGAACTGATCAACGAGGAGAATTCACTTCTAGTGAATTCAACAAGTACTATGAAGAGAACGACATCAAGAGGAAACTTTCTACCCCTTGTACTCCATAGAAAAATGGCCTAGCAGAGAGAAATAACCAAACTATAGTTGAAGCAACCAGAACAATGTTGATCCAAGGAAACGTTGCTCACACTTTTTGGAGAGAAGCGGTGAGCACTGCAGTCTACACTATGAACCAGGTACTCATCAAGAAAGGTAAGGATAAAACTCCTTATGAGTATTGGACCGATAAGACACTAGTGGTAAGCTACTTTAGAGTGTTTGGTAGCAAATGTTATATCAAGAGGAGTGAGCATCAGAGCAAGTTTGATGCAAAATGTGATGAGGGAATATTCCTAGGGTATTCCACAAAGAGAAAAGCTCTCAAATGTTTCAACAATAGGACTCAGAGAATTTTTGAAAGCATCAATGTTAGAGATGATGAAACCTCTGAAAAACCTGAGAAACTTGTAGTGAGCAAGTAGGAGAGGGACCGGTAGTAACCTTTTGGGAATCGGTTGTAAAACAACCTAGCACCAGTAACAGTGCTCCTACACTGGTAGATGTTGATGCTGATGAAGATAAGGATGAAGAAGAAAAGAAAGAGGAAACAACTAAGATCATTCCTAGATATGTAAATCTGAATCATGATCCAAAGCAAATCATAGGAGATAAGGATGCAGGAATTCTTACAAGAAGAAAGCTTAGAGAAAATTATTGCATGATCTCTAAATTTGAGCCTAAAACATTTAAAGAGGCACACAAAGATGAAGAGTGGATCAAGGCAATGGAAGAAAAAGTTGACTAGATAGAAAAGAATGGTACATGGTCTTTGGTACCCAGACCTAAGCATAAAAATTTCATAGGCACCAAATGGGTTTTCAAAAATAAGCTGAATGAAGATGGCACAATGGTAAGAAACAAATCTAGACTAGTATGCAAAGGATATGTTCAAGAAGAAGGATAAGATGAGAAACCTTTGTTCTAGTAGCCAGATTGGAAGGAGTTAGTATGCTTCTTGCATATGTAGCCTTCAATGGATTCAAAGTATATCAAATGGATGTAAAATCTGCATTCCTGAATGGAATACTAGAAGAGGAGGTGTATATAGAGCAGCCAAGTGGGTTTGCCCTATCAAAAGATAGTGACATGGTGTGTAGGCTACATAAAGCCTTGTATGAACTAAATCAAGCACCTAGATCATGGTATGAATGCTTGCACTCCCATCTTGTGAAGATTGGATTTGAAAGAACAAGTGAAGATAGCAATATCTACTTGAAATCATAAGGAGATCAGATTCTGATCTGTGAAGTATTTGTTGATGACATAATTTTTGGTGGAGATGAAAAGGTGTTTCATGACTTTGCAGATGAGATGAAGAAGGGATTTGAGATGTCACTTATAGGGGAGATTGTAAAGCTCTGATGCTAATAGTAAATAAGATGAGAGGGAGGGGGGGTGAATCATACAAACTTAATCTTCAATATATTCAACAGATTCAACCTCGGTAGCTTAAACTTCAGCATACATAACCAAAACTATAAAACATTCAAACTCATGAACAGATAACATCACAACACATATAACACCATATTTAACCTAGAAACCCAAATAAGGAAAAACCACTATGGGATTTCAGACCCACTAAGAAATATACCCTTCTAGAGTATGCTTGGTTAAAAGAAAATCCTGTTAAAGATTACAAACACATTGCTAGATGTGACCCAGTTAAGGGATTTCCCTTAGACTTGTTAGAGTCTTGCAATTTGTTAGAAGTGACCTTGTTAAAGGATTTCAAACACTCATTTAGAATGTTACCTTGCTAGAGGGTTTACAAATAAGACTGTTAGGTCCAATTGGTTAAGAGATTTCCTGTCACTTACAAAATAAATATTAGTAATAAATATATCTGCAACTTCACATTTGAAATGCTAAAGCAAATTCTTATTTGCTCAAAACAATCTTGTCATAAGACTTATCTAGTCCCTTGATGCGCTTGCTGGGCTTCTCAATCTATTCTTCAATAAGATCTTCAAGCTTCTGAGCTCAGTAAACACTCCTGTAGCATCACTGTGCATACATTTGCCCACATAAATTGCTTATCAACAATTCCTTATTTATAAACAATTTTTGGCCACTTAATCTCCTTGATCACATTTCCCATGATCAATCTTAGCTATCAGATCTTCAAACTTGACTAGGTTCAATGTATCCTTCGATCTAAAAATGTTTTACCTTGCCTTGGAACTTGCATTCCTTCCTAGGAACTTGTGCTAGGTTATTGCGGTTCAATCTATGTTGTAGATCTTCCTCTTGATTTTTCATTGCCGTAGATTCTTAACAAACTTCTTGTGTGGCATACCAATCATTTATTCATCTCCAGCTCATCAGTATTCTTCATTAAATAATGCTATTATCCATCCAATGCGATCTATTATAACCCGATTGTTACTTGGTTAATACTGAACTTCGCTCAGTAGACATTCTGCCTTCTTTAACTGATATCGATAACCTTAGGGTTTACCGACTAGGTTCCTTTCTCGGTGGAATAATACAATATTAAACTTATAATCAACAACATGGGTAGGATATTAAAACAATCAAAACAACATGATCTCATCATTGTCTAACTCAGTAACAGTTGCCCATTGAATAACTTACTTCTCCCCTTTATTATCACATTCTTTTTGTGTCACTTACCGACCTCTTAATACTCATCAACACACACTTCTCAAGATATGGCAACATCATACTAGATCAGAAAATCAATTTCTTGACATCAATGACAAAATAATATTATTAAGACAGTAATCATCCTTCTTCAGTTATATGAATAATCTCCAACAACCTTCTCAATATCCTTATTGAAATGCAAACAATCTCCTTTCTATTGTAATGGCAACAAAGATTAAGTTCTTCATTGGACTACAAATTCAACAAATGAAAGATGGAATCTTTATCACTCAGTCCAAGTATGTCAAAGAGGTGTTGAAGACCTTTGGCATGGAAGACAGCAAACTAGTTGGTACACCAATGGTGACTGGTTGTAATTTATCAAAAGAGGATGACTCAGTGTTGGTAAATGAGAAGGAATACCGATCAATGATTGGTAAATTGCACTATGTAGTACATAGCAGACCGGACATTGCACATGTAGTGGGCATTACTGCACGGTTCCAGAAAAGTCCAAGAGAATCCCACTTGGTAGGAGTCAAGCAGATTCTTAGATATCTGAAGGGAACTATTGACTATAGATTATGGTATCCATACAGTAATGATTTCAACCTAAAAGTGTTTACAAATACTGATTGGGCTGGTAATGAGGATGACCGGAAGAGCACAACCGGTGGTGCATTCTTTCTTGGTGGTAGACTAGTCTCATGGATGAGTAAGAAGCAAAGTTGTATCTCTCAGTCTACAACAGAAGCAGAGTATGTTGTAGCATTTATGAACTGCACCCAAACAATTTGGATAAAGCATGTATTAAATGGCTTCAAAGTTCCTGTATCTGAACCGGTAAGTATATTTTGTGACAACACAAGTGCAATTAACATCTCCAAGAATCTGGTTTTACATGCTAGAACCAAGCACTTCGAGCTCAAGTATCATTTCTTGAGGGAGAAGGTTCAGAACAAAGAGGTTGTATTGGAACATGTTTCCAGTAAGGAGCAATTAGCAGACATATTCACCAAGCCTCTACCAAAGGCTACCTTTAGCTATTTGAGAGGTGAATTAGGGGTGCTATCCCTTCAAGAGTTGAACTAAAGGCTAAAGGTGTGTGCTTCACATCAGTCAAGTCTTACATTGATATATCTTTTTCAGGATTGGTGTGCTGAAGGATGCTACTCCTTAGGGGGAGTAGCATAGTGGAACATAGATGTGTATGCCTCCACTTTGGCATTATTGTCAAAACGGGTGAAGATGTGAAGCAGAAAAGATATCTATCGTATTGTGGAGAAGATGTGAAGCAGAAAGATATTTTTGTATATTGCCATCAATGCCAAAGGGGGAGATTGTTGGCATATGTGTAGAGTATGATGACATGATGATATTGTATGTTGTCATTGATGTCAATATGTTGAAGTATGAACCGGTATGTTGTAGTAAGAAAACTGGCAAGAGAATCGGTATGATAATATAAACTAGTATTTATGAAAAAGTGAAGCAGTATGTTTGTTCAAGGTGAACCGGTATGTTGGAATGAGAACTGGTAAATGGAAGTTTTGTATCGGGGTTTCATTTTGCATGACTACCGGTTGGTAGTCTCAGCTTCAGGGTTTCTGGTTGATGCACTCCAAGAACTGGGATTCAATCGATGACATCTTGTGATTAGTTATCTTTGTAATGAAGACCAGATAAGTGTTGCCACATTAGTGTTGTGCGCATGAAGGATTTCCTTGAGGATCTTGCATGGAGATTGATCCAATCTACCTCAGCAATGTGCGAAGTCTCTGTAAACGATGGAGAGTGCGTGATGAGTTATCAACTTCCCGAAGCAGCAAAGAATGAATGTTCGATAACATCTTGAGATCTATTCAAGACTGTTGTATTTGATGTAGTATGATTAACGGTCAGGATTGAACCAACTAGATTGTAAAACCTAAATGTTTAGGGTTTAGGGTTTATGCTACTGACCTATTTGTTTCCTATAAGATCGATGATGTTTTTCATTTTGAATTTGTTGGAAAATGTTATGTGTGTATCCTAGTGAGTGATACTTGATTCTTGCCAGACCGGAGAAGTGTGTTGATACTTGTAGAGTGTGATTGCAGAAGAAAAGGAGCTAAAGCGGATCTGCCTTGGCATTAAGTGCTCTTATCAAATCAATGTATTACCTATTGACTTCTAACCATTTCAGCAATTGGAAAATCCCTTAACTGGGTAGCTTGAATAGGCTTTTGTGTAAATCCTTTAACAGGGTGACTCAATTCAATGAGTTCTTCAAATCCTCTTGTGAGGTAACTTTTAATAGGGTTCTAACCTTTAATTGGGTATTTAGCCATCCCTTAACCGGGTGATCCCTAGGAGGATCGATTCCTATCAAAACCTATTGTAATAGTGCTTAACCTGACTAGGCTCCTAACAGAGTAGACTTCAAAATAGTTCAAAGAGTAGCTTGTGGGTATTCATCCCCATTGTGGTTTTTCCCAGTTGGGTTTCCACGTGAAAAATCAGTGTGTCATGTGTGATGCCTTTCATGTGATGGTTTAGTGTTTTATGTCAAACTATTAAAATATGTTGAACTAGCAGTTATTATATTTTTGATGATAGATTACTTGTTTATGCATAAGCGTGAAGTGGAAATGAGGTATTAGATTGTATGGAAAGCTAAGGGTTACCGGTTTATGTCTTTCACATTCTCACTATGTTTTACCAGTAGTAATTTGATTTAGATCTATGTTATTGTTTGCAAGTCAAAGTTCAGTGTGTGCAGTCAAACCGGTTCAGGGAAAGTGTTTTTTCTTGTACTAATTCACCCCCCCCCTCTCTATACTGATTTGGTACTAACTGTTCATCATTTATTCATCACCCTATTGGACTCTGTTTGGGCTCACCCCTGCAAAGAGTTATGCCTCAGAAAAATTGGTGCCTGGGTGGCTGATTACATTAGAAATGGAGAATGGATGGACCTCTCTTCTATTGATAATGATCTGAGACCTATGCAACCGTGGTCAAATTGTATCCACATCCCCCGCTCTCAAGGGAAGGATGAAGTGTTCTTGAACTTCTCCTCTTCTGGGAAGTTCAAAGTTGTCGATGCCTATAAGTTCATCTCAAGATCCTCCCCGCCCCCCCCCCCCCCCCCACTCTATTGGGCAGGTATCTGGAACAAACTCCTAATTCCAAAAATTAACATCATTTTTTGGTTGTTTATGCAGGGCAAGATCTCTACCATTGATAATATTTGCAGAAGAGGTATTCCTCTCTCTAATAGATGTTTTCACTATAAAGAGGCTGAGGAAAATGCTATCCATTTTCTGCTACATTGCACCTATACCAAAGATATATGGAATAACTTCCTTAACATTTGGAACATTGCTTGGGTCTCCCCTATTTCTACCTAGTAAATGTGGTTTGAATGGAAATGCCCTTCTAATAATTAGGCCTTAGGTATTCTCTGAAATTTATCTCTTCCTCATATTTCCTTGGGCATTTGGAAAGAAAGAAATAATAGTCTTCAGGGACTTGGAAACTCCTCCTTTTGTTGTGGCTACTAGAATTCATAATTCTATCAAAGAGAACTTTCTCCACTCCTGCCCCAATAGAAAAAATGACTCCCCCATTCCTACTCTCCAGGAGGATCAGGATATTATCAATCGGTGGTAAATGGATTGGAATATTGCCAACCCAATCCACAAAACCAAGTAGTGTAGGAAAAATTTTATATGGCATCCTCCCCCTATGGGCTAGATCAAAATCAAAGTGGATGGGGTGGTTAAAGGAAATCCTAGGCCGGCCGCGTGCGGGGGAGTGGCTAGGAATCACTCTGGTCTACTAGTTTCCACGCTGGAGTTCCCCCTGGGCACCCAGACCAACCACTACACAGAAGCTAGTGTTGCCCACATTGGGCTACACATGGATAAAAGAGAGGGGTTTACTAAAGTGTGGCTAGAGTCTGACTTGCTAAACACTGTCAACTGCCTGAGTGGTCGCATGGATCCTAGCTAGATGATTGCCAGCCTAATCAAGGACTGTCAAAATGTAATTAATGAACTGATACATTTTAAAATCTCACACATATATTGGGAGGGCAATAAGGCGGCGGATCTACTGGCCAATCTAGTGGTGGGATACGTGGCAACCAACTGGTGGAGTAACAGGGATACTTTCCCAAAAGAATTGTGTGATCTGGCATGTAATCACTACTATGTTAATCAATGATCCCCTATCATGACATGACTAAGTTGATAGCGAAACGACTCTTTCTAGTTTTCCCTAATAAAAAATCTAGAAACCTCCTTGGTGACTGGGCTTCCTATCTCAATGTGTGGTTTTTCTGCTACTGTTTGGATATCCTTTGGGTGTGGCCCATGTTCTGTGACTAGTTGGCGATTGTGAGTCCCTTCTCCTATTTTTAGTGACCAGGACCATAATGGGAGGGGATAAGAAAAGACAAGAGCCATCTACTTGCGAGAAGTGGAAAAAGAATAAACATGTCTAGCAGGAAGTCAATGATGGTGGTATCATCCCCTACCTGGATAGGCTTCACGACCCCTCTCCTTTGATTAGGGAGGCCTTTGTTAATGGGTGGAAAAAAGGGAGTCTCGGGGCTTATGGTGTTGATTATCAGATTGATGCAACTTTGGTGGTGACGATCACAAGTTTGGCTACGAATGGAAGAAGGTTCTATGGGGATAAAAAAACTAGGGAGGAGGACTTGTCAAGTTTCTTTGACAAAGACAAGGAGTGCTCCAGAGTCACCAAGATGGCCAATGGCAGTTATAATAGAAAAGAGCTCATGAATCCATGGGCTGACATGGCTAAGTTTATAATGAGGTATATCACCCTTGATGGTAGGTATGAAAGCATCTTCTACTACCATTTCACTATCTTAAATCATTTTTGACATGGTAAAATTATCTTTGTTCCCTACTATCTTGCCTCCTCCCTTGAGAATAGCCTCGAAAAGCACTTGGAGAACCCTAACAACCCTGTTCTCCATGAGGGTCTTATTTTCCTTCTCATAGAACATGCTAAATCCCTTGAAATTGTGCCCACGCTTGCTGAGATTGGCCTGTAGATGGATGTCCAAGATGTCTCTAACTCTGAGATGGACCTAGATGATAGTGGGGTTCCTATTGATGACCCTGAATATGAACTTATGGATGAAAAGAAAATGATGGTCACTCCTGGGACGCTCAACAGCAAGAATCCCCCTAGATGGGTGGCTAGCAATTACAAAACCAACAACAAGTTGATCTCCAAGGTTGAACCCCTCACCAAAAACAAAAAGTTGGTGGCTAAGGATCACAACCTGAAGATTACGAACCAAGGGATTAAACTAGACATCCCTATCAATGTCCAAAAAGAAAAATAGGGGACCATAGCAAATGAAGAGAGCAGTGGAAATTAGAAGGCTGGTAGTTTGATGAATCTGGTCATTGAAGCCACCAGAAGCCAGGAAAGCTGCTGGAAGTGGGTCGAGCACAAAATTGACACCCTCAAAATGGGGGTTAAGGAAATAATTTCAATATTTTCACTGCTTCCCCTGAACCCAACAAACTGGAGAAACTCATGGTTATACTAAAAAACTCTTCAAAAATGTTGAGGTGATGAAATGCAACCACAAACAAAGGATTGATAAGGTGGAACAATCCATGGTTGAGATTAAGAAAAATCTCAAGAACCTAGTCGACATTAGTAAAGAAGCCATGAACAACAACATTGAGGGGCTTGAAAATATTAATGCCATGGTTGTTGATTATAGATACTATCATAGTGATCCGGTGAAAGATCTTGGAGGAGATGATATGGAAACTGGAGACAACAAAACCACTGGACCCAGTTCTAGAACCAGGAGCAAAAGCAGCAACAAGGATACCTCCAAATTAATCATGGAGGAGCTTGAGAAAATCAACAAGATTTCCATCCAAAAGAATAAGGATTTGGTGCTCTCGATTAACTGAGAGCTTTCTCTCTTGCTTTGGCTTGTTTGTCAGTGTTTCCTTTGTTTTTGTTTCTGATCAGGGTTGCTCCCCTATTTTGTTGCTATTTCTTATCGGTTTGGCTGTTGGCCGACTGTTGTAAAACTTTAGGTTTCCGGTCCTTGTAAAATCATTTTATCTTTACCAAAAACAAAGAGAACCAAAAAAAACATTAACTAAGGTTCTAAATATCGTAAACCTTGACCCCATGAGGGGCTTAGGCCTTGGCATTTAGTTACGAAGCACCACAAAATATCCTATTAAAGTAATTTTTTCAATCAATTGACAAGCACTATCAAAGTCTTGAATAGGGAAAACAATATTTGGGGTACCAGAAGATGTACCTCATGAAAAACTTTAGAAAAAAATTTATTGGGTCATTTGTTTGAGTGTACCATGATTTCTTGATGCCAAAGCTCCAACACCAACATCAATAATTGGGCTAAGGTTGGGTGAGACCATTAAATGGCTTAAACATGCTCCAATAAATATGGTATGATAGTGGGAAAACCACAAATAGACACACATTACAGAGAAACAACCATGTGAAAAACCCTTAAAGCTCCCAGTCTCCAATATTTACCACTTTTACATGTAAATGAAATAGTATATTTTTATTTAAATTTTTTTTAAAAACAAATAATTTGGGTAGTTAATTTATAAAGGAAATGTAGCCATAAGCACTTTTGGTCCATGGAATGAACAATATAAGTGTATTATTCTTATTTTAAAATAAAAATGTTAGTCTAATCTCATTTGACTTTGTATCCATCTATAGAAATCCCTGACACAAGTGAGGAAAAGTGATAGCATTTTATGATACTTTTAATTTATGGAAGCTAGCACAATATTGCCTCAATGTTACAAGGTTGAAGAGGCAAGGCTTTTAGGTTTCTAATATATAAATGTAAAATCAATTTTTTCTTGAACTTATTTTTATTCTATTTTTTGAGGAATTATAAGAATCTTGTCGCAAACACTTCTTCCATAAACCATGTGGAAGAAATTCTAGACAAAGATAAATTTAAGCCAAACCTTCCTAAAATTCCTCTTATTAGTGTACTACCTCAAGACAACTAAATTTATTGTCTAAACAAAAATAAAAATAAAAACTGTAATTATAGATGACATATTGAAAAATCCTAGTTTAAATAGCTACTTTAAATTAAACAACTCTCACATCATTATGATAATCTATAATAAATCTCTTATATATTCCACTAGTATCCAAACAAATATACATTATAATCATAGGGAGAATGCATAATAATTCTACTCTAAAATATTGTCTAATGAACAAGGATAAATTTGGACCCTATGATGAGATGAGACTATCATAGCCTAGCCTCCCTTATGGAGTGATATAGTTTAACATCCTCCATAATTAAATATTTACATAATTCACAAATAAAAATTAGGATAAAATAAAGACACGTGATCAATATCTATAAATTAGAGACATTATATTAATTATAATAGAATAAATCATTTACATAGTACATAAGGAATCGTAATCCTTTGCATTCAACCATATGGTTGATTTCATAGGAACAAAACATGAAGATCACTCCCATTATGAACACCTAGTACTAGACACCTACATCGGGTGAGAACATTACCAGATTGTATTTACAATCTACCACAATATAATTACACTTTCCTAGAATTTTTCATGAAACACAATATTCCCAACAGAGCACGAGGAAAGCTAGATTAATGGAAAAGTATAGTAAAACAATGAAACAACAATACATGTCTATACTTGTCATTATTTCAAAGATTCAAGATCTATCTCTAGCATAAGACTTAAAATGATTTCTAATAAATGCAAAAGATGATTGTAGAATTAATAAGAATAAAGGAATCACATAATGCATGAAGGAGCGAGTATTTATGCATATGAACACTATTATGAATTCTAATGCATGGTTCTCTTGCTATGGTCACTTGAGTAAGATAATAAGAATGGTGATGACTATCATTCATGTGACAAGTGGTCTATGTGCTTAAAGAGCATCTTAAACTTCTAGTATGAATATTCATAAATCTTCATGTTTTTAATGGAGTGATAATTAAATGCATCTTTCAATAAGTATATAAACATAAACTAGGATTAATAGAGACTTCATCAAGTAAATATTATGCATTAATTATTAAACAAGTTATAGAACATGTATGTATAAATAAATACATATATAAACAATGAACATACATATGTGTATACATTCTAAACTAAATAATGATAAATGTGACACAATACATCAACATTGTTGTAGATCGCACACATAAGAAAAATATTCTAACTCATTTCAAAGATGCTAAAAAGCCACAAAATAAGTTTCTATATTCCAATTCTTGATCCTAAAAGAACTGTGATTTATATATGTTAAGTGATTAATTATGCATAGATTCTCTTTACTTTCTAATTAATTGATAAATATCAATAATACAATATTTCAAATACATATACATTCCAATAATGATTCCATCTATTTCTTTCTAATATTCAAATTTCTTAAGGAATAAGTATGTTCTTATCTATCAAAAGAGTATAAGTTTATATTAGAGTTTTCCATAATGTCTCAAACTTGACTAACTTATTTTGAGGAAGCATTCTTCAACTCATGTAAAAGTTACTTTATGATGCAACACATTTAATGTTAGAAAGACAACTTTATATTTTTCCAAATCGCATTGAATTAACTAAACAATAGAGATTTTAAGCATTATAATTCATTTATGTTTCCTATGACTTCCCTAGGAAAAATATAACTTGTTGATATTACATTCATGCACTGAGTATTAGCTGACAAGAAGGTTTGATATTTATAGCATTGGATATCCTCTTGCAATTGTATTGAAACAAAAATTTGATTTACAGTCATATGTGCAAGGACACCTTTAAGCGAAATCATGAACACATTTATCACATCCGGTGCAAGATATGTTGAACGGGTAGATATTATTTGGGGTTATGGTGAAATAATATTTTAACTAAGAATTAATACAACATTTCACAAATCGTTATATCTTACTTGAAAGGATAAGGAATACAATGTAGAACTTATTCAACTGATGGATAAACTAGCAAAAAAAGATGGTTTTGATTAACTTTAAAATCAAGCAAGATTTATTTAACAAAGCCAGTGGTTGACACAAAACAAGTAACGACACAAAAAGGACAATGGCGAGCTCTTACTTTAAAGAAAGCATCGCAAGAATTCTAGTACCACGACAAAGATACATATCCATTTCTAAACAAACCTTCTAAATGCTCTTCTCTCATTTTCAATAACGAAAAGGATGGTCAGGATTTTTTGGACTATAACTCAGTAAGAATTGTCTCCATAAGAATTGTCTCCCAAACCTCCTAAATTATAAAATCACTGTAAGAAGTCGTGGGTTTTCAATTGAAGGAAATGTGGCGGTTATGGGTTTTACATACCTATTGAAGAGTCATGTAGAGAAGAGGAAAAGGAAGCATCTCAAAAATTCCACCACCAAAGACAAAGATACGTACCCATTTTCAAAACAGACCTTATAAATGTTCCTCTCGCTTTTCAACAGGTAAAGGATGGTCAATATTTTTTACTAAGTTGAATAATTATCTCTAAAACATAACACTAAATTGTTAAATCGCTGTCCAGCCCCTAGAATGCTTAAGATTCATGCAGTTGAAGGAAATGCGGTGGTTATGGGTTTAACATACTTACAGTGAAAAAGGAAGAAGAAGAAAGGATTTTAAAAATTCCAGTACCAAGACAAAGGCACATACCTATTTCTCAGACTTCCTAAGTGCCCTTCTCTCACTTTTCAACAAGGAAAAGGATGGTCATGATTATTTGACTATAGCTATTGTTATAATTTTATTTCGAATTCCTTGTGCTTGACATATAAGATTGTGATTTTCAGCCCATTCTTACTGGATTGCCCCAAGTTCAAAGCATACCTGGGATAAAATCACAGCAGGGTGCATGCACCAGTTTCCAGAGGCTAAGCAATTCTGGTAAACCCGGGATTGTTCCTGATTGAAGGAGAAACTACCCACACTTTGATTTACAAATCTTAGTAGTATTAATTCTACAGAATTGGCAAGCCGGATTTCTTTATTCAATTGGGAATCAGCTCCATTACTCAGTTCATTTTTTTTATACCCATGTACTTCATAAACAAGGTAGAAATTTTTTCGACTATCAGTCACTTAATTAGCCTATTAGGCTTTGTTCTTTCTGCACCATTATTTTGGAAACAAGGATGAGGGTTTTCCCTATCCAGTTGGGCGTCAACTCCATTAATTATTTTGTATTGTAATTTCCGTTATCCAAAAGCTAATGAAAATACCAATTGAAATGGGGTGACGGTAGCTCAAACCCTGGACTTTGAAATCACTCAAACTAGCCATGAGCGACACATAAGGTTTTTGGATTCTACCACATATTTGTAATAGCAAGATAAGTCAGTAAAGGCTCGATTTCTCAGCGGTATAGAGATGGACGAGAATACGAGACGCACAGATGCATCCACAGGTTGGACTATTCGAGAGCTCAAGAAATTACATCCAATTAATATACAAACACTAATCTTTAGCAGAGTTTTTCGTAACATTGAATAAGAGTGTAGGTTCATACCCTTCGCCTACAAATTTGTTCATTAGGAAAGAAACATATGGAAATAAAAGATGAAATACTTGGACCTCCTGTCGATAAGAAAATATTGGAATAGGGCTCCATCAAGTATATGAAGGAATATTTAGAGTCTCACATGCTTAGGAAGAGATGATTATAACTTATTATTATAAAAATGGAAATCAAACAACCAGATAAGATACGCATACTTTTGGGCCTTACATCTCCTCTCCTAAAACCATACTTGATAAATCTCTTAAACAAATATAGTTTAAAGATAACGATTAAAATCAAAATTACATGATAATGTTAGATCCAAGAAATTTGCAAATTCTAACCAGACACAGATCCACAATTAGCAAGATAGCAGTAAGATAGCTCAATCAATGAGCATCAATCAATTAATTGGCTTATGGGCTCGTACTGCTCTCCCTTCCATCCACGTCACGATGGTGTAGAACGCCTATATATTCATGAGAGATCATACTTTCTTTACAATACAGTTAAACAACTTTGCTCAGATTGTAGTTTGAAAGCTTGAAAGAAATGGATAGCCCATCGAGATTATATCTCTGTCTCTGCATCTCCCTGACCATGGCATCTCTCTGCGCTGCAGGTAAATCAAAGCATGAGAATCAGGTTTCTATTTGTTAATGGTTTTCCTTGTTCTAATTCTATCTAATCTGGGCTTAATTTGTTTGTGAATTGAGAAGCTTCATCCACAAAGATCGCAACGGTGGAGAACAAATGCTCGTTCACCGTGTGGCCAGGAATAGCTTCATATGACAAAAAATTATTCCCGGAACCTGCAGAATTTAAGCCGGTGTTAAATTCCGGCGAGTCATACTCCATCCCCTTCGCTGCGGAATGGGCGGGAATCATATGGGGAAGGACCGGATGTTCCTTCGATTCATCAGAGCTAGGGTCTTGTCTTTCCGGTGACTGCGCAGGATATCTACGCTGTCAGAAAGCTAACTGGACGCAAGTTAATTTGGAGCGTGGTTATGACCTCCCAATTTCAACGCCAATTACAGAGGTGGAGTTAGGGTCCGGCACGTCCGCAGTGAATTTGGAGCGTGGTTATAACCTCCCAATTTCAATTAAGAGCAGTGGATGGCAGGGATGCAGTGCACATGTTGCTGACGATTGCCCTACATATTTACAGGCGAAGGTCACTAATGAGGTGGTGGCGTGTAAAGGTGAGTGCAGCTCATATAATAAGCAATGCAGCCCGCCGGATTTCGATATCGGTTTCAGGAAACGCTGCCCAAATGTTGTTCCTTTCCAAGATTATCTAAGGTCTTCGCCTGACACTAATGTCACCATTACTTTCTGTCCCCCACAGTGACCCTAATACTTGGTTCTGAAGATTTTCTATTTTTATGGTGTAATAACAACAAAGCATCCAGTGGGGTCCTGGTTTTGGAAATAAAAATAATTAGTATAATCTTATAATATTAAATCACTCAGTTGGGTCTTGTTTTTGAAAATGAAATTAAAAATCAGAATATTTATTATTACTTCCTGATAGAAGTGCTGTTTTTAAAATGTTATTAATGAAGATGTTTAGATGCAATTTTTTTAAATAAATATGTTTGAAAAATTATTTATTTTTAATTTTATTGGCTGAAAACATTTGATATTGGGGAATTAATGCACTAAATGAAAGTTTGGGTAACTGTTTCTTGAAAATGAGAATTAAATATCCTTTTAAATCTGCCTTTATAATAATAAAAGAAAACCAATTCTTGAAATCAATCACATAGACATATTTCATTCCATAGAATTTATGTTTATATAAACATAGATCTCTCAACAAAGCATATAAACACTTGCACCTCAAGTTTGCCCATGTGATCTCAAAATACTTGCAACAAGAAGGCTAATGAGTGATAAGGTTAATCTTTGTTGTTATTATACTTAATTGTGACCTATTATGATGAAAGACAGTCAAAAGAGATGTAAAAATGTTAACATGAACATTTATCAATGTTTGAAACTCATAGTCTTTTATTATAAACTCCTAACAATGTACATATAAACTTATTAATCTTATTATTTAGAGGAAAAGTAGATATAGTAGTTATAATTTTCATGTTTTAAAACTATTATGAAAATATTGAATATAATTTTTTTTTTCTTTTTTAAAATAATTTAATTTCTTTAACATAAAATTATATCTAATATTTACTTGATATCAAATCAGAAATATGTGTTTAATTTAATATTGATTTAAATTATTCTTAAAAGATAAAATACTATTGATTCTTTTTAGAATAATATTATCTTGAATATGTTCTTTTACATAAATTTAGAAACATACTTTTAATTTAACAGTAAATTTAAGAATAGATGTCTAAATATAGAATACAAGGCCATGGTTTTGTCAAGTTCCTCCAAATGTTGTATTCATATACCAATAAAAATGTATGTTGAATGAGGTTATGTCCTTGTGATCTCCCCTACGACGTCTCCTTTGGTCTTCAAAATTGTTCCATCTCTTGATCCATTACTATGGTTAATTTTATGAGATATTTCCAATGTGATATATAATATTTTTTTCTTATAATTTCCATCTTAATGACCATTTGAAATTGAAAGAAGGATTAAATTTATTTAAAAAAAAAATTATATGTAGCTATCCTATAAATTACATATAGATATTATTTTTTATATAATTATCTTTACAGAAGAAAATAAAATACAAGGTGAAAAATAAATAATCTTGAGAGAAAATAAAACCAAAGAACTAATGAAAGTAATTATTTATAAGAGGGTATGATGGTTTTAAACTCCCTTTGAAATATTATATTACATTACATGTGGAAGATTGTAAAGAGGTAGTTAGTTAGTATTAGAGAAGGGTCACATAGGGTGTGTCCAACTTAGGATAAAGATGGCATTCCCAGCTTTGTTTTGAGTGTTTACTTTGTTGTGCATGAATACATGCTTAGTGTATTGTAACTTAGTTCCTCTTAGATGGTCATTCCAAGAAATTGACTCATATCAACATTGAAGAAATTCATTTCTTTTGTATGAACTAATAATAATAATAACGCTCCCCTATACGAGGTCTAGAAGTAGGAACTAGGAGAGAAATACCTCCAGGTTCATCATGGATGAGCTCAAGGACATCAACAAGAGGGTGATTCAAAAGAACTCAGAGATGATGCAATCTTTGGTCTACTGAGTTTTAGGTTTTTTCTTGTTTTGTTTTATTTTTTGTTATGTGGCCTTCGCCCTAATTTTGGTGGGTGTTATGTCATTGGTTTTGGACTGGCTAGTGACTGCTTATTTTTGTTGTGCTCTTTAACTTTGGGTTTTGGGTCCCTATAAAACCAATTTATCTTAATCGAAAATAATAATAATAAATCTAGGGTTTGAGGTGGTGTTTCTGCTTTGTTTATTCCATTGCTTGTGTTTCTTTCAAATGGGAATGGTAGGGGATAGAGGGGGAGGCCTTCAAGAGTCTGCACTTCATGGGGTTCATATTCATGTGACCTTCATGGATTCTTTTGTTCATAGTAAAAAAGTTGAAAATTCAGTCAAGCTTAATGTATAATCTCTGTCCTCACCCTAGTACCATCTTCAGTCTTCTTTTGTGGATGAGGAACTTGCCATATTTGTTGATAAATTGTTAGAGAGAACTTCCCCTAAAACGGGTAAAATCCTTGAGCAACCGGCTTCTCCAGTGGTTTGTATTGTGAAAGACCAACAAGTTGAATTTCTTGATGTGATACTCAATAATAATATTGTTGAGCTAAGCCTCTCTCTTGTGGTTAAGTTTATGGATTTTTCACCTACTACAGATCAAGTCAGAAAATGGGCTAATTCTAGGTGGAAACTTAAAGGTAGGATTTCTATTAATGAAATGGAAAATGGTCTTTTCCTATTTAGTTTTCTTGATCAAGAAGATATGGTAAATATTATCACAGAAGGTTCATGGACTTATGGGAGAAATTTTCAAAAAAATTTATCCCTATGCAAGTGGAAACAATGTTTGGACCATTGGAAATGTCTAGGGGTCATAGCGCCTACTTGGATCTGTCTTCCAGGGGTGCCCCTTGAGTATTGTAATCTGGGTGTGTTTAAGGTGATTGTTGATTCCTGTGGTAAATTCATTGATGTGGATAGGATCATGCAATTCAAGTCTAGGCTCCTATTTTCGAGGTTCTACGTTAATGTGGCTATTAAGACTATTTTGTCAACCTGAGTTATGCTCCTTTCTAAGGCTATTTCTTGGGTCCAAGCCATAGAATATGAAAAAATTCCAAAGCTTCTATCAACTGTATAAAAAGTATGGACATTTTAGTAATGAAAGCAAAAAACAACCTAGCATGAAATAATAAGAGCTAGTTGCTCCCCCTTCATAGCCATTGTACATAGATAGTGGATTGAAGAATAATATGGCTCAATCAAAGGGTGGTTCCAAATCCCTGTCTATCCCCACAGTGGTGGAGATTGAAAATAGTCATCTGAAAGATAAGAAAAAGAAGATGGATGACCTGATGGCTTCTTCCTTTGGGATGGAGAAGAATTTGATCCAAAGTTTGGAGCTTCATTCAATAGTGGATATTCCTCCATAGAAAATCTAACGGATTATGATGAGAAAGAAGGAAATACTAGAATTGATATGGTCATTGATTCAAGCCATTTAACTCTATTGGACAACACCAACAAACCTCCTCTCAATCTAAGTCAAGAGAAAATGAAAAAGAAATTGTTTCAAGAACTTCAAGCTTAAATACGAAGAAAATTAATCCAAAAGATAGGGATAGGATATCTAAGGAGAAATCTAGAGCTATCTTTATTAAATTAAAACAAAAATTACACATCATTGGGATCTATTCTACCCCTCCCCCAAGCAAGTCAAGGAAGATCTATGATGAAGAGTAAGATGGTTTTGAGTGGACTCGGGTAGGTGCTAAAACTTAAAAGAAGAAGAAAGATGATGTGCCAGAGCTGATAATAAAGTGGGAAAACAGTCTCAGAAAGATATTAGGAGAAGGGATGGTGCAAAGGAAATTGGTAACGGGAAACAAAGGAACTTAGATGCTCTCTGAGAATCCAAAAAAAAGATAAATTAAGTTGTGGTAGCCCTCTATGGTGGGCTTGTCTAATCTACTTAAGGCTAAGTAGTTCCTTGGTAAATTGTTTTTATGAAGATCTTATCTTGGAATACAAGGGGCCTAAACAACCCTATGAAACAACATATGTTTAAGTGTATGTTTCTTGAACAAAAAATTTGCATTCTCTTGCTAGAGTAGACAAAAATGAGATGAAATAACTTTCTAAAAATTGTTGTCTTTCTGACCATCAATTGAGTTGGACCTTGTTAGTGATCCTGAAGGAGCTTCAGGCGACATTGCTACTTTGTGGAATTCGACCTCTTTTACTAGTAATTTGATTCACTCTGCAAAAAAATGTCTTATTATTAAAATGAAGAGATTGTAGATTCATTTTGAGTGGAATCTTATAATTATCTATTCTCCTAATGCAAGATATCCTAGAGCTACACTTTGGTCTTACATAGCATCCTTTATTACTAGTTCTTTTGCTAATTTGTTGATGTTGGTTGGAGATTTTAACTCTCCCCTATATCCATCTAAGAAGTATGTGGGTCTTTAGGATTATTTTGATAGTACAAATAATCTTGTGAACTTCATTTTCATGGCTAATCTTATGGAGATCAACTTACAAGGATTCAAATTCACTTGGTCCAATAGGAGACTGGGCCAAAATCTCATCCATGTAGACTTGATTGATTATTGGTTTCCAGTAACTGGAGAAATGTTGACTCCCTTTCCCTTAGATCCCTTCCTAAGATTGGATCGCATCACAATGCTATTGTTCTAGCAGCATCCAAGATATTTTTTTTCCTCCTTTTCAAAACTACATTTTATTGAGGTGTCCAGGGAGCAAAACGTTGTCTCCTAACATTGGTTGAACAATGGTGGAATATTTAGATAAATGGAACTCCCATGTTCCATATGATTCAAAAAATGAAACTGCTGATAAATAACATGAAAGGATGGAATATGTGCTCCTTTGGTAATAATTTTGAGCATAAAAATTCCATTTTGGTTAAGTTTAAGGCTATACAGTACAAGATTGAATGTAATCTTTCTTCCTAGGATGACTATTTAGAGGACAATTCTCTGACCGAGTACTAGTTCAAACTTACCAAAAAAAAAGAGGTATTTTGGAAGCAAAATTCTTGGATTCAATAACTCACAAAAGGCGACAAGAACACTATTAGATTTCATAAATCAATTATGAAACATAGAAGCATAAATAAGATAAGGTGACTTGAGAAAGAGGATGGGTACATAATAGAGAATGAAGAGCATATTGTAGGGATAGTTGTTGCCTTCTTTGAAAATTAAAATTATAATTGTTAAGATGGCTTTAGGGATCCTTGTTGGTGTAAATAATTATTCATCTTGGATATTATTACACTTACTTAAGTTTACTTAGGATAATGCATTTTCATAGTAGTTTGGGTATGAGACACTTGGGTGTTTGTGCCACATTGGGATAGTGTGTGTAGGAGAAACTCCACCTTTTATGGTGTTGATCTTGTTGTTACACTCCACTGTTGTTGTTACACTCCACATTCAGTGGGTGATCCACCTCATGTGGACTATTATATTATTTCTCCTGCCTACCCACACCTATTTCCTACCTACCCTTGTTTCTTATTGAGCCACATGTCATGTTTGTGTGCTCACATATCCCTAGCCTTGCCTATATAAGCAAGCTCATCTACATTGTATGTAGCTATGTAATTTGATTATTGATCATTTTCTATTGATGTGAATACAGTTTATTCTTGTCCCATATTATGCCTCTATTTTGTACATTTCATTGAGCTCTTGATCTTGGCAAAATCTCACAATCCTAAAGGCGTGTTGGAGGTTGTTCCTGGGGTTAGATTTTAAAGAGGGTTAGGATGACCAATTAAGGTTAGGAATCAACAAAGACCCAATTATAACAATGAGTATAATTGGGTTTCAATTAATATAAGAATTATTGTTAAGGTTTGGATCTAATTAGGGCTAGGATTGAATTAGGGTTTATATTTAGTTTAAGAGTTTAATTAAGATTAGAATTAATCAAGGTTTAGTTTTTTATTAAGATAAATGGGTTTTATAGGGACCCAGAACCCAAATCCATATAGAAAATTAAAATATTAAAACAGTAGTGAACCAGTCCAAAAAGAACAACTAAACAACAAGAAAAATAGGAGAAAAACCCCATAGAACCACAACAAACAGTGATACCAAGACTAAGCACTAGCAACACAAACAAAAAAATACTAAACAAGAGAATGCATGAGCTCAAAGTTCTTCCAGGTATCATATTCTTAGTAATCTCCTTGAGCTCTTCCATTATAAATATCATTACTCTCCTCTCCGAGTTTCTGCTCCTCATTCTGGTAGGCGGTCCAGTTGTAACCTGTGAATTCACCCCTTGCAAACTTGAATCCAGATTCTTATTTTTTAGTTTAGCAACTAAAGACAAGACACTGGTAATTGGATGGGCTCTTTGGATAGCCATCATCTCATTAACCTTTCTTAAACCTTTTGCACTACTACTCATAACTTATTTTCTTATCTCAGCTAGTTTACTTAGGTTGCCCTTAATCTCCTCCATACTCTTTTCTAGCTAAACTATCATAGACTCGTGTTCTATTTTCACAACTTTGAAATCCTTAGTGAGTTTTTGGGTCATTCTAAGAAGCTTATCGATCTTTTTTTGCATGTGATTCTCAGTAAAAGTATTAATTATATCTTTCATGCCTCCCTTTAAAAGATAAATTTCATTGCTAACCCAGTGAAAGCATTTTTCCTAGCCATTAGTGGAGTTTACCAGGAGCACCTCAAAGTCCCTGTCAATTTGATTCTCACCTGCATCCACTTGGTCCACATTGAGATGGATGTCAAGTTTAATTTCTTCTTTGACTTTACCCTTTGATTCCCTAGTTTTTCCCAATTTTGTCTTTTTAAAAAACAATGGACCCAACCATTGAGGCTTAGGTGCAGGGATTTTATACTTTTTGGTAGCCAATTTAGCATGTTTATTTCTTCTACTGCTACTAGTACTGGGGTTAACTTTTTGTGGGAGGCCCTCTTCCTCAGAGGGGCAATAACCAAGGTTCTTTGGAACATTGAGATCATGCTATTCCATTGCCATACCATCCCATTCTTCCTCAATCTCAGTGTCCAAAACCACCTGTACATCAGGGCTAGTCTAATATTTGGTGGTTTTCACTTGATAGGGAAGGGTTTGACCCCATGAGATTTATCATATTCCATAATAAGGATAATTAAACCCTCGTGCAAAAATAGGGCTATCATTATTCTTGGCATGAGTTGCCAAACTATTCTCAAGAGAGGACAATAAATAAAAGGGCAATGAAATTCTTCTATCATGCCTAAAGTGATTTAAAATCATGAAGTGATAAGAAAAGATGCTAACAAAATATTCCTCCAGAGTTATGTACCTCATAATGACTTTAGCCATGTCTGCCCAAAGTGACATAAGATATTTCCTATTATATCCTGTGTCTACCATCTTTCACATTCTATCTCTTTCACTATGTTTATTGAGGAAGACCGTAAGTGATTCCTCCATAGCTTTCGTCTCCCTATAGAACTTATTGCCATCCATCTGCAAACTAGTGATCATCTCAGCAATAAATGACTCATCAATTCTTAAATTCATCCCCAAAAGTGGTAAGGGTGGCATCATGCCAACCATTCACAAATTCCTCTATCATTTTCATATCCTAGCCATGTAATTTCTTGATATATGTTGCAAGGTTGCCATCAGTAATATCCATCCACAGCTCCCTATTCTTTTCCCACTTTTCACAAGAAGTTGGTTCCATTATATTTTTGTCTCCCCCCATATTAACACCTCCTCAACAAACTTGGGACAAACTAATATTGAAACCAAACTTGATCTAGGAGATGAAAAACCAGACAGAGAGGAACAATCTAGAAACCTTAGTTTTGAATCTAAACCATATATTACAATAAATACCTTTACACATTTGGCAAGCCGTCATCACTAATAGGCAGAATTTGGACAAGGTTTTAGGCATCCTTTCTTATCAATTCACACATATGTATAGGGAATGTTTACCTTGTTTTGCACCACCTTTCATCCTCATACGCCACACTAAGATTAGAAATGTACTCTACATGCATATTACCTTCCCGATACACATGGGAGGTTTTAAATGCATCCAATTTGGTCATCATGATATGGCATTCTTGTATTAAATGCTTGATCGTCTAGGTGGGGGCAACCTGTTTACTCAAACATCTAATAATGTTTAGAGAATCACTCTCTAACTAGACTTTTTTATGCCAACCTCAAATAGCTAGTTGTAACCCAATGTAAGTTCCATTTGCCTCAATAAAATGGTTTGTCTGGGTGCCCTATGGGAGTTACACTACCGAAACAAGACTACCATTGTGATCATGAGCAACTCTCCCACAACCAGTTGGCCCAGGATTACCTTTACACGCCCCATCAACATTTATTTTGATCCACCCTCTCGAGGGTGCAACCCAAGTAACATTAGGTCTTGTAGTGTCCTAAAATTGCGACACTTGCAATTTCGACTGTATTTCGGTCTTCACGATGGCGACGCAACACGGAACCTAAATAGAGACCCCGAAACTTGCTCATGACAACAAAAACTGCATTTTCAAGCACCCTGGCCTGAACCTCCTTTGCACCCTGCTGTCCCGGGAGGTGGGACCAAAGCGCCCAGCGCCCTGGTCCCTGGGTCCTATTTTGGGCCCGGTCTCTTTTGGACTTCGGGTCTTTATGTTTGCAAATTGGAAAATTGTCTTTCCTGGTCGGCCTAAGGTCGGGAAAATCAGTCTATCAGCCCTAATTGACAAGTATATAAACTACATTTTCCTCTTTCATTCGACATGATGGAAAAAGCGTGGAAATTATACTCAAGCATTCAAGCATTCAAGCATTCCTTCAAGCAATTGATCATTTCAAGTCTCCATTCAAGGCTAAGTGTTGCATTCAAGACAAGGATTCAACCATTGAAGAGGAGATCACTTACTACATACTACTACAACATACAACATAGAACATCTATACCTTCGCACATAAGGATACAAACATCCTTACAACAAGGTATTAGTACTTGTTTTACATTACAGACGTTTACATTTACAGCATTGCTCATTTCTTGGTTAATTCCAAAACTGGGGTTTGACCTAAAGGCAAACCCCTAATCCCTAACCCCCCAATCGTCTTCGCTTTTCTGTGTGTAGGTTGCAGGTACGTGGCTAAAATTGAAGATCTGGAATCCTTGTGCAGAGACGAATAGATCCCCCTTCGTTTCGCGGATTTTTCGGAGGACCGTGGCGCTCGGGCACCATCGTCCCGACAACTTTTGCTCAAATTTGCAAGACAGTGCCGTATCGACATTTTATTGCTAATTCTACGTCCGCAGCTTCATCCTATATCCCTATCTCAGTTTATAAGCGAATCTTTGTCACTTTCTATGCATTCCTTGCTTAATTCTTCTATGCACATTCTTTACAAAAGAGGGTAGCCTTGCTTTCTTAACCCTTGAAACACATTTAGCATCCAATCTTGCATTGTGTGGGATTGGATCTTGTGGGTTTCAACCCCTCTTTTGAATGTAAAGTCTCTCCCCTAAGTGAAAACCATCAACCCTAGTGAATCTCCCTTCTCTCTCCTTGGAGTTGGAAGAGGGGAGAGCAACTAGGGTTCGATCGCGATTTTCCGCTTTACATTTTGGTGAACCCGACGTGAACATCCTTTCTGATTATTCATAGTTAGATCTGAAAATTGGATTCCTTGATTACATTTCCATGTTTGATCTTTTGCAAAATTTTAGAGGTTAATTGCATAAAAACCCTAAATTTTCTTTATAGTAATTAAGCTTGTGAAATGTCTAAATGTTGATGCTTGTTTTAGATCTGCCCTTCTATTACAAATTATCAATTCATATTTGTGCTTTAATTTTGAAAATTAAGTGGTTAAGTGTCAAAACCCTAATTTTTGAAACCCTCTTGATTGAACCTTTGTCCGACAATTTCACTGATCAAAACATCTCCAAATCAGCTGTAACTTTGGATTCCACAATAAAATCACAATATCTTTCATCCCTGAAAATTTGGAAAAAAGTTGCGAGGACCGTGTGCACTCCGAGTGCCATCTTCCCCGACATTTTTTCCGAAATTTCGGGAGCTAGATCTTACTGTATTTTCCTGCTAAAATCCAGAATTTTGGCTGATTTTATCAATTTTAACACCTTCAAAATTACAGTCAAAGTTGGTCTTGTGATTGCTTGGATTAAGGCTTCTAAACATTCAAAAATCATCAAAATTGAAATTTTGTGTCAAAATTGTGTTCTTACTGTCCTAAATCTGAAAAGTGTGTTTGCATTCATTCGAAATTTCAGTAATTCATTCAAATTTTTGCAATTTGTGACTTTTGAAATTAAGTGCTTAATTACAACAACTTTAATTTTCGCTTTCAAAATTGAATTTTGCGTGAAATTGAGTCAATTTTTAAATTTCAAAATTTGCATTACTCTTGACATTCCCTTTAAAATCATAACATTCAAAATTTCAGTTTCCCTCTCTTTTTCAAAATTCAAATTTTTGCATTTTTCGACAATCTTGGTAGGGTTCAATTTCGAGATTGCAACTTTAATTTGGCCTATCTACAGATCGTAAAATCACTCAATTTTTTCAGATTAGCTCTAAAATCATCATAACTTTCATCCCTGCGAATTTCGAAAAAAGTTGCTGGGACCGTGTGCACTCCGAAGCGCCACGGTCCCTGACATTTTTTCTGAAATTTCGGGAGATTGTCCTGATTATATTTAACAGCTTAAATCCAGAAGATTGGCTGATTTTACTGAAAATTGCTACCTCTAAATTCAAAAATTTCTCTCTCTCTCTAGTGCATGAGTTTTACAACAATAAGCCCTACTTACACTATTCCCATTTGACGAAGTCGTAGAATTAAGTCTTTCCGAGGTTTAACTACTGAGGAGATGGAACCTAATTTGAATAGCCTTTTTAACGAAGACATGGGTAATTCCTCTAATCCTCCTAATGATGAAGAAGCTCTCCATGAGGTTTCTGAAGAACAACTTTTGAAATTGGATAACCAATTTGACGATTTTCGACAATGGATGTCTCAAGAATACCCTGATAGTCAAGCTCTTCTTTTAATTGAGGGTCTAAAACGTATGCTTCAAAGTGATAAGAATGGAATTGATATTTTGCGTGGTATTGCACACATTGTGGATTCGAATGTGATGCCTATGAAGAGTTGTGCTGAAAATTTGGGTTATACACAACCTCCTACTCAAGTCAATCATTCTATTCCTTTGATGACTTCTATTGCTAGCATACCTACCTTTACATCAAACATAATGGCTACTTCTACACAAGACATTCCTCCTGTGATCACCAGTCATGGGGGCAACCCTTCTTCTTCAATTAACCCTCTTCCTTCATTTAATCCGACTTCTTCATTCATTCCTTCAATGAGTGTCCCTATTATATCTCGACAAATGAACATGACGCAAGGGGGCAATTCATTTAACCATTCCATTCCTCCTTGTAGTGTTCCTCCTGTCCAATCATCTCCTATGACTAATTATCATAGAGTCCCACCACCTTACTCTTTACCTTCTTTCAATAACATAACACCTCCATCTCAATCTAACACATCTAATATGAACTCTTCCACTGAAGCGACCATTAACAATCTTGCACAAACTGTCTCTTCTTTACAGCAACAAATTGCCTCTATGAATCAATCTAAGTTTAGTGTGCCCACATTTGATGTTGCGAGCCCACTTTCTCTTGACATTGTTCGAGCTATCCCTCCTAAACATGTTGAAATCCTGCATTTGGAGCTTTATAATGGTAAAGGTGATCCTCTAACACATGTTAAGACTTTTCAAACAATATGTACTGATTTTGCTTATGACCAAAGGTTGCTTGCAAAACTGTTCACTAGAACATTAAGAGACAAAGCCCTACAATGGTATTGCTCGTTGCCTTCTTATTCAATTACTTCTTTCGAACAACTTGCAAATGCTTTCATTCAACAATTTCAAAACATTATAAGTCCTAAAGTTACTTTGATTGATTTAATGCATTGTAAACAAGGTGTTAAAGAAAAATTGACTGATTTCATTGGTAGATATAAGCATTTGTATGCTCAAATTTCTTTTCCAGTGCCTGACAATGATATTCAAAGAATCTTTATTTCTAATTTACAAAAAGATATTCGAGACAAACTTCTGTTTTCTGAGTTTACTTCTTTCCAACAGTTGTGTGCAACTCTTCACAATTATCAACTGACTGTGAGTCAAATGGAACAATCACATCCTATGGCTCCGAGTGATAAGGGTGATAGCAGTCAACAACCATTTGGGAAGTTTAAACCGAACAGAGATTCCATCAAATTCAATGAAAACATCATCAACAACAATGTGAATGCAGCATCAGGTGTGCCTCCTATTTCTAAATTTTTCAAGAAAGAAAGAAAGTATACTCCTTTGAATGAATCATTGCATAGTATTATGAATAAGTTATTGGAACAAAATGTGCTTACTCTTCCTCCTATAAGACAAATTGATCCTGCAAAGATTACTTCACCTTATTTTGATAACAAAGCTTTTTGTCAATTTCATCGTCAGCCTGGGCATGATACTGAAAAATGTTTTTCTTTAAAGGGTAAAATTCAAGATTTGATTGATAATAATACTATTTCTGTTTCTGGAGTGAATGATAAAGGCATTACATCTGTAGCTCCTCCTAATCAAAATCTTCAGATTTTCACTGATCCATTACCTTCTCATACCTCTAATGCAATTGAGGCTAATGATTCCTCTCTCTCATTTGATGGTCTTGTGTCTATGACTCTAAATGTGATTAACTTTGTAGAGCAGCAAGAAAACCCTAAAGAACCTTCCATGACATTTGATTCCAGTGAAACCATTAGGGCACCTGATGGTCCTTTATACATAGTTGCAAAAGTCAAGAATACACCTTGCCGTGGAGTGCTTATTGATCCTTCGTGCATGGTTAATGTTATTACTGAAGAATTTCTTTTTACTTTGCAATTGAATCAAGTGATTTATGACAAAACAGATGTGATTGTGAAACTATTTGATGCATTTTCTTCTCCTGCAATTGGTTCTATTACATTGCCTATTGAGGTCCATAACAAATCCCTTGATGTGAACTTTGCTATTATTCCTTCATCCGAACAATTTCGTGTGAAGCTTGGCTATCCTTGGCTATCTTCCATGAAAGCTATTGATTCTCCTATTCATAAGTGTTTGAAATTTCCCCATAATGGTGAAGTTGTTACTATCAATCATAGTCTCTTTAAACCAGCTGAAAGAACTTCTAGCGTTCCTATTGATTACTTTTGGCCTAAACAATTCCAATCTCTTCCTCCGCGAAGTGATCATCTTTTCAAATCTTATCAAAAGTGGAAAACAGATATGATCCTATCTCTAAGTGAACCTAGAACACCTAAACTTGATATTCCTATCATTCTTGAGAAGGAAGTTCTTCCTTTGAAAGATAAAACTAATGTCTTTCCTCAAGAAGATTCCCAACCCGTTCCCATGGATGTGACTATGTCTATGCCTAATAAACTTCCTAAGAGTAGACCTATACCTCCTCATCATGATGGACTTGGTCTTCTTCCTAAACCAAATATTCCTCCTTTGTATGGAGTAGTCCCTCCTCCTTCTTTTTATAGAGAGAAGAGACCTTCTTCTTCTCCTATTATCCAGCCTAAGAGACCACAACCTAAACACCCAAGTGATAAGGATGAGAACATTCCTCCTCCTCAATCTTCTCAACTTCGTACTAAGACTAGACGAAATCGTTCTGCACGTGAACGTCGACGAAAGCGTCGTCTTAGAGCTCAAGCAGCTGCTTCTCAAACTTTGCGATCCCCAAAAACACCTTCAACAAGCATTATTCCATTTTCTCCTCAGCCGACAATTGAGCCGAAATCTCCTAAACATAAGATGCATGATGGTCTTGATCCTGTGCGAGTTAAAGATCCTATTTTTATAAATCTTGATGATGATATAGATGAAAATGTTATTCATGATGCAAATATTACTCCTGTTCATTCTGATAGTGAATATGAACTTGTTGATATTGATAACCATTTATCTAATGAATTTTCTAAAGCACTTATCCTAGCTCCTAGACAAGAACAACGCGGCTCGGAACATGAACATAGCCCTTGTTTGGATCTTGTGATAGCTCCATCTGCTGTGTTGAATGTTCCTCCTCTAGCGTGTTCCCTGCCTTCCCGAAACATTGATCAGCAAGATCGGGGGGTAGATGACGTGCTAGACTAGTTTCATTAGCATAGAAGATTTTCTCCTCCTCTCTTGTGTTACTTCTTCTATATGTTATTCTCATTCTTCTATTTGTTGTCCTTAGTGTTGTCTACTTGAGGATGATGCAAAGCATTGAGATCTCTTTTGGTCTCTCTCATGTTGACTCAAAAGACACATGTGTTCCCTTCTTCTAGGTGACCTTCCTTGATTGGAGAATGAAGAACAATTATGCATACATACATATGATATATATACATGAATTATCATATAGCATACTGACCCCGAGGAAAGCGAAGTTACCTTGTGCTTTGTGTTTTGTGTCTATTATCCTTGGGTTTATCTCACACTTAGGGGCTAAATCCTTGCAATAACGTGCTCCTTTCCTTTCTCATTTCTTATGTGTATCACTACGTTAAAACAATCACCCCCGTTGAGGCATGTGCGATCGCTTTAACATAGGGGGGCATACACCCTGTCTATCCCTTCAGGATACATGAAAATTTCTTGGAGAACTCAGCTTTGCCTTGAAAATTTTTGGTATTTCTCTTGCATGACTCATAGTGAGGGAACCTTACTACTGACAGTCATGGTTCTCCCTCGTGATCTTCTCTTTTACTTTGTCAATCGAAGTCGTAAGATCCTTAGTCCACTGGGGGCTTGGTGTATCTTGCCTCCTTGACGTGGTGAAAGTTTTTCAATGTTGTTTCCTTGTACTTTACCAGAAGTATGAGCGTACCCTTATACTCCCGCTAAAGTGGGGGCTAAATGTAGTGTCCTAAAATTGTGACACTTGCAATTTCAACTACATTTCAGTCTTCATGATGGTGATGCAACACAGAACCTGAATGGAGACCTCGAAACTTGCTCATGACACCAAAAACTGCATTTTCTTGCACCCTGGCCTGAACCTCCTTTGCACCCTGCTGTCCCGGGAGGTGGGACCAGAGCGCCCAGTGCCCTGGTCCTTCTGGACCAGGGCGCCCAGCGCCCTGGTCCCCCAGGACCACGGCGCCCAGCGCCCTGGTCCCTGGGTCCTATTTTTGGCCCGGTCTCTTTTGGACTTCGGGTCTTTATGTTTGCAAATTGGAAAATTGTCTTTCCTGGTCGGCTTAAGGTCGGGAAAATCAGTCTATCAGCCCTAATTGACAAGTATATAAACTACATTTTCCTCTTTCATTCGACATGATGGAAAAAGCGTGGAAATTATACTCAAGCATTCAAGCATTCAAGCATTCCTTCAAGCTATTGATCATTTCAAGTCTCCATTCAAGGCTAAGTGTTGCATTCAAGACAAGGATTCAACCATTGAAGAGGAGATCACTTACTACATACTACTACAACATACAACATACAACATCTATACCTTCACACATAAGGATACAAACATCCTTACAACAAGGTATTAGTACTTGTTTTACATTATAGACATTTACATTTACAGCATTGCTCATTTCTTGGTTAATTCCAAAACCGGGGTTTGACCTAAAGGCAAACCCCTAATCCCTAACCCCCCAATCGTCTTCGCTTTTCTGTGTGTAGGTTGCAGGTATGCAGCTGAAATTGAAGATCTGGAATCCTTGTGCAGAGACGAACAGATCCCCCTTCGTTTCACGGATTTTTCGGAGGACCGTGGCGCTCGGGCGCCATCGTCCTGACAACTTTTGCTCAAATTTGCAGGACAGCGCCGTATCGACATTTTACTGCTAATTCCAGGTCCGCAACTTCATCCTATATCCCTATCTCAGTTTATAAGCGAATCTTTGTCACTTTCTATGCATTCCTAGCTTAATTCTTCTATGCACATTCTTTACAAAAGAGGGTAGCCTTGCTTTCTTAACCCTTGAAACACATTTAGCATCCAATCTTGCATTGTGTGGGATTGGATCTTGTGGGTTTCAACCCCTCTTTTGAATGTAAAGTCTCTCCCCTAAGTGAAAACCATCAACCCTAGTGAATCTCCCTTCTCTCTCCTTGGAGTTGGAAGAGGGGAGAGCAACTAGGGTTCGATCGCGATTAAATATATCCCAATCCTGATCAGGGGTAGGGATAGTAGAATCAAGCTGATGGGAAGGACAATAAGACGCAAAATTCTCCTTATTCAAATTCAAGATCCGACAAGCCACAGAAAAAGAAGAAGACTCTTTGTCCCCAAAAATTTCATTATTTCTTTCTTTCCAGATACCCCATGCCACATGGGGTAGCATAAAGCCCCATAACACTTTAAGAGAGGGATTATCCAAGGGACATCTCCCTGAGACTAGTGATCTAACAAACTCAAGGGAAAACACCACATAATTCCCCAAATGTCCAAAAAATAAGCCCAAATATCCCGAGTGAAGGAAAAATGAAGCAGGAAATGTGCAACATCTTCAACATTCTCCTTACACATAAAGCATCTATTAGGAATAGACATTCCTCTTTTGTACAAATTATCGATGAATAGAACCTTATTCTGCATGAAGAGACAGAAGAAGATATTAATTTTGGGCACCAACAAATTATTCCAAATACAAGATCAGAAAGGTGTAGGGGCAAAATATCTTGTCAGCAAATTAAAGGAGTGAGAGATAGAGAAACTTCCAGAGGAGGAGCCACACCACACCAAAGAGTCCTCAGCATGACGAAGGGAATATGAATGTGAGCAAGCCACATCTAGAAATATTTCAGTAGATGATCCATATTGATTAGATTAATCCACTTTCCCTCTCTGATATAATCAACCACCCAGCAACCAAACCGTTCCACACACAAATCACTAAACTCAGTAGCCCAATGATAGTCAATCAAAGTTTACTTATGGTTAGGGTTATGGTTAAATATTTTGATCAAAGATATCTCTTATTGTACTTCACATATATTTTTCTAAAGATAGCTATGCTAATTTATTATCTCCAAGGGCATTATATGTTGTATATATCAAATATCCTAAATACATTAGTCATTTTAATCATTATTAGTCCTTGTCTTGTAACATAGATAACTATATTTTCATCATATTATTAGCACTTATTTTGTTTCTTTGAAATCATGAAAATTTTCTTATGTTATGGTCTGCATTTATTTTTTTATAAAAATGAATTTATAGGATAATTTTTATGCTTTCTAATTGTTGATAAGATTTTCTCCTCGATTTTATGTTTTTTTCCTTTCTGAAATTTCCTCACACTAAATAAAACATTAGTTAAGTTGAAAAATTAAATTGTTTCTTATATTTTTTTACTTATTTCTTTGCCAAAGAGATTACGCGTGGAGTGGAGAAGAGGTGGGGAATGTGGCATGTTTGCAAGGTTTCAAGACTTGGTCATATTGCGTGTGTGTTTGCAAGTGGTCATTGTGTAGATGTTGGGTGAGGTTTTTGAAGAGCAATTGAATATTTTCCATAATTATTATGGCTTTTCTTTTGTGTTCTCACATTAGTGGTAACTAGTTCATTTAGATATCATTCCTTACAAATGCATTTCATCATGCATGTTACAAAACAAATATTTTAAATTTCCTTTTCCTTTCAGAGGTGTCAGACTCCATAATTTGTATTAGTACATGTGCTTGAAGCACATATTTTATTTTGAAATATGTTGCCTTACCAACTCCAATATTTGTGCGATGCTCTATTTTGCCTACTTGAATCATGGGTCCAGTTTTGTATCATGGAGCTCTCCAAATTTAATGGCTAATAAATAAAATTGAGGATACTTTGATGTATGATATTTGATAGTCCATATGATTTTTAAAGCTTCACTCCCTTCTTGTTCTTCTATGCAGATCTTCCATTCTGCTTTCCCCATAGCGAATTCCCTACACCAAAATTTTATAGCATGAAGATTTTTCATTTGCATTAGTCAATCTTGTAGACTAAAGGTCTGCATTATATAATTCATGGCATTTCCCCAATTTATTCCTCAGAAAGAAAGGCCCATAACACCCATTGAACAATTGTGAATATATTTCATTTCCCTTTTTCTATACGGATTGCTTACTAGGCCTTTTAATCGACATTCATAAGCCCTTTCCAAATGATATTGGTTGTCTACGTAACTTAATGTGAGGATACTTTCATGTATGATATTTGATAGCCCATATGATTTTTAAAGCTTCACTCCCTTCTTGTTCTTCTATGCAAATCTTTCATTCTCCTTTTCCCCATAGCAAATTCACTACTCCCAAATTTTATAGCATGAATATTTTTCATTTGCATTAGTCAATCTTGTAGAATCAAGGTTTGCATTATATAATTCATGGCCTTTCCCCAATTTATTCCTTAGAAAGAAAGGCCCATAACACCCATTGGACAACTGTGAATATATTTCATTTCTCTTTTTCTATAGGGATTCCTTACTAGGCCTTTTAATTGGCATTCATAAGCCCTTTCCAAATGATATTGGTTGTCTAGGTAACTTAATGATCATGACCTCTATTGAAGGATAAGTTTCTTTAAATTTAGTAAATATATTATGTTATGATCCAATAGATTTTGTAGCTTTTGGAGGGGGAGTGTTGTCCTTTTGTATTGCATATTTTTTCCTATTGTTTTGAGTTCTATTTGTCTTCAGGGTTCTATTATTGGGTGACATTATTATGCTAGATATACCTAACCACAAAACCAAAATTGATTAGTTCCAAAAAAAATTCAAAACTAAAGATTCATGGGAAGTTACCTAGATTTTTAAAAAAATAGCACTACACAAAAACATTATTCCATGAATTGAAACAAATCCAACACTCTCCAATATGTACTCACCTATTTAATATCCTATCCATTGAATAGATGCCTCCAAAATCATTTATACATATTAGACACAATTGGATTAGCTTTTTAGGTAACCTCCCTCTCATAGTTGCACATGTTTTCTTAGATATGTGTGATTTAGTTGAGTATCATATGACAACTTTCTATTGTTTCTCATATTGACTTACTTCTTCCACAACTAGAAAAATTGGACATAAGTTTATTGGCAACTTTCTATTGTTTCTAATATTGACTTACTTCTTCCACAACTAGAACAATTGGACATAAGTTGCAATTTTCTATATCTTTCTATTTGTTTTTTAAATTGATATAGATGAATGAATTTAAATTTGCATCTTTCTAATTTTTTAAATAACTTTTGCAACTTTGTATATATATCTCCAATTTTCCAACATGATAGGTTTTTTTTTATAGCCAATAGTAAACAATGGAGACAAAATGGCATGTTTCTATTTTCATATTAGATGTGATTTCATTTTCATAATTGCAAGTTTCTACTTTTTAAATTCAAATATAAGAACATAATAATTTTTTAAATGTATTATAGACAAATAAAATAATTACATTAATAATTATATCTATGGGTGTTTTATAATATAAGCATGTTTTTAATTCATAGACCGTTTTGCATGAATTTCTCTTCATATAAATATGCTAGTTACCTATAGATTAATCATTGTGATAGAAACCATTTGATGCACAACTAATTAAAATCTACAAGATGATATCAAACTACTACATCTCATTGAATGATCTATAATCTACAATGTGAAACTAGATAATACAATCACAATCACAATAACACATAAGATTAAAGAGATAAAGTTTATTAAACTTCATCTCATTGAAAGTCACGTACAACTAGATTGATTTAGATATTAGATATGCATATTCTATCATCTACAATGTCAAACTAAATAATACAATCACAATCACATATAATATTAAAAAAATTAAATTGAAACACTTTTAAAATTTAAATATATTGAATCACAATATATACATCCAAATACATATCTAAACATCTTAATGATAGTACAAAACATCATCCAAAATTATAACTTATAATTATAAAAATGTAAATCAAACAACCAGATAAGATACCGATACTTTTGTGCCTTACATCCCCTCTCCTAAAACCATACTTATTAAAATCTGTTAAACAAATATAGTTTAAGGATAATGGTTCAATATTTATTATTAAAATCAAAATAACACGGTAATGTCAGATCCAAGAAATTTGCAAATTACTAATAGCCTTACAGAGATAGATCTACAATTACCATATTAGCAGTAAGATAGCTCGTACTGTTGTCCCTTCCATTCACGTCAAGATAGCTCATACTTTGTTTACATTGTAGTTGAACAACTTTGTTTAGATTGTAGTTTGAAAGCTTGAAAGAAATGGAGAGCCCATCGAGATTGTGTGATTGTGTGTGAGAAAATAGCCTTTTGAAAATAAAAAGGTCTCTTTCATTAATAATGATAAAAAAATTATATTTTAATATTATAAATTTGATAGTTAATGTTGTTTACATTTAATATAATATTTTTTATTTTTATCATAAAATTAAAATGGATTGTTTTATTTTGTTTTATTTTATGATCACCATTCAATTTGATTTAGTGTTATGCTTAACTAAAATAAAATACAAGTATATAATTTAACATCATTATTTTATATCTTGTTTTATAATGTTTTATTTTATTTTACCTTATTTTAGAGTCAACATTCAATTTGGTTTACTATTATGTTCACATTTTAATTTGATTTGGAGTTGGGGTTCTACTTTTTTTTTGCATAAAAATAATTTCATATTCTAAAATCTAAATTGAAAAGCAAAGTTTTATTTTATTTTTTCAATTTTTTATACAAATAAATAATATTTAATTTAATGAAATGTTTAAAAAGAAACAAAAACATTCTTAAAAAAATTTAGCAAATATATTCTTCAATTTATTTATCTAAATATTAAGAAAAATTAATGCCTTTAATATCATTCTTGATTTTTCTGGAATGGATAGAAACCTCAACTGCCATTATAAAAACATGTATAAAGAAATTTACATCATCTTTTTCTTTTATTCACATTAGCACCACTTGAAAAATAAAATAACTTTCAAACATCCCCCTTCTAAACTGCCAATGTTGTAATATCTTTTCCTTGCATTGCTTTATTTCTCCTCGTGGAAAACATAAAATAAATCAATATATTATTATATAGTATCTTTTTTTATTAAAATAAATTATATTATAATATTATTACGTGGAGATCTTTCAAATTTAATATATCTAGTTAGACTATTTTTTAAAATATATATTTGTTGCAAGACAAAGCGAATACTAAACTCTATGATGTATTAAACTTTATTTAATGGCAAGTATTATGGTTATGGTTAGCATTAGTGTTAAGGTGTGTTATGGTAGGCGATAAGGTTTACATCATGGTTTGGGTTAGGGTTATGACAATGATTAAGGCTTATATCATGGTTAGGGTTAGGATCAATGTTAATGTTTGGTTTTGGTTTAGGATTATTGTAAGGGTTTATTGTTAGGGTTACAATTATGTATAGGGTTTACATCAAAGGTAGGGTTAGGGTAAGCATAATTACATTCAGGGTTAGTGTTAGAATTATAACTGGGGGCGTGGTTAGGATTAGGATTTAATTTATGGTTATGTTTTGGATCAGAGTTAAAGTTAGTATTATGGTTAAGGTTAAGGTATACATCATGGTTAGGGTTATGATAATGGTTAGGGTGTATATCATGGTTAGGGTTAGCATCAAGGTTAGGGTTTGGTTTTGGTTTAGGATTATGGTTCGGGTTAGGGTTTACGATTATGGTAAGGATTATGGTTAGGGTTAGGGTTTAGTGTTAAGGTTAAATTTATTGTTAGGGATACAATTATGTTTAGGGTTAACATAAGTTAGGGTTAGAATTAGGGTTATGGTTCAATTTTATTAAAGTTAGGGTTAAATTAGTATTAAAGTTCAATAAGGATTAGGGTTTGGGCTTGACTAAATTCAGGAATAGATTAGGATTAAAGTAGAATTCGGGTTAGGGTTAAGTTTAGGATAGGATTATTGTTAGGGTTAGCGTTTAGGATTATGTTTAGGTTAGCATTATGAGTAGGGTTAGGGTAAGTATTATGATTAGGGTTATGGTTAGGGTTATTATTTACATCATGGTTGGTGTTAAGATTGGGTTTAGGATTATGTTTAGGGTCATAGTTAGGATTATGTCTAGGGATAGGGTTTACATGATAGTTAGGGTTAGGGTTAGCGTCATGATTAACATCATGATTAGGGTTAGGATTCAGCTAAGTGTTAGAATTTACATCATGCTTAGGGTAAGGGTGAGGATTATGGTTTGGGTTAGGGTTTAAGATTAAGGTTAGGGATAGGGTTATGGTTTTGGTTAGGGTTTAAGGTTAGGTTTAAGATTATGGATAGGATTTAAACTTAAGATTAGGGATAGGTTTTGAGTTATGGTTAGGCTCAAGGTTATATTGTTTTAAGGTTAGGGATAAGGATTATTGTTAGGGTTAGGGTTTATGGTTATGGTTAGTTTAAGGTTAAGGCTTAGAGTTAGAGTTAGGATTATAGTTAGGGTTATGGTTTAAATCATGGTTGGGGTTGGATTTAGGGTTAGGTTTATGGTTAGGCTTAGGGTTACATTTATAGTTAGTATTATGGCTATGGTTGGGGTTTACATCATGGTTAGGGTAAGGGTTAAGGATTAGTGTTAGGATTAATGTTAGTGTATATATCATGGTTATGGTTAGGGTTATGGTTATTGCTTGGGTTATGGTATAGGGTTTGGGTTATAGTTAGGTTTAGGGTTATAATTATTGTTATGGTTAGGTGTAGGATTTACATCATGGTTAGGATTAGGGTTTACATAATGTTTAGAATTATTAATAGGGTTAGGGTGTACATCATGGTTAGCGTTAGGTTTAGGGTTATTTTTAGGGAAATAATTATCCATCCCTTAGGATGCACCAAGATATTAATACCCCTCATATATTATTAATACTTTCTAATAGATGATTGGTTCATCCTAAGAGTTGTAGAGCAATTCCCTATTTTTAGAGTTAGGGTTTAGGGTTATGCTTACCTTAGATTAGGGTTAGGGTTAACATTAGTATTATAGATAGGTTATGGTTTATATCATGGTTAGGGTTAGGATTAATGTTAGTGATTACATCATGGTTAGGGTTAGCATTATGGTTAGGATCTACATGATGATTAGGGTTATTGTTAGGACTATGGATAGGGTTAGGGGTTAGGATTATGGTTAGGTTTAGGGTTTGAGTGGGATAGGGTTTAGGATTAGGATTAGGATTAGAATGATAGTTAGGGTTTACAATATTGTTAGGATTAGGGTTAGTTTTACGGTTTGGGTTACAATTAGGTAAAAGGTTATAATTATGGTAATTGTTAGGGTTAGGATTTACATCTTGATTAGGGTTAGGGTTTAATTACAATTAGATTTAGCATTAGTCTTCAAATAGGCTTTGTGTGCAAATTTATTTTATCATAATATTGATAGATTGATTGGCTAATTTAATAGTCCTAAAATCCAAAATACTTAATAAAATATGTTTTGACTGTATTATAAACTTTCTACAGACCACATGTTCTAATTTGTTATTAAAATATAAATAATAAACATTTATTTAACTAAATTTATTAATATTAATTTGTTTTATTAAATAAAAATCTACATAATATTATTTGATTAAAACAAATGAAAAGTAAAATAATCGAGTCTCTAAGGGCTGCTTTAGCGTTCATCACTGCGAGTCTCATACTGCGAGTCTCATATTCTTCGACGGTTGAAGGAGACCATTGGGAGACTCTATTTAGATATCAGTTCTACTCTTTCTTTTCCTATTCATTTCTTTGTTAAGTGAAGGCAAGTTTCTCACAACTCTGCATTCCATCAATTTTTATAATCATCTTGTTCAAGTTCATTCAAATTCCATATAATTTCTTCACAAATTACAGGGAAACGCAAATCAATAGCCTTTAGAGGAGTAGGGTAGATCACTTATCAGTTCTTGTAATTGCAATCAAATATCAGAGATAGGTCTGGTACCTGTGTTTGAATCTACATGCAAATCTTGAACAATCAAAGAAGTAAACGATTTACAAAATGAGGGAATTTGCTGGTTTAGGGAGATTTATAGTCTACGATAAGAATAAACAAAGGGAAGATCTTGTATTAAATATCCACTCCCATGCTTAAGAGGAATATAAATTAAATCAAAATATTGTATAGGAAGACTAGTGCTTGAATATGAATCCCACGCTGAACAGAAATATAAAAAATTTAATAAATTTGAAAACCAGAACCCATAAATTAAGGAGAAAAGTTATCATATGTAGCTTACCTATTCACATCAGCACGTAACATGGAACATGGTATTGCAAACACTCAAAATCTGCAGTTAAAAATAGAGCTCTCTTTAGCTACCTTTATCATCACACAAAATTTCTCATAGAAACCAACAGTTTATGAAAAAATATTTGTTATCATAAATACCCATGACAAAACCTATGTATAATTTTTGGTTTTTTTGGTATAATTTTTGGTTTTTCATAGAGCTCTCTTTGGCTATATTTATTACCCTCTATTTCAAGATATGTGCACAAATAATAGACTATAGACAATTACCAAACAGTGACAAACTATGTTCTAAATAGTGAATTTCTAATATTAGGTAACAAATATACAGTATATAACATGGTAAACTTTAAGCCATTTGTCCCTTCATTTGTACTATTAGAAATACTCGAATTTAAAATGATTTGCATCTTATAGTTTAACAAATCTTTACAACCTAATATCTAAAAGAGTTCTTTTTACTACATTTCTATTGTTACTTAAAGTATACATTGCACGGGATACTTCACAGGTTGATTACAGAGATATGGTGCACAACTAATATGAATACAGTGATATTGATGTTTAAGTGATATCGATGCCTGAATTGATTACAATAGAAAAAGTGCATTTTGAGCTATTGTATATCCTTTTGTTGAAAATGACAAATGAAACATTCTGGTAAATCTACAACTAATAATTTTTTTTTGAAATTTTTAGTCAACAAAATAATTAAATAGACTAAGTTGTGGTAGTCGAAGGCTACATACCTGATTTTGGCTAAAATCCAAGGTGAATAGTAGACACGCAACAAATATTCTAAACAAAAAACCCAAAGGAAAGAGTGAAAACCCCAGAATATGATGTGTTGAGAAATGTAATAAAAACACACTCAATTACTCTATAAGAAAGTAAAAATTAATTTTAAATAAATATTTTCCTAAATCAAGCTTACCAATAACATAGTCTTCTGAAGCAAGATGCCCAGCTTATGGACTATAACCTGTATTTCAATCTTTGCAAAAAAAAATATTTTGGAAACAAATCTCTGGTAAAATAATGCCAAATATCTTTGAAACCAACGACTAACAAAGAGAATGCAATTTAATTTTAAAAGACCAATAGTGAAGATGAAACAGTTGGTCTTCCACCGCTGCTACAGTTAAGAATGAAACAACTGGTCTTTCATTGTTGCTAAAGCTATGAAAGCTAAAACAGCTGGCCTTTCGGTGCCATGAATCAACTGCAGTTATGAATCTGACCTTTCACTACCATTCCAATTAATGGACACAATATGGCAAGACTCTTGGAATTCCACATGTTGCAACTGTAATTGCCCTTTCTTTTTTGTTTCATGGATGTGTTCACATTGTATAGGACGCCTCTCAGCATAAAAAATGGAACTGGGCTTAATATCCACAAACTCTTTCTAAAAATTGCATACATAATGATAAAGCCTACTCTCACAACTTCCATACCTCCAGTGTGCTGGCGTTTCCAGACTCGCATGGAGGCATTTGGTAATTTATTGAATCTATATTTCTGAGAACTTTAAGATAGAACATGCTATATCTAGGTATTCTATATAATCTCTATTTATTACTACTTTCGATTTCCTTTAGAGAACGATAGTTTTGTATATAGTAAAGGTATCAAGCTACTCCAAAATAGTAATAGAATTATTGACTTTGTTGTCCATCTCATAAATACAGATGTCATAGTAAGTTTAAAAATCATAATAGATGAAAATAATGAATATTTCCATTAGTAATCATACTTGGCATAATTACTCCTTAGATTTCATATACAGCTTCTAAGTTTTTACAACATTATTCTAGATACTATATGATCATCTTTCTTTTTTTTGTATCAAGTTTCTCTACATTCTCTCTGGATATAAAATATATTTTGATTTACTTTAATGAAAGAAAGAAAGAGATGGTAGTGTTGGAATTGAAACTAAAGAGCATCTTTCTTTCTTTTTTTTTTGTATGAAGTTTCTCTACGATCTCTCCTGATATAAAATATATTTCATTTACTTTCATGAAAGAAAGAAAGAGATGGTAGTGTCAGAAATTGAAACTAAAGATCAGTTAGTGTACAAAAAAAAATTTGAAATTTAGATTCAATAGATTCAACTATTATTTTAAATGTATTAGCTTCATATATCTATTAGTTTATCCTACAAAAATAACTTATGGGAACGAACTTCCCAACTAACTGAACTATAAATTAATTAGATTATTGAAAATAAACCATAATTCCTAACAACCCCCTTAAGGTTTACACTATAAAGAAAAACAAAAAAACTATGTTGAGCATCAACTTTAACTTCCTAGTTTAGGAAAATGTCTTAAATCTCTAACTCTTCATCAACATCATCCTAAACTTTGTCATTTAGACAAATGCCTTGAATATCCAACTCTTCATAAGCATCAACGTAAACTTTATGGTCTAGGCATATAATCTAATATTGAACACTCCAACAGGATCAACATGACCTTTTCATGTCTAGGTAAATACTCTGATCATCCAACACACATCTATCAATAAATTAGTTTATGGATTCAACAATCGATAGACCAAGAGCTCACCAATTTTGTGCATTCAACAATCTACAAATCAATATTTCACCAAGGTTGTAGATTCAACTATCCACAAACTAACAAACCATTGCATGTCCTCTCTTACTCTTTAAAGGACTAGAGATGAAAATATACTTCTCATACAATGAATCATCCTTGAATGAGAAGCTAGCTTAGGATGATAAATTTCCTCCAACCTCCATTTCATCCAACCTCCAATAGTACCCATGTAATTTCTATCCATAAAAAAATTGCATGTGAATCTCAATGAACATTGAAAGTAGTCATCATTAAATTGATCAAATTTAACCAAAGAAATAAATTCTCTTTGCATCAAAATGACTTATGAAGTTTTATGAATCCAAACCATAAACAATAAAGGGATGTATAAGTTTAATGTGGTGAGCCTAGAGTAAGTATAACCATTGTGGAACCAATGTAGTTAGGGGGATGAGAACCCTTGTTATGATTTAAATTTCAAATTTGATTTTGAAGGGAGTTTTAAAGGAATTTAATTGGTTAATTTTATTCGTTTTTCAGTAAAAATAGACACTTAGGGTAAATAACTAGGGGATGAAACTAGTTGAATTCAAGGGTAGAAAAATGTTTATTTTTTTCAAGAAGCCGCAAGGATTAAAAAAAATAATGGCAATAGAACAAACATTCCTTCAAAAACATCTTTGAAAAGAAGCATAGGGTAGAAGAGGATATGGGAGAACTGAGAAAATTATTTTGGTAGAATACAAAGAAATATCGGAAAGAGAATAATCCTACTAGAAATCAAAATGGAAAGATGACTGACTGAGGAATGGGGGCCAGAATACCTTGTTAGAAGTATAATTATCATTTCACCAAAAGAAAAAAACTATTAATGCCTATACAACCACTAGAATTATCCACAAGAGATGGTTAAGCCATGTCACAAACCTGAGCACTACGTTGCACAAAACAAGGAGACCAAGGGCACAAACCTTGCAACAATCCCCCTAGTGTAAGCGAAGGGGTTTGAGCCTATGACCCAGGCTCTGATACTAGTCACTTGTTAGAATTACAGTTATCATTGCACCGAAAGATCGACCTATTAATTCTTGATACAACCACTAGACATATGGAATCCACAGGAGATGGTTAAGTCATGTCACAAACCCGAGTGTTGTGTTGCACAACACATGGAGACCAAGGGCACACACCTTGCAACATACTTGACTTTTTTGTAACTCAACAAAACTTCATAGGAATTGGAACAAAATTATTGAAATTCAGGACAAAGATGACAACATCATCATGAGCATGGAGGAAATAGAAAATGAAGGTGTAAAGTTTTTAAAAGAACTATTGGTTGGAGAAAACAAATACGACATAATTATGTATGAATTTTTCAATGACATCCCAAATCTGGTGTCATATGTAGACAACAAGTATTTGATTTCAACTTTCATGATGGAAGAAGAAAAAAATGCCACATTCTAATTAGGGGCAAATTTCTTTTTTATGAATAGGCATTTCCATTAATATTTAAATAAAAGTACACTATTCACAAAAAGAAGTAGGGGGATACAAAATCATCCCTCAAGAGTCATATGGGCAACACCCGAAACTAGCAATAAACATAAAAAAATACAAAGGCAATACCCAAAAATAGAAATAGTTAAACAAACTTCTAGGTGGCTAACACAATAGAACCAAGAGGCAAAAGGGGATCACAATCATCCTTGGGATCCCATACATCAGTGGGGTCAAGGTTTTCATCTAGGAGGGATCACCCTTCTTCAGTAGCTATCCCTTTGTTCTCCTTCTCCTTCCTAGTTGAGGAGATAGCCAAGGCAAGCTGCATGAACAGTTTGAAAGAGCTCAGGCACCATGTATTATCACCATCAGTATCTAGCTAGCTATAACCATCACCAACAAAAAATTTATCACCCCTCATGCATGACCTAGAGGCGAAGCTGCAACGTGGTGAAGAGGCTAAGTGGCACCAAATGAAGTCTCTACTACCACTAGATTAATAGAGAGGAATCTAGGCCTGCAGAGGTTATGAAGGATGAGTAGAGGAGTTGCGTTTGCAATGTCAACCACAAAGTGGAGAGTGGTGATGAGATAGAGAGTAGTCACAAGAGGCAGAAGGATTTGAAGGGACCTATGCAACTGTACAAGAGGTTTTTTTTCCAATGATCCAATAGCACTTGCAAGTGGGCCACCTCAAGTGCAACCTTATTGTCTTGCACTTGAATCTAAAGAATCATATTATTACAAATACACACTTTAGTAAAAAGCGAAACATGAATATCAATAGAGCTCGGAGACAATAAAATAACATTTCTATCCTTCCATAATGTGAAGAGGATTTCCACCCTGAAAGCATGTCAAATCTATCTGAATTTGAAGGGAATTTGAGGAGATTCCCCCAAAAGAGCCATATGCCAAGAGAAGGGTTCAATTAATGATATCAGATTTCCACAACCCTAGCTTGTAATCTCACACTTTATGGATTAGACTATGTAGTAACTTTTTGCATCAATATTTCAAATCACACTCTGTGATCCATCATCGGGATACTAGAGAGCTAATCTAGAAAGGAGTGTGATAACAATAGCTCTCTAGTATTGTGATGATGGATCACAAAGTGTGATCTAAAACATTGAGCAAAAAACTACTACATAATCTAATCTAGAAAGTGTGATATTAGAAGGGTTCAAGCCAAAAAGGCTTTAAAAAACCATGAATCCAATTTCACAAATATTGAGCTCAATGGTAGAACTACAAAATATGGGTGAAATTTTTTTGCTATCCACAAAATGGGCAATGAGGATTAGGATATCCCAAGGGCCATAGTCAAGAACCCTATGATAAGCCTTGCAAAAGAATACACCAAGTAAAATAAGTCATCTTAGGCTCAAAAATGGGAAACCATATAGTTTGAAATCTATGACACCATATGTGTTGTGGTGACTATAAAAGAAACTAGAGATTCAAAGCCAGGACTATAGGCGAATAATGCACAAGCCAATAGTAACCGAATGCCCAACTTGTGTAGTATTTTCAAAGGAAAAGTTAAAAAGACAAGGTCAAATATCTTTCCATCTAGCCGAGAAAGATGAAAATGAACTTGCATGTCCTCCCAAAAATAGAGCTACATAGTAGCTAAAAATAATAAATCTCTAGGGGTGCGAAAGTCACACTTGTGAAATCATAGAGCACTAACCCCAGGAATGTTGGCTAAGGGAAGTCCTTGAATCTGGAAAAGGGATGACCACAAAATATTATGTTGATTGAAAGAGACCATTAGTATATCCAGCAACATCCAGCAAAGTGAAGATTTGATGACTTCCCAGTCATGCCAAATGCTTTGGACAAGAAAAGTGCCTTAAATGTACACTATTTTTTTCATGATAAGAAGGGTTTTAAATTCAATCCCCTTCCATGAAGGCCTATTGGTTGAATATCCAACACAAATGCAACGAATCAGAAGAATTTTCTAGGCCTCATCAGCAATGATGCATAGAATGACCCATTTAGCGCATAGAGAAAGACCTTTTATTTTAGGTAGAAATAAGACCAAACCCTCCAGACACCTTGGGGAGACAACAATACTCCCAAGCGACTCTATGAAAACCATGTTAGTTAGCTATTGAAGCCTACAAAAAATTTCAAAGAAGACTCTTAAGTTTAGTATAAGAAGCTTTCGAGGCCATTTAATAGGAGTAATAGTACACATGGGCAGCAGAAAGAACCTTTGAACAAATATGAAATTTACCAACCAACGAGAGTAGCTTACGAATCTAGTAAGATGAAAAAAATTCAATTTTAGTGAGAACTGCATTCCAAAGATCCACAAAACCCTAGAAGGAAAAGGGAATGCCTAAAAATTGAAATATTTCTCCATGCTAAATCCATTTCCACCCATATTGAAGAATCCAAGGGGGGACTAGGAGAAAATATTATCTATAGCACTGGGTTTTGTGCCACTAAATCATCAACCTATGGCTACAAAAAGTATCAAAGCATTGAAAATATTCATGAATATTATCTTCATCCTCAATAAGGGTGAGGAAGGAATCATCTGCAAAATAGCCATTAACAAGCTGAGAAGGTGACTGGGGTAGGGTAATGTCCCTGATGCATCAAATAGACATGGAAACTATGAGAGGGTAACCAAAATCTTTAGCAGCTAACACATACAAAGAGGGAGCTAATGGACAACCTTAGCAAATGGAGCAAATAATCTAAAAGATGAAGATTGATGGCCATTTGTGGTGATACAAAGTAAGCCATCTCCAAAAATAATTTGCATAGATTAAATGAACCGATGACAAAACCCTGAGGCCTCAAGCACAACAAGAATGAAAGGTGATTCAATATAGTCATAGGCTTCAGTAAAGTTTATCTTGACAAAAATGATATTATGTTTGGAGCATCAAGCCCAGTCCATACCTTCCCAGATAGCAATAATATTATCCAAAATAAATTAAAACTTGATGAAGTTTGTCTACTAAGGGTGGACAATTTGAGGAGGAGATGGAAAATCTTGAGAGCTAATGCTTTGACAATGATCTTGTAGGAGATATTGAGTAATGTGATAGGTCACAAATTGCAAATATCCTCAGGGTCCCTTGCCTTAGGGATCAAATTGATATTTCATTTGTTAATAAGTTGACCAAGAGGTTAAGAATGCAAGGCTTATAGATAAACTTTATGTAGGTTTGAGCCAACACAAGGCCAAAGGGCTTTATAAAATTCATAGGGTAAGCCATCACAACCAGGGGCCTTATCATCGACCATCAAGAAAGAAACCTCCTTGAGATCTTTAAAGGTCATAAAAAACCTTTTGAGACTCTAAGAGCTAAGAGGGAGCAACAAAAAGACATTCCCTCAAGGCCCTATCACATTCAAGAGAATTTCCTTTTGCAGAAAACACCTTCTCATAATGTCTAACTAGAGCTTGAAGGATATTCGATAGCTCAAAGAGCACCATTTGGCCATATTTAATTTTCTTGATACTAGGTGAGGAATGGCATGCTCTGAGAGCCAATAAAAGTTATTTGGATGCATGATCTCCCACTTTAAGCTAGTGAAACCTAGCTTTGAGCTAGGCACCATGGGCAACATAACTATCAGTAATTTGTTTCTAGTGCTTGAATTGAGCAAATCAAACCTATAACGAAGGGTAGAAAGGGTTGGCAGCAAGATCTCATGTGGCATGATGCAAGTCCAGAGTATTGGTTTCATAGGAGTGCCTATGGTACACCACTAATTGTCTTCCATAAATGCAAAGAAAATGAGTCATGCATTGAATAGCATTATTCCACTACATAATCCAACCTAACAGCTGAGTGGGACAAATTTAAAAGTTCCAAAGTTGATGAATGTGGGCCACAATGTGTGGATTATTTGGCAAAGAAGTATTAAAAAACATGGGATTCAAAAGGTCAGATAAGATCCACTTGCCAATTAATAGTAAACTTTATGGGAAAGTGGCCTAACAACATTACCTTAGGGAGGTATAAAACTAGAAGCTCTTGGCTATCTTCAAAAGAGAAAAAAGATTGACTTTTGATCATATCACGATGTATCCTATTATAAATTTTGTCAATACTAGCTAAAAAATTACTCCAAGTCTTTCAAACACCCTAGGGACGACAGTGGTTGATATTGAGATTAGAAAACCCCAATTATTACACATGTAAAACCATGATTTTCTCTCCCCAATTGTCCATCAAAAAGTAAAAATACCTTCTTTATCTGAGGCCACCTCAACCATATTAAATTTTCCACACAAAACCCAAGTACTGAGTGGCAACAAATTTGAACTCCATAACCAAAGATGAGATCATTCAACAACCCTCAAAGCTCTTTCCCCTAGACCACAACATTTGAAACTAGCTGCTATGACAATGATAATTGCTATTGTGGCTAGAAAGAAAATTGGGCTAGTGGTTGAACAACAACAAGGCTTGACAACTTCTGAGAAGTAGTCAAAGAGTCCTTTCCTTTGCAAACAAGTGTGGTCCAACCATCCTTAGTTTTTGGATCTTCAAAAGAGAGAGGAAGAGTAACCTCCTTGGGAGGAGTTCTAGATCTTAATACAACCAAAAGAAGCTACTTGATCTTATGTTTTAAATATTGGCACCAAAAGCAAGCATTGGGCAAGTTTAGATAGATTAATCATGGAGAGTAGCATAGAACTCCTATCTGAATCTCTATAGTCTCTTTAAGGTCATGAGACAAATCCACTTCAATGCATACCCATTTTTCATGATGAGTATGAAAAAATGATTTGGTTCAATGCAAACCACCTTGCCAATGGATTGGGTAGTGGTCTTTAGAAAAGGCCAACAAAGAAAAGGGAGAACATGAAATTTAATCTAGACCAAGACTTTGAGCTTCTTATCATTAGAGGTAGAGAAGTATTGTGACTAAGGCTAAAAACAAGTAATCAAGACTAAAAAAACCAAGGCCCATGATGTTGAATATCATGTGCATGGGTGGAAACAGCAAAAGAAAAACAAAAAAAAACCTTTGGTGAGGTTCTGAATATCATCAACCTTGACCCATGAGGGGCTTGGGCCTTGGAAATTGAGTTACAAAGAATTCTTTAAGGTGGAATCCTCCCCACAAAATATCCTATTAAAGTAAATTTTTCAATCCATTGAGAAGCACTATTAAAGTCTTGAATAGGGAAAACAATATTTGGGATACCAGAAGGTGTACCTCATGGAAAAATTTGGGAACAATTTATTGGGTCATTTGTTCAAGTGTGTCATGGTTGCTTGATGCCAAAGCTCCAACACCAACATCAATAGTTGGGTTGAGGCTCAGTGAGACCATTAAAAGGCTAAAAAATGCTCCAATAAATGTGGTATGATAGAGGGAAACCACAACTAGACACACATTACAGAGAAACAACCATGCGAAAAATTGTTAAAGCTCCTAGTCTCCAATATTTACCACTTTTACATGTAAATGAAATAGTATATTTTTATCGAAAAAGATTTTTAAAAAACAAATAATTTGGGTATTAAATTTACAAAGGAAATTTAGGGTATGAAATATTGTAGCCTAAAATATTTCATTTAGATAGTGGATCTATCAAATCCAACAATAAGATGTAAATTTTTTTAGCTAGTTAGATTTGAATAAAATAATTTCTATGATTTAGAAACTTAAAAATCATGCATCTTAACTTTTAAAAAATGAAAAAGCGGTAAACCATTTTCTCAACTCCAACGCTGAGGACATGGATGAACTACACCCTAATGTGGAAACCAAGGGAAGGATAAGGTCATGAAGAATTGCCGCTTGGGGTATTGGTGGTAGAAAAAAGAGAAGAAACAAATTGCTATTGATATTGAAGAGGATACTGAAAGGGGTGAGGGTGGTCGCAGAATTCTTAAGAAACTTGAGGGAGAGGATAGGGACACAAGGGTTATCAATACTAGCGATGTGGGTGGTCTTTTTCCCTCTGTTGGTCCCTCAAAATATAAATAAAAAGAATGTGCACCCTGTTGACTATTTGGAAGAAGTGGCCTCAGATGAAATTTTGCAAAATGTAGACCTAGTCATTATGATGGCATTTGATTTTGGTGTTGAGGGGGTTGAGGGTAAGGATAAATTCTAAAATAAATAAATTTATATTATCTTATATTGAAGTTATCTCAAAACATTTTAAATAAATATATTATCTTCACTCACAGGCATATGCACACACACATCTCCTAAGAATCTTATGTAAAATATACTATTAAATATTTGAAAAATGTATAGTTTATAATGAATATCTATATAAATATCAATTTTTATTATAAGTAGAAGAAATTGTATAAATAATATTATTAAATGAATTATTGTACTCACATCCTCCTTAAAACATAACTATTAAATTTCATTAAAATATTGTACTAATTTCAATATGGATTCATTGTTATCATTGATAAACATGCCTAAAATCTCAATATATCAAACAACACAACAAATAAACTCTATAGATACACTATGAAAGGAGTTGAAAAATCTTAAACTTCATTTACTATTTTTTTTATTAATATTTTTATTCAATATTATTAATTTATTAGTACTTGCCATTAGGCAATACTATTGTAATGAAAATTCATTTGTTGTGCTTATATGGTTATTAAAAAAATATATTTAGACCAATGAAAAGCAATTATTTTTCTTTCTTTAAATTTTTTAAATTTATTTTATAGTATAGATGCACATTTGTTAACATTATAAATTACAAAAATTATTATTGTTGCAAACCATTGGCTAATTTCATTTTGCCTGCCGGTTTCTGGAACAACCCATAATCAATCTTGTGAATCTAAAATAAGTGCTTAAATTTTAACTTCATTATTTGTTGTAATAGGTAGTTCTTTTAAGTTAACCTATGAACAAGATTAATATATATATATATATATATATATATATATATATATATATATATATATATTAAAAATATGTATTATATTTAAAATGTTCTTTAATTTATAATCAAAATAAACTAAATTTCAATAATATTTTTTTGGCAAAATAGATAAATATCCATATTAATTTAATCTTTTATTTAATTTAAACATAATAATTTATTAAATTTAATATGAAAGTAAACAAATAGAAGAAGGATAAATATTATGGACTTTTTTAACAATTTATTTTTTAAAAAATTAATATTTTAAAACAAATTTAATAATATTAATATTTTTTTAACTATAGCTTTTCATTATTTAATTACATAAAAATAAATAATTATTTTTAATTTGTATCTCTTATTTATTTCAACATAATAATTTATCAAATTTAATATGATATTAAACAATCTTTCTAAATAGCCCACAACATTGCCTAATTAAAACATTTAATTTCTCCTTCATCCCAACCTATCTATTGATTAGTATCTTCATACTAGTATTATCTTTGTAAGCACTTTTCCCTTCAAATATCTCAAGTGTTATAACTATTATAACCTCTTATATTTATATGTCTACTATCTATGATAATAAAATCCAAAATAGATTAGTAGCAATATACATTTTTAAAATTCCCTCAATTATCTTGTTTATCCTTTTCTCATCCACTTTCCATTTACATTATAATTAGCTTGTCTTATTTTTTCAATGATAAGTAAGTAGTTATTTTTCATACCCATGTTATATTGATCACATGAATGTTCTCAATCTTTTCATTATATCTAACTTTCAATTTTCTCTTGACCAAGCTCCTAAGAGTATTTTTACTATAGACCTAAACAACAAATGAAATAGGGTATTTTGTGCTCCCGTTCAAGGCTTTTCACCCATTGAACCAAATGCTTTAGTTTGATTGTCCCTCCTACCATTACTTGGTATCATATCTCTCATATATATATATATATATATAAAATTTATATAAACAAATATAAGTCACTTTGTTGTTGCGTTTGCTGAAATGTTAATTAGTATACGACAATTGGACACCAAAGATCATACATTAATGATGCACTAAGAGAAGCCCTCATGTCACACAACAATGATCTAAAGTGGCCCAAACTTTGCATGTACTATGATAGAGTTTATAATAGACATAAACTATTGGATGCTTGCACCATATAAACGCTATAGGACTTCTACAATTTATAAAATAATCACTAACATATACCTACTTCCTAACAAAATGACATTGAAGAAACAAATATTTGATCCATAGCAAGAAGGTTATCTACCAAAAAAATTGTAATTTATCATAGTCCAACACTATATTAGTTATATAATTAATAAAAAAATTCAATAACTATAACAAAAATTACTATTTCAAATACAAATCAAGAGGCAAGTACTCCCCACTTGTTAGTTTGATATTTATAAATTTTAACCTTTTATTCAACACTTATAATTCAACATTCAAAATATTAATACAATAAAATTTATTAAATAAATAAATTACATAATTTAATAACTATTTATAATCATTCCTATTAGATCATTTACAATTTATATTAAAAATTTAACACATATTTTATACAAAATTGATAATATAGTATAATAATGAATTATAAATATACAACTATAAATTTCTATATCATAATCTACATACATACTCTCACTCTCTTTTACAGGTGAGATTTTAGGGATTATTAATCTCCATTCACTTGCAAATGTAATTTGTAAAAATAAATTAAACTTGACTTTATCAACTCTCTTATATAAATATTTCCCATTTAGTCAATTGTTATGGAATTCAACAATATAAAATTAAAAGTATTTATAATATATAGATAAGTATATGTGTATATCTAAGAAAATAAAGCATTTTATATGTTTAAAACGTTTAGGGAATCATTTTTACACTATAATTTTTATATGACAAAATCTAGTAATATTATAACAAATATTAAATTAGTAAAAAATAATAAATCAAATAACAAGAATAGACTTTTATTTTCTTCATATTCAAACAAAAATAGAGCCAATGCTTATATAAGTCAATTCTTTGAAATGACTATTTCCAGTCCTAGAAGAAACTAGCTGATAAACTCTTTAAGCTACTCCCAAAATCTAAGAGGAACTAAGTTTCAATAAACAAAGCATATACTTATGCACAACAAAGTAAATACTTAACATAAAATCTCTATGTCATTTATATCCTTGGTTGGATGCACTCTATGTGAGGCTTCTCTAATACTAACCACCTACCTCTTTACCATTTTCCAAATCTGATCTAGTTTTTCAACCATCACACCTTTTTATAAATAATTACTTTGATCAATTATTTGGCTTTATTTTCTCTCTAGATTTTTTTTTTTTTTTTTCACCTTGTATTTTAAGGCCTTTTCCAGTGATAATTATATTAAAAATATTATCTATTTTTAATTTATAGGTTAGTTACATATAAATTTTATTTTTAATAAGTTTTACCCTTCTTTCAATTTCAAATGCTCATTTATATGAAAAAATCTATTATCTCTCACATTGAAAATATAACCATAGTAATGGATCAAGATAAGGAGTGATTTTGAACAACAAAGTAAGGAGACATGGTCGGGGAGAGGGCAAGGGCACTACCCTTTTCTTGATATCCTACTACGGCATCCCCTTTTGCTATATATCTTCGAGTTGGGGCATTGGTGGCAAAGATAACAACATCACAATCAAAAAATAAAATTATCGTCTTAGTATTTACAAAAGCTTCAGAACAACATGGTCTTGTATTGTATATTTAGACAACTATTATTAAATTTAGTGTTGAATTAAAAGTATGTTTTTAAATTAATGTAAAAGAACATATTCAAGATAATACTCTTCTAAAAGGAAAAACCCAATAATATTTTCTCTTTTAAAAATAATTAAAATTAATATTAAATTAAACATATATTTTCAAATTGATATCAAAAGATATTGGATATAATTAAATTTTAAAGAAATTAGATTATTTTAAAAAAGAAAAAATTATTTATATTCTATATTTCTATAATATTTGTAAATCATAACAACTCTAATTACTATGTCTATGACTTATTTGCATAACAAAATTAATAATTCCATATGTAAATATTGTGATGAGTTTATATTAGAAAATTGTGAGTTACAAACAAAGGTGAATGTTCCATCTCTTTTAACTCTCTTTCATCTCATGAATTATCATTCATTCACTTTGTAATTGCAACTTGATGTCCATAAAAATGAAAAAAAATTAGAAAACTGAAAAAAAAAAAAAATTGATATTTTTTTTTATTGTCAAAACCACCATCCAGCTGGATGATTCATTTTTATTACATCATAATTATTATTATTTTTATTATGAAAACCACGATCCAACTGGATGCTTTTATTTTTATTACATCACAAAAGTAGAAAATCGTGAGAACCAAAGAATTAGAGCAACTTTTGGGGACAGAAAGTAATGGTGAAATTAGTGTCAAGCGAGCACCTAAGATAATCTTGGAAAGGAATAACATTTGCGCAGCCTTTCCTGAAAGCGGGATCAAAATCCGACGAGCATTGCTTAGTATAGAAACTGCACTCACCTTTACACGCGACCACCTCATTATTGACCTTCCTCTGTAAATTTGTAGGGCAAACGTCAGCAACATGTGCACTGCATCCCTGCGATCCACAGCTCTTAATTGATATTGGGAGGTTATAACCACGCTCCAAATTCACTGCGGACGTGTCGGACCCTAACTCCACCTCTGTAATTGGCGTTGAAATTGGGAGGTCATAATTAACTCCACTTTGCGTCCAGTTAACTTTTTCACACCGTAGATATCCTGCGCAGTCACCGGAAAGACAAGATCCCAGCTCTGATGAATTGAAGGAACATCCGGTCCTTCCCCATATGATTCCCGCCCATTCCGCAGCGAAGGGGATGGAATATAACTCGCCCGAATTTAACACCGGCTTAAATTCCGCAGGTTCCGGGAATAGTTTTTTGTCATAAGAAGCTATCCCTGGCCACACGGTGAACGAGCATTTGTTCACCACCGTTGCGATCTTCGTGGATGAAGCTTCTCAATTCACAGACAAAGCCCAGATTAGATTGGAATAGAACAAGGAAAACCATTAACAAATTACAGAATCCTGATTCTCATGCTTTGATTTACCTGCAGCGCAGAGAGATGCCATGGTCAGGGAGATGCAGAGAAGGAGACACAATCTCGACGGGTTATCCATTTCTTTCAAGCTTTCAAACTACAATCTAAACAAAGTTGTTCAACTACAATGTAAAGAATGTATGAGCTCTCACGAATATATAGGTGTTCTACACCATCGTGACATGAACGGAAGGGAGAGCAGTACGAGCCCATAAGCCAATTAATTGATAGATGCTCATTGATTGAGCTATCTTACTGCTAATTTGCTAATTGTAGATCTGTGTCTATTGAGAATTTGCAAATTTCTTGGATCTAACATTATCATGTTAATTTGATTTTGATATTAAATATTGAATCGTTATCCTTAACTATATTTGTTTTACAGATTTTAATAAGTATGGTTTTAGAAGAGGGGGTGTAAGGCCCACCCAAGTAAGGCAACGTCTACGCAGCCCCCAAAATTGCACTCATCATACATGATGGCCGTGATATGCCATGGATAACTGCAGGTTAATAATTTATTTTTGCCCTCGTAAATAGCTTTTTATGGGGAATAACAGATTGACTTTTTATCTTGTATGTGTTAGGGAGGAGATCATATGGATGACAATCTATATCTGGTATTGTTTTTGACCTCTCTCTTGCAGTCATATAATATCTTTCTTTTTTGAAGTTAGTTAAAAATCCAGATAGCTGCAAATATCTTTTGTTTTTATAAAATGGTTCTACCTTATGAAGAAGTGTATGGATAAGCCAATCCATTCTCCTTGTGCATTTCTTAGCATGATCATTTAGATAATGACTCTTGATGTGGCAGTGGTAAGACTCTATGGTAACATTGGTTTCCTGATTTGCATGAGAGAAATTCCGAAATCTTTTTGCCCACATTGCTATACAAACAAATTTAATGATGTCTTAGTAAATACAAAAAATTAAAAAAATAATACAATTATATAGAAAGAAAAATAAATAATTTTACAAACTTACCAATACAACCTTCATCATGGCACCAAGTTTTTTGAAAGTAATCAATGAATTTCTTCTCTTCTTTGAATTCCTCAATGAATTCTTTAATCAATTGAGCAATGTTATCTTCATTATCACTCATTGCATGCATTATATCACCCAATCTATCAAACATTTTTTCTCCAACATCCTTACTATTGACATACCTAGATTATAAAAAATAATATCAATTTGGGGGTTAAAATGTGTAATTTTCTACATAATTTTTTAAAATATTAACTTACCTGTACACATTTTTTAGCCATGCTCTAAGCACATGCCAGATACATAGAAGTACTTGACAACCAAAAGATAATCTACAAGTTGAATTATAGAAATTGATAAATTACATTGTAACAAAATAAAATGTTAAATTGAAATTACCGAGTTATCAATTATAAAAAATATAATATTATAAACTAAACATCAATCAATTATCACAAGTTGAATTTACTTTATATATAGAAAGTCAGGGTAATCAAAACCTGATGGCTTCAATCTCAGCATTGGCATCATCTATCATGAATGCATTGACATGCCAATCTTCTTTACACTTTTTCCCTTGTTTGTAAACTTCTACTAGCCACTCATTTAGATCGTCAACTTTATTTCTTGAGGATATGGCCCATGCAATAGGTACACGAGCCTCTTGTTCATCAAAAAATCAACAAGGTATATAACTGATACTACACATAAGTACACCATTGATAAATTAAGATATTTAATTAAATCAAATAAATGATACAATTAAAATATACAAATATAGTTAACATTACTTACCCCATATTTATTTATTGAGAATGTTGAATACATTGCAATAATTGAGTTGTGAGAATGTTTCACCATCATTTCTTGCATCCATGATGTTTGAATACCTATGATAAAAGGAACATTTTCTATGTTGTCTGGTCTTTTGTAGTAGAAAAAATTATCTTTCTCTTGTGCATGCCACAAGCTGACACTTTTTGCATCATCTTCGTTCTTTTGGGATCAAATAGAACGTACTCTTTTCCAAGCATTCAACACATCTTTTCTCAATAAAAATGTATCTCTCTTATTCATCAACTTGATCAAACTTTGATCCAAGTATTGTTGTTCACATATTGTGTCAATCCCCACCCCCATTAGTAATAAAGATTCAATATATGATTTGCATTCATTTGACAACCTTGGTGCAAAATTGCCTCTTGGGTCACCAGAAGGGTCATTCCTCCCATGACAAAATTCACCATTAGCATCATAATGGCTCCACTCATTATATCTAATTATTGCAACTTGTGGTCTACCATAGATGACCTTAACATGAAAGTGGGCTCGAGAACCCCATTTTTGGGTAAAATTTCGTATCCTTTGTTCATTTGCGGGTTTACCTTTGTTGTCTTCGGGGCCAAAAGCACACCAATATCTGTTTATACACACAAATATATATATATATATAGTTAATAGGTATATCAAATCTAGACAAACCTTGAGTATATTTTGGTAGTGTGGTTAGTAGGGTTTGTTGATTTGTCCTCTCTATGCATTTTGCGTATAAACCTTCTCCTTTGATAAAATGAGGGAGTCTTTCAAGAGGGATTGCAACACATAAGTCTATCTCAGTATTATTGTCTCCAATAGGTGTCCATTCAAGGTCTTCACTTGAGAAGTGATTTCCTTGGTTGGGAATGTCTTGCACATGTAGTTCGAGGAGTGATTCCCATTTATTTTTTCTGGCCATTCTGAAAAAAATTAAGTTCATTAGTAGTTACATATCTTGTAAAAAAAATGCATGAACAAGGATATCTAAAAAAATCAATATTTTGTTAATACAATCTAATGGTGCTCGTATTTCATATATTAAATCAAATGCTCAAAAAGATACATAATAGATACATTTGACTCAATGTTTATAATATAGTATATTTAGATATATAATTCAAAGATCACAATAAATAAGAAAACCTACACACTTTAGAATCTTAATTTTTTTATGGGGTTGAAATGATTGTAGATATTATTAAGAAAAACTGAAAATTGTGTATTATACTTAGATTCTCCTAATTAGACAATCGTCCTGTGGAGTGGCATATGCAATTTCAACTTGGTTGTGTGAGAAAAATAGGACATCTAAAATTTCAAACTCTTAGAGCAGTGATTTTTTTAAATTTTTTGTAAGTATTTACATTGTCCTTTGTTCACCAGAGACCTTTTTAATTATTTATCTAGTTTTGGTTTCTGCTACAATATTTTACATGGATTTTTTTTAAAACAATAATACTTCAGTCACATCCTAATTTTCAAACTACTAAACAGGGCTTATTCATTCCCAATTGTTTTCTTTGAGAAAACTGCAAACCAAGGGTCTAACCAACAATAATCTGACAGGGTTTACTCCTCTACAACTGGATTCATCAAGAAATCTGTGAGCCCTTTATCTAAATTACAATCGTCTCTCAGAGCTTTTTCCTTCCCAATTGTTTTATTTGACCAGTCTATGTGTCCTCGATCTTAGCAACAATGAATTAATTCTTTTGGACCTTTGGTTTAATCCTATTTTGTTTCAGTTGTTTCCTTTCAATTGATTATGATGGAATGTTGAATTATTCTGTTTTACTGTCTCTATATTGATTTGAAACACCGTTAAAATTGTCTGCAATCTTGGTTTTGCAACAAGAGGTTGGGAAGTTTAAGTACTTCTTTAGACAAACAAAAGTTGGAAAACATTAGAAAGGTCTTCATGCAATGCAACAGCTTCAAAAAATGCATCAACACAAGAGAAGAGATCTCGTCGTCTACCGACTTTTTTTTATCCACAATACCTACAAAGAGGTGAAATCCAAACATTGATTGTATTGGTTTTGATACATAAATAAAAAGTTTATTTTTTGTACATTGGTAGCCACGTCATTTGTGATTTTTTTTTGTAGGTTTTAGATCGGATAAAACAACAATGACAAGACAAAAAAAATAAAAAATGAAAAGACATAAAACAAATTCACTTTTAACATTAGCTTGTCTCCAACCTATAAATGAAGCACTTCCTGTAAATGAAGCACTTCTGATTGACACAAAATGAATAGAAACTTGTAAATCTTCTGGAATATTGCAGATGAATCGTTGCCTTTGTACTATGCAGACAATTTATAAAAGATGTCTAGTTATGAATTTTTTTGAGAGGGTTCAGTCGCAACTATCTATCTTGATTTCTTTCAAGGGTGAGAACTTAGCTCTCGCTCCTACTTGCTTCGCTGGAGAGGGATTAAATGGCTCGACTGTTAAGGTCAATTCTGGTTGTGTCATCCCAGGGGAGGCTTTGCTTGTCTTTTATAAATGTGATGGGTTTATGGATTTTTACAAATCAACTGCATGCATCTTAAAAAAAATATGCAAACATATGAGCTAAAGTTGAAATATATTTCATGCATAGCGTGTAAAAAAATGGAACTGCAGATTGTTTCCTCAAACCCTTTGATCATACCCTGCGATCATACAGTTAAAAAACTTTAAAAAAAAAAAAATAATCACAATTTAAAACTGTGTGAATATAAACTCTGTGAAAATAAACTGTGTGAAAGTGCATTCGAGTTTCTTTTCATGCACTATGCATTCGAGTTCCTTTTCATGCATTGTGCATTCTGCATTGGAGTTTCTTTTCATGCACTGTGCATTCGAGTTTCTTTCCATGCACTGTTTGCTTCTTCAAGCCCTGTAATACGATAAAAATAAAAAACCCCCAAAAAAATCATAAATAAAAAATCGGAAACAACCAAAAACCAGATTTTATGAAATTAAAAACAAAAAGACCAAGTAAAACGGTATTAAACTGGAGTAAGTAAATCCCCCTAAACTTTTGTTATGGAGGATATGCGCATGAGCATGCATGATGGGGCATACAATTTTGGGTGCTTTATAGCCTGAGCCCACAAGTATGGGTATCTTATGTCTTTAATTGATTTCATCTTTTATAATAATAAGTTATAATGTTTTGTATTATCATTGAGATGTTTATATATATATTTTGGATGTTTATATTGTGATTCTATATGTTTAAATTTATTTAGTAGTCATTCAATTTGGAGAGGTCCATGATACGAAACAAAACCCATGGTTAAAGCAAGCAAAAGATAGCATCACATAAATCTTGGAGTTTGTAAGGCAACACATTTCAGAAGACAATATATGCTTCAAGTCCATACTGGTTGAGCTTTGTGCACAATGGAAAATCTTGAGTCCAGCACTTGTCGAAGGAAAAAGAAATTAGGTGGTGAATTCATTTTCAAGTTAGGCATTAAATGCATTTTAAGGAATGAGATAAAGAAGTTACCAACAATGTAGGAACCACAATAATTATGGAAAATATTTAGTAGCTCGCCTTTTACCCCAACCGAATTTCATGCAATGATCACTTGTGAACACATATGCTCTAAAATCAAGGCTTGAACCTTGCAAACATGCCATATTCCCCACCACATCTACATATAAGAAATAGTTTAAATTTTCACCTTTCTCACTACCTCATCTTCTTTCAATTCTCCACCAATGTCTTTGATTGCATTTACTACTTCAACTACCCAAAGTATGTAACCAAAAGTGTATTCTTCTTTAAACATGCCAAAATCCAAATGCAATATAGCACCATCATGAAGTAATCAAGAAAATGATCATACACTCTAAACAAAAAAAACCACCCAAGATTAATGCCAATAAACCAATGATAAATCAACAACATAAACATGACAACATGATTTAACCATATCCTCTTAGGAGATCACATACTCCAAGTGAACAAATCATGGCCTCAAGATCAATATATCATGCCAATACTCTAAAGCAGTAATCATGAGTAAATCATGGCATAATAACAAACATAATCTAAACCAAATATCACCTATAAACATCTCCAATCACATGAAGCTAACCATATCCTACCAGTGTACCAACAAATGTGAAAGAACCTTCTATAGCAACAAGATCTAAGAACTCCTCCAACATATGCACACTAAAAGGATTAGCAACCATCCAATGGTTAATTCACACCACTACCAACAACTCTCACTAAGCCATGATACTGAGTCACACATGGCATCATGACAACCATCTTCTAAATAAAGATCATTCAAGTCTACACACATACAACTGAAATGCCAGTAGAATCAATTCAAATCAAGATCTACAAGCCAAGAAGATATATACAACCATCAACAAACCACCAATTAAGAACCAATCCTACACCACCAATAAATCATTGTCAAAATCTCTGAGTGAAAGTTGTAACCAATGAATAACCAATCTAACATAACATTGTGAAAAGTGTAACCAATGAATAACCAATCTTTTATGATATTATGATAAACATCATGCTACATGTCCCAACATCAACTATATAGGTACTATAAACAAAATCCATCATTTCTTCCCAAAGAAAACATTCCAATGCACTAATGACCATATACAAGGCCATCTAAAAAAGTGTGTAACAACAACAAATCAAACTTGGTGGATATAAATAGTTCACATTGAGTCATCAAACAACAATTGAATGGGTAGCTAATCCACTAATCAGTGAAATATGAAAACTCGTCATCACATCAATAACCTATAAACTAAGATATCAAAGAAAATAATTTTGTAGTCCAAATTACTTAAACATAAAATAAACATTCAATCTAATTTGCAAACCATGTCCACATCCAAGCACCATAGTTAAGGAACTAGATAAGCTTCTAAGAGATAATAAAAAAACTCCTAACATCAAACTAAATCACCACAAACATAATCATGTCATGTCAATATAAAAAGTAAACCTATATAACCATGACACCATAACCATCACTAACGATGTACCTAAACTCAAATATCACTCACATGAGATTCTAAGTCTCAAACCATGTCCAACCGTGTCCTCAAACCAAAGACAACCAATATAATTATGACCATCCAATTCCAACTCTGAAAAAACCTATAAACTATACCAAAGAGCAAAAATATAGTAAAAAATTGTACCATTATATATATCTCATAAAAACATGTATTACCTCAAAGTTTTACCTCTTGACTCTTCTAGATGCTCACACAATCACACCCAAAATTTCAAACACCTACAAGTGAACAAACATGTACACACCTCACCATACTTAACAAATTGATAGAATAACAATACAATTGTGCAATAGATTAAATATACTAGATCCAACACCTATTTTAAATTGAAAGTTTGATTTTGTATGCATAAGTTATGACCAAAATCTTGTAAAGAAGACCATTTCGCTACCACACCCCAAATTCATGTCAAAATAAAAAAATCAGTGAACCAAACCTATGTTAGAAACTTGAGTTATGTTGAGATGTGTTTTTGATGATGTCAACATGTTTGCTATTGTCATTGATGCTATTGTGTGGTGTAGATCGTCTGAAAGTGAGTGTTCATATTTGTTGTGTGGTCTAGTGATGATGTTGTTAGCAGCAACAATGATGGAATACTGAAATACAGTTCTAATAAACTATAGCAATAATAAAGATAAGCAAATTGATAGCACAATACACAACACCAATATTTTGACATGGAAAACCCGGTTAAGGAAAAAAACCACGGCTGGAACCTACCCACAATAAGATGATAATCTGAAGTAGTATGTGAAAAATATTACAATGAGGGATGCATATGCATCTAGACACACTACCTAGAGCTTACTACTCAAAAGATAATGACCCTAAAGGCTACAACCCTCAAGGAAGTCTCACTAACTTACAACAAGATTCAGACTACAATCCGGAAGGAATGAACTACAATACTAGCATCTCCAAATGCATGTTGACAGTTCTGATTAAGCACAATTGTCTGCTGGGTAAATGCACAAAGTTGGGTCCCAATCTTGAGGAAGTCCACAAGTTGGGAAAAGAGCCCGCTAGAAATGGGTGCCCGATTTTTACAAATTAGGAACCCGTTTCACTTCAGGTGCTCAAGCCATTCAAAAATGGATGCATGTTTTTTCAGAAACGTGTGCCTATTTTGGTTTAGGTGCCCGAAGCTAAACGAGTGTCTGTTTTGTTCAAATCAGGCACACAATTTCAAGAAAACGAGCACCTATTTCTTGAATGTATTTATTTATTTATTTTAAACCATTTTCCATAATTTTCACTATTTCAAAAATGGGTAAACGTTTTAAAGGAGCACGGGTCCCATTTTTTTCATCACAGCTGACCCCCCAGACCATTTTTTACCTCCTTCCAGATACATAGTTTTGTTTTTTATATTCTTTTTTATTTATTTTTATTATTTTTTGTAAAAAAATGTTAATTTATCGTTATTATTTTTCATAAAAAAAATGTTAATTTATTGTTATTTTTAAATTTTAGTGTTCTAAAATTTGAAAAACTTTTTTATTCTATTTAATTTCATGTTTAAAATAGTTTTTAGTTTTTAAATATTGCAAAAAACATGAAAACGTAAAAGAACAATAAACTTAAAAAATAGTAAAAACTTAAAACTATAGGAAAAAAATAAAAAACAAAAACGTAAATGAACAATAAACATTAGACACAAAAAACATACAATAAACCCTGAATAGAAAAACGAACAATAAACCCTAGATAGAAAAAATGAACAATAAACCCTAGAAAATAAACAAACAACAAACCCTAAAAAATTAACAAACAATAAACTCTAGATGAAAATCAACAATAAAACCCCCTTCTCTCTCACACACACACGTACATGTTACCCTCTCTCTCTCTCAATCAGTTCTTATCAAGTTGAAAATATAAAGTGGTAGCCTAATTGAAGATAATGGTTAAATATTGCAAGGGTACTAAATTTAAATTCCATGGAAGTTACCTTCTTTGAAAAGACGAACTACACAATGCTACCATTAAACTATGATTAGAAGCCTCTCATGACAAGATGGTCAACTATTATGGGTCCCAAAGTACAACTATCATAGGTATTGTAGTTATGTAAGCATTTGTGTTGTGAGTTGCTTTTATGTCTTGTTGATTGGTACCTTGTTGCTTGGTACTGTGTATGGAATTTTAGTGAGTTCAATTTGAACCAACCCAAGTAATGTGTTGTGGAGGAAGAGTGTCTCCTAGGCCCTTCTGCACTTGTTAGAGAAGAATAAATACCCCTATTGGATATTATCTTGATGTGGAGAATGATCATTCTTTGGCATGTTACTCCTTGTGTGTGAGTTCATGTTGGGTCTTCATTCTTTTTTGGTTGTGTGGATATTGTTGGCAACAAGGGTTGTTACCTAGTTTTCCCTAGTATGACATATTTGAGAAATTATTGTTAAATATTAGTTAGACCCTTGAGTGTGCTAAAGATTTATTTCATGTGAAATTGTCTTCTCTATTTTTTTATTCTTTCTTAGTGACCCTTTATTGGTCCTTTTTCTCGAGTATGTTTTATTAGATGGTGTGATTGAAAATTTTTTCTGATTTGATTGGAATGCTAATGATTTGGCTCATGATTGAGCATTGTGAATTATGTTATTGAGGTGATGCATTTGAATGTGAAAGAGCTTAAAATGTTGTGTATGTTTGATATGTGGAAGATATTTTGTGTTGATATGCTTTCTTAAGGTGTACTGTTTATTGATATTTTATGAGAATGCATTATTGCATGTGTGAAATAGTAGTGTGGAGAAGTGAAAGAAATGTGAATTATTATGATAGATCATTTGGGTTAATGACTTATGTCACTAATTTGCATTATTTTTAATCAATATGTGAGAACATAGATGATTAATTTCACTATTTAAAAAGAATAAGGAAGAAGTTTAAATGGGTCATATGCATTTTGTATATCCAACATCTATTTGTCATAGTCTTGTGCAAACCCTATCTTGCATAAAGTGCATAATTAAGTTATTAAAAGGAAAACATGCATGGTAGGAGAATTATGCTAATGGGGCTTAGTGCCTCCATTGTGTTTTCCATGTTAAGTATATGGATATCATTTTGTCATAGCCCATGGTAGTGATTTTTTTTATGGAGTAAATGCATGTACCTAGTGTGGATATTCTCTAAATGGTAAAATGCTATTCATGCCCTGCATAAGTTAATGTGTAAAGTATCATTAGTTGAGTTTTGATGTACATCTTAGCCTTGTAAAATTGTACATTCCCAGTGAATGTGGTACTTTAAATAACCTAATCCTTTCATTAAAGGAATTTCATGTGAATGTGGTAGAAAATCCTACACATGTCCATTTGCATAATTAAGTGTATTGGTGATTAAATATTGTTGTATAAACTCATTCTTTTGATGTTCTTGGGCACATTCTCCAATGCACCTTGAATGTTGTATTCTCAGGGACCATGTAGTTGTTACTCCCTCAAATGTGGCTAACATTAGTCACTTAGTTATGTGAAAGTGGTTTTCAAGTATTGGTGGTTTATTGTGGTCATTGATAGAATTTATAATTGTTATAAGGGCTAATGTCAAATTTTTTAAATTTCTTATGACTAGTCTAGTCACCAAACCTTTCCATCTATCTATTTTGTGATCCTTGGTCAAACTTGACTTATTGTTGATATTTTTGACATTTTGATTATTTAGTGTTGGAATTGATAATTCCCCCTTTTGGGCTTTCTTGAATTCTTATGGTGGCTATTCTAAATGTTTGAAATTATTGGTCTTATGTTATGTTAAGTGTTAATCTCTATCATGTTAATTATGAGCCCCAAATAGAATCTGCAAGGGAGTAAGTTGTGGAGGTTGTACTAAATTTGGATTAGGTATTAAATAGAATGATGATCATTCAAAAATATCTTCCTTATTAAAATATTTTTACATTATTTTAGATTTTTTAAAATGTTTTTCAGATGCATTGTCAAATATATGTTATTGCCTCAACTTTCATTAATCAGAGTTATGTTTAAATTCAAAATCCCCTACTCTTTAGTGTATTCTTTGTGCATAATATAAATGGTTGTAAATACCTTGAGCTTGTTATTGAGTCAAATGTATTTGTATTTCTCCTTATGCACTTTGTATGTTATTGTATGATCTTTCAATTGAGATTGACATAATGTGTTTTCGTTGTGTTTGATTCTAGTTGCTAATAGGTGGTTGGGTGTGATTTAGTCCACCAACAATGCTAATCTTTATTTGTTGTAGTCTTGAGACCATTTACCCCAGTTCTTTGTCTTTAGTTGGGTGTTTGTGGAGGTGTTTAAGATACCAATAGCTATGTTATTTGTTAGCATGATGGTGCAACTATCATAGGTATTGTGGTTATGTAAGTGTTCTACACAATGCTACCATTAAACTATGATTAGAAGCCTCTCATGACAACACGGTCAACTATTACGGGTCCCAAATTACAACTATCATAGGTATTGTAATCATCCATCTCTCTATAATAAACATACAAATGTACTACAATGGACCAAAATGCCAACTAAAAAAAACTCTTAATCGAGAATAAGCCCTCAATGGAGTCTAGAGGAGATAATTATTCATTATCTAAATCAGTGGAATCATTTTATTCATTATCTATTCTCTATCTCTCAAGATTATTTTTATGATTTTGATGGAACTTATACTAATGCATCTTTAGATGTTAAAAAGTATTGTTTGAGTTTCCTCTTTTTATATTTAAGTTGGTAAAAAGTATTAATAATAACTAGATCTATGTGAGTTTCCTTTTTTTATATTTAAGTTGGTAAATTGTATTTAATTATAAGTTTTTTTGGAAGGTGAAATGTAAATTTTCATGTTTGTATATATATGCAGATTATTTTCACATGATGGATGAGTTTGAGACAGATGAGCTATTAGGTCTAGTGCCACCTCCACCTCCACCTCCACCTGATCAGTTGAGGTAGACCATTAGGAGGAATATTGATTGTTTGATTAGAGACATCCATACCATTAGACGTGAGCCTCATCCACCTCTGTAGTTGTTACACCTTACAGATAGTATGCAAGGGATTGTATAGTCTATACAGGCTTTAGAGCTATCGTAGTTGGAGGGAGGGATTGCGTGCATTTTACACTGATGGCCTAATATACAAACAAGTCAATGAATTAAAAATATATTTGAAATAATATTTTGTGAACCCTACGACGGGTGAAGAGATAGATCCAAAGAAACCATGGATCTTAATAAGATGGTGTAGGCACCCAAGTATAGCTAGACACTTTTGGGAGTGGTGGTAGATGGTCTTTGACTATCTGACACACTCCAATAATGAGGTCCCAATGTATTTTTTGAAAAAATTGTGGGCCAAGTTTGAATTGGAAAAAAAACACAATTACTTTGATATTAGATCATTTCAAGGGGTCGAAAGAGGCATGCCCCAGGATAGGCCGGGGGCCAAATTGAGTGACAGAGTTAGAAACCATGTGCATGATGATCCCTTGGTTCCTCTTCCCACACCAATTATTCCAACACATGTCCATCATCGAGAAATGGATTCTTCTCTTGGTTCATTGAGTGCCCTGTCGGGAAATTTGGTACATCAATTACGTGAGGCGAGGGTTGTTGGGATTCCTACAGATACTGAGAGGGGGGGAGGGTGAATCAGTATCTAACTGGTTAATAGATTTTCTTAACTTAAAACATGTAGAGCATATTAATATTGTGTACCAGTAAGCAGAAAGCAATGCAATAAATAGAGATAAAAACAACCACATGAAAAACACACCATAACACAAGGATTTAACGAGGAAACCCAATATGGGAAAAACCTCAGTGGGATTTGTGACCCACAATATTCACTTACTGCTGAATAAGAGAATATTACTACTACAAGAGGGGCCTGCACATGCAGGAAGGCCAACTGCCTAGAGCTCACTGCTCAAATACAAAATAGGAAGTCTCACTGACTTACAAAATGGATTATACAAATCCAGTGTCTTGTACTACTTCAAAATAGCATCTGTAATGCCAGATCCAGTATCGGTTTCTGTTCTACTTCTTACATAAATCCTTAACCTATAATTTGCATAATAGGTCTGCCTTATTTTGCCTAATTACATTGCTTTTTCTTACTTACAAATGTTCTACAATGATCTCTCTTATATAAGAGTCATTTTACAACTTTCTAAGTTGGCTTACAATGATTTTACAGCTAATAAACAAAATATATTACAACAAAAATCATGTCATCCTTTGTGCCGGTATGCTTCCTTTCACTGTCGGTGTAGAGTTTGGTCTTGCTAGTGCCGGTGACCTGAGTGCCTATGTAGAGTCTGATCTTGGTAGTGCTGGTGAACTACCTTGTCGGTGTCATAGGATTGTAAGGTTGTCATCAATGACAAAACCTTCAATCACCTACAATGTCTCATTGGAGTGTGCATATGCCAACAATCTCCCCCTTTGGCATTGATGGCAACACTCATGAGAAAATTCAAAAAAGTTTGTAATCCAAAAATGTGTACCAAAAATATGTGAACTCCCCCTGAGCAGATAAGTCTTTTGCTGATTATTTTCTCATACTACTACTCCCCCTTTGGCATCAATGACAAAGGTTGTCAAGGTGTCAATAGAGTTGTAGTTTTCTGTCTCAACCTTGTAGCTAGGTGGTTACAATTTGAAAGAGATCCGCCAAAACCAAATTTATGCTTTCCATAAACTTCTTATTGTCTTTTATTGATTCCTCTGTTCTTTGAACTATACCGGTGAGTTGCTGCATATGCTCTACCGGTGTTTTCTGTCCTTGTACTAATGCCTGAGATATTTCTTTTCTCAAGGATGCTAGATAGTCTAGTCTTGGACTTAGTCTTAGTCTCAAATTCTTAGCCTTATTTATTATTCTTTCCTTTTCTCTCTCTAGCTTCAGTGACTCTTCCTCAAAACCTGTTATCTTTTGCTCAAAAAATGATAATGTATCAGGTGAATTAACAAAACTGTCAGCAAGTTTATTTATTTCTTCTTGTATCTTGCTCACTTTCTTGTCTATGTCCACTATCAAAAAGTTTGTCTTGCAAGTATCTTTGTACAGAGTTTTAAATTCCTTCAATATGTTACATAGTTTCGATAGAAGTGTGTCAAATTCCCTAGTACACTTTTTTTGGTGCCCAAAATTGCAGATTGGAAAACCCAAAGACTTGCCAACTCCTTAGGAAATCCAATCAGCCTTGGCCAACAAACAGGGATGGTCGAAGACCAAATCCCTCTGCACTTCAGGCTCCACAAGACCTAGGCGGGTGTACCCTTCCCTCTCAAGAACAAAAGAGTTATTTAAATGTGGATTTAATCCTCTAAGCAAGTTTACACAACTGGCAAATTAGTGTTTTGCAACTATGCTATATCGTGTGCTTTAGCTGAATACTTTGAAAACTAAAAACTGAAAACTGAATATGAATAAAAGTGTATGTTAAAGATATTGTATACTGAAAATGAAATGCTTTCAAGACTTGAATGAAATTTGCAAGGATTAGATCAAATAGGATATGGAAGAATGTTTCTCTGTAAGGACCTTATGCATACAAATCAAAATCTTAGAAATAAATAACAGACCAGTGCCTCTATCCAGGAATATGCATGATACTTTGTGGACAAATAATTCAATTAAACTCTTGAGACAATTTTCAGGCAACTTTGAACACAAGACTATCAAAACAGAGGTTCCATTAAGTGCTATAAGAACATGAAGAAGCAAATCTTATATTCAATTATAGCAATGGGCACACTGTATTAAAACTTTTATCATATTTATCAAGAGGACAAAATGAAATTCATCAACACAAAAGTATACACGAATTCTGGAATTGAAACAGCGAATCTTGTATATTAATTTTTGGAGAGTGAATGCATACAATAGCTACACTTACAAATACTCCATTACACAGTGATTTCTCAAAATGATACTTCCATTCCTACAGACTTCTCCAATACAGACATCCCATAGCCCCTACTGGCAGCCTGACAGATTGTGAATTGTTCTAGATCCCTTTTCTTAATTGAAAAAGACTCCCTATAAATACCTAATCCAAAAGACATATGTGAAAGGACACACCCTTTCGCATACAAGAGGGAGTTACAGACAATTTTTTTTCCAAAGGACACACCCTTTGGTTTACAGAGATAATTACATTTGAATCCCTAAAATACACACTAAAGCTTCAATAATATATCCTTTATCCTCTGCTTTGATAATACTTCCCGTAAATATTCAATATCTCCTGCACATAAAATAAACCAATCAAATCCCTTATTAATTAAAGATTAAATATATTCCACTTTAGATTAGGCAATAATCATTTTACCCTATGTAAAATACTTATTTACAACAATTCACCCAAATCAAAGTATTAAACACTTGTAAATATTTATTCCAATAATAGTTTTTATTAAATAACATAAGGTAAAAGATTTTGTACAGTAAGTAAAAGAAAATACTTCCCTTCCGATAATGTTCCAATACTTTCTCACCTTTTGGTAATCTTTAATTTGGGTCGGAAATATTATATCATATAAAGTAACCTTTGCAAAAACCAATCAAGCATTAAATGACTCACCCTAATGAATATGTTCAAATTATTTACCTAGAGTGAAAATAATATGTATATGGAAGGATCACTTAAATAAATAAATGCTTTTCATCATTTTACTTATGGTAAAAGTACATTCTCTCCAAAATAATAATAATCATTTTTGATCTTGCATAAAATCAACCCTAATATATACATGTTCCATTTTATTCACTTAGGGTGAAAAATATAAATGATGAAATGATAATATCAAAATGCAAAAATTTATTAGGTCATCAAATTAAAGAATTAACCATGGTAAAAGAACTTATAAAATATAACTTTCTTTGTGATAAAATATATCCCTTTATAACCTCTCAAAAGGTAATTTCAAAAGATAATATTGAAAACTATTATTATCCTATCAAATGTTGTAAACAAGATTTCTTTTGCCAAGGTGCTCCTAAAAATCATCAAATTATAATATCAAAACATTAAATTAAATTTCTTGAGTATAATTTTTGCCTATAGTATCCTACACAAAACATAAAAAAAAATCAACTAGCTTGATAGATCATATGTTCCTATTTCATAGGGATATATTTAATAAAATCATTTATAATATTTCCCCATGTAGATAAAAATATTTTCCCCCTAAAGAGACATATGATCTTTGCTCACAATTAGGGTAAAATATTTCTAATAAAATATGATATTAACATAAAACTCCAAAAGTAAATGGAAACTTCTTGAGTAAACATTCAAATAAGGATATTAAAGATTTGAGAGTGTTTTTACTTTCACTTGAATAACTTCCAAAGTAACAAAGAATTTTCCATAATAACCTCTTGAAATTAATTTTACCTTTAAAATAATAAATCAAAAGCAAATGATTAAAACATACCTACCTCTGCTTGATAAAAATACATTACCTTGGTAAATATTCCAAAATAGATTTTCATCTTGAAGGCAAACTCAATTTGGTTGGAAATAATTTAGCACATGGGATGCATACTTGCAACAAACCAATCAAACCATTAACTACATGATAAGATGGTTTACCCTAATATAAATTATTCAATTTATTAACTCTAGGGTGAATAATATGCATATGAAAAGATTAAAAATCCACTTAAATAAACAAATGCTTTTTATTATCTCCACTTGTGATTTGAAACATTTCACACCTTTGAAACATTTTTCAAAATAAGATCCATTTATATGAAATAACATTTTACCTTAATATATATTTTACCAATGTTTTAGGGTAAAAATAATTTATTTAAATCACATAATTAAAAATGTATCTCCACATTTCAAGATTACTTTAATAAATTAAAATCTTGTGGAAATATTTGCAAATTATTATCCATAGTAGTTTATCCTAATAAACATTTTCAAGTAATACAATAGAGCAATTGGTAAAAGGGGAGGGTAGGTATGGGTAGTTAGGAAGGTCAGGTTGAGAGGTTGAGTGTTCAACTCCCTCTCCTTGCCCTTTTGTAAAAATATATTTTATTTTTAAATCATTTATATGGAAAATATAATCACATTGAAAAAAATATTCTTTGGTAAGATATACTCCCTATAGAATAATTTTCTGATTGTCCAACCCGGATAATTTTAGGTTCCACCAACTTCTTTATTTGATCTTCAAAGAATTTATGTTTTTCAATTTCCAGCCTGTCTTTGAATGCCTGTTCCTTTATCTGTTCAACTGTCATTGTGTTGTCAATAATATACTTTGACAAAGTGTCAAGTTGACTCAAAGAATTCTTATTATCTATATTGTATTTTGAAGCTATCATCCTCAAAATTGGGATTGTGTCATCTATAGCTTTATAAGCTTGTGAATTACAATCAGTTATTTTCTTCAAAGAATCTAAAAGAACTTCAATTACAGTGGTTGATTTGTAGCCTACTAAGGAGGAACCAACATTCTGAATTCTACTAGTGGAGGAAGTAACCATGCTTGTAGTGACCTCTAGTAGGTTAGTCTGTGTTTCCATTTCCTTAAGCAATGGTTTTTGTTTTTCTCTTGTTGTCAGTGGTACTGTTTCCACATGAACTTGTTCTTGTTCCAGAGCCTGTTGCTCTGCTTTTTTCTCTGTCTGTGTCTCTATCTGTTTCCCTGTGCTATCATCTGTCGGTTTACCTTCAATGTTAACAGTGTTGTCAGCTACCGGTGTCTCACTAGCCATGTCAGTTTTACCAGTTGTGTCTTTGTCTATCACAATGTTGACCTTTTGAGTATCAACATTCACTGTATATAGTACCTCAGGATCATGATTAGTATCCTCTTGTGATACATCCATACTTTCATTTGCCGGTTGGTCTTCTATTGTTGTTATCGGTGGAGTAAACAGAGGTGGTGGGGATAAGTTATCTTTTATTTTGATACTAGGAGGTCCACCAGCCTTTCCTTTACCCTTATCTTTGTCCTTCTGATAGACTTTGATAGGCTTGGGATTCGTGTACTCTTCCTGCTTTTCCTTCTTCACAAGGAATATATCCCATCCATACCTCTTTTACTCTTCCTTCCATTAGTGCAATATGCTGGTGTGTAGTAGAGAATACTGACCGGTTGGCCTTTGCAATCAGATCATCTATTTCTTTTGGAGAGTTGACTGGGTAGAGAACAAGTAATTTTTCAATTTTGATCTTCTTGTCAAGTTCTACAATAGATTGTCTTCTTGCTTCTAGTCTCTTGAATAATTCATCTGGTAGTTCATCTACAACTTCCATCAAAAACTTCTTATAGATATCCAGGTGTAAAATAACACTGTTTTCAACTTGCTCTTTCTCATCTGCTGATAGTGTATCATATAATTAAATTCTATGTTCTTGAGTTTTCCTTCTTCTATGATTTCATCCAATAGACTGTCAATCGGAGCAATGTTTTGTTTATTCCTTTTCTTCTTAGGTGCTAGCTTTTTTCTTGGGGTTGTCTTCTTTACCGGAGACCTCACTGCCTGTTGTTTTTGTCTAGTTCTTCTAGGCAAGGGTGTGGATACTAGTGAAGGTTGTCTTTTCCTTACAACTCTTTTAAATTCAGCTAGCTTGTCACTCTTTAAAGAAGTTGCTACTGGTGACAGGTGAGTTTCTGGTTGTTGTGCCTATAACTCATCTTCAGTGATACCAGTTTGTTTTAGTACATCTTCTTTTATAGCCTTAGCTTGCCTTGAACCATTTCTCACAGTTGCTTCCACTTTTTTTACTCTCTTCTTAGATTGAATTTGGCTTTCAATGGTCTCAGCACTACCAAATACTTCTTCCTTGGGTTCATTTGGTGCTTCCAGAAGTGCTTTAGCATATGTTTCAATGATGTGGTCATCAGTCTCATAGACCATCTCAGTAACCCAAATTGTTCTTGGGATAACTGCTTCCATCCAGATCTCATCCTTTTTAATTACAAAACATATATCATCCTTGTATTTGTTAACAATTTTCTATGATAGTCTGATTCTTTTGTTCATTATGGCCTTTAGTGCTTGAAAATACTCATTGATATTCTTTTCCTTTTTTTCACCCATGTTGAATAAGTTTGATAATTTTTTTCCTACCGGTATGTCAAATCCAAGATTCTTGTTACTTATACCAAGCACCTATTTGGTTATATGCAGCATTAAGCATACAAGTAAATTACCAAATCTGAATGTTCCTTTCTTATCCTTTTAGATCTTCCCAAAGTTGTCAATCAATTCATCCTTTAACCATTCACATACATCAATTTTCACATTTTCTTTTACCATATCATGTTCACTTTTTATGCATAAACTTGAAACTAAGTTAAGTCTGTTTGTATGTGTTGCTTTGTATCCTAAGATCATGCTAAAAAATCTAACATTTATATCAATCACATCATTAACCCTTAGAGACCTTCTGTCACATGTTGCACCAGTTAAGTTCATTACCAGGTCATTTA